>NC_066314.1:66674451-66977481 GCF_022539315.1 Serinus canaria | reverse complement strand
ATAAAAAAACAAAGTTGTAAGAAGAGTCAGTGGTTGAGATTTATGCCTCCCTCATGGTAGGGATCAGCAGAGCCTCTGTAGTACCCTTCCATCAGAGAGTGTAATCTAGAAAAAGTGGACCCAGGCAGATTTGCTGCTATTAAAATATTTAGGGAATATGCAATTCCATAGGATCAGGCTGCAGTCACTTTCAGACTCAACCATGCTGCAGATGAACTGCCAGCTACTGAAGCTTCCAAATAATGACTCAACTCATTAAAAGAAAATCAGTCACTGTCAAAACCTCTGAGTAAGAGCTCAAGGAGTTGAAGACATCACTCTCTTCCTTGTGGCTTTACAAGCACTGAAGTTGGTTCATGGCAAATGAGGGTTTGCTTGCTTAAACACAGAGGTAGGAGGGAGAGGTAGAAGTCAGTGTACACAATTTTGACTTTTCCTGGTGAGCACTAATCTGACTGGGGACAACTCTGTGGGAAAGAGTTTTATTTATGCCTGGTCCATGGATATTATATAAAGCCTTCTGCTTTTCCAAATGGGTCTTGTAGAGGGTTTTAATAATAGTGACCCAAGAGGGATAGGTTACAGTGCTATTAATACCTTAGAATATGAACATCTTTCATGCAGCAATGGATACTGTGCACTTCTTTCTCTGCAAAGTACCAGCTGGGTAACAACTTTCAGAGACCAGAAAAGAAATATCGCTGTTTTGCAACACAAACTTCTGAAACCCTCTTGACTAATTTCCTCAGCTGTTTTTATCTTTCATAACTAAAACTATTTACAGATTAAAGTAATTTTACATAAATATTTGATGCTAGACTTCATTATGAATCTGGGTTTAGTAACAGCAACTAAGACAGAACATTTCACAGACAGCATTTTCCAATACAAAATCATTTAAGCATCTGCCGGCTGCAAGAATAAATGTCTCAACCAACTTGTCAGAGCCTGTCAGGCCTATAATTATGTTCTACAGCATTAAAAGAAACTACTTTTGATTGTGTGGGTATGAATTTCAAAAATAACAATACCAAATTATGAAGGCTACCAGAACAGTCTCAGAGAGAATCTGCATGCTGTTTACTGGCCAAGGGCTCCTTCTCTGTTGTCCCCTCTGACGTGTGCAGAGGCCCTGACAAACCTTACATCTCCTGGACCACCCAACTGCACAGGTTTTTCATTGCAAAGCTGACATGCACCTCCCCTGCTGCAGATTCTGGTGTCTCAGCATACCCTGAGAGCCTCCAGCCTGCCCACCTGGCACTGCCACACCCTCAGGGTCAGCTGCTGAATGGGAGCCCTTCAAAGGACACAGCTGGCAGTGGCAGTGCAGAACATGGCAATATTTCCTGTATGTGACAGCACAGTCACCACACACACTCAGCTGATCATTTGAAATCCTCACTACACTTTCAGCCTCACCTCCTAGCCCAAACTCTTTGCTGACGTGGCTTTAGGCTGTTGTGGAGCTCTCAGGCTCCTCTGCACCCCAGACAGCTGCAAACATTTAAATAGCACACAAGCATCTTCCTTACAGCCTATTTCTAACCAGGGATAGGGTTACAAGTTTCAGTATTTGCTGACTTCAAAGAACAGGGCCTTCTAAGCAGTGTTAATTTTAAACTGAAATAGCATATTTTCAGCTCTCAAATCCAAAACACATCTTCTTGATGATCAAACTTTAAAATTATACCTATGCCCAACCTGCATTTCTCACTTGCAAAGTGCTGAATTATTAGTTTTACTGCTTGTAATTAGCTTGATAGTATAGACATTACTTATAAATGATACAGTATGTGCTAATTATATGGATAACAAAACTACTTAGAAACAAAATAACTTTAAATTTTAACTGAAAAGAATTCAATGTTAAATACTTAATCATCTAACATTAGAAAAACTCAATTTCTTATTAAAATCTTAAATTTAATCCAATCTCTAGAGATAACCATCACTTTTAGTAAAATAAAAATGATTGTCAATCTATGCTATCAAAATGTTTATTAGCTTGTCTGCTATTTAAGCACATTAGAAAAACTTACCTGCAGTCAGATAGAAACCCACCACAAAACCCAAAACACATGAAAAGCTTATGCTGTCACATTAGCATTAGGTGACATGGGAGAATTAATTTCTCTGATGCATTCTTTTAAAAAAATGCACAAAATTATGCTAGGCAGCAGACAGCATTGAGTTCTGCCAAAACCCCCACAATGCTATAAAATAAGCAAAGGAAACCCTCATGAAGTCACACTTGAGAAAGCCCCTCCCTCATCTCTTCATCTTCAGGCTGTCATTCCCCTGGAGCCTGGTTGTTTTACACAGAATTCAGTGGAAAAATGGCAGTGGACTTCAGTCAAAGTGGAATTAGGCTGCTAACACTCAAGACCTGAGGGCCATCATTTTCTTTCAAGAGACAATTATCACCTAAGACTGGGTCTATATGGTCTTGTTTGGTTACAATTCTGCACTTAAATTGTCTGTTTTGTTACAGGGTGCTTATAAAGAGATTTTTAAAATGGTGTCACAGGTAATGTAATGTGTAAGTCAGAACTATAATCATTATCTTGAACCAAGAGAAAAATCTATAAGAGTATCTGTACAGAATACATGTAAGAAAAAGATTTTATTTTCTTGAGAGTTCTGTTATTCTTTGCAGTGTTGGCTGGATTTTAGTCTTGGCACACAGTCAGAACACTGGTCACAGCTACATTACTCATAATTTCATTTTCCTTGTTGCTTTCATAGCCTCACATACAGCTGAATAATACCCCTTAACTATTCCTAAAAAACCCTAATAACAAACAAAACCCACAAATGTACAGTAGGAACTATGAGTCTCTGACCAGATTAAGGAAAACAATGCTTGGATGGGGAAGAAAGCCTTCATCCTTTCAGCAGCAGCTGAAGAGGATAATTTTCTCAATTGGTCTGACTGTTGGATCAATCCATGCCTTGGGAAGTTAGTCACCAGTCAAAGATCATTTTCAGGAAAGCAGCCTTGCTTTCCCAAATATAACCATCACTCAGGAATGGGCAGAAACAACCTGCAGGAATCTCTCAATACTTGTTATGCTTCACTTAATGGACAAATAACTTCTCCTTGACTTCTCTGTAAACACCCAGCCACATCTTTTCCAACCCCCTGCTCCAACCACAATCTCTCCCCATGGCATCCAGCCCATCCTTCCCAAGACTATTCCTCCCTGCATCAAGCACATGAATCACCCAACATATTCCTTCCCACAGTATTGCAGAGCTTCGTCACTTCTGCCAGCACTGGGGACATCAGGAATGCTTGGTGACACTATGAGATGCCATTTCTCCCAGTGGCATCTTCCAGGCTACAGCAGAAATGGCAACAGGAGTATCAGACAGCACACTCAGGCAGGCAGAGGTGTTGAAGTGCTCAGATAACAGATTCTGCTCACAGCACTATTTCCCTGCCTCCTTGGAGTCAAATTTAATAAAGTAGGATGGAAATGTTTTCAACCAGCAATCGGGCCTGCTGGCATGGGTGATCATAGATGTTTTATTCCAGGAAAAACTATTCTTCCATTTTGTCATGAGGGATTATGTGAAATGCACTATGAGAATCCCAGCATTTTGATAGAGAAAAGATTCATCTTTATAAAAAGTCTGCATCTGAAATAGTCACTGAGATTGCTTAAAAATTATTTTCCAAGTTAGCAGCAAATAAAAAACAGCTCTAAGTGAAGATTCCACCAATTATTTGAGACATCTACCTTGAAGTAGATGAATCTTATGTCAGACACAAACTGCTCAATCCTCCCCTAAAGGAGTTGGCCAAGGAAGTACAAGTGGAGGCATTGGATTAGAGATGCATCCATGCTTAACTCTGCTATTTGTTTAAACAAGGCTGCTAAACAATTGAGATTTCAGGAATTGTTCAGGAAAAAAAAACTGAGGTGGATGAGTGGAATAGTTGAATTTTTATGTCTTATCTTATTGGACAACCGTTCTACATGAGACTAATTTTCTAGAATACCAGGAATAAGACCTTTTAGAGGTATTACCTTGGGATCTTGTTTGTTTCAAACTGGTCTCATTATATTACAGTTAGGTCAGCTGTGTGGTGAGCGTGCATCAACAGACAGTTTAGATTTTCAAGTTACATTTCAATTAAAGCTCATAAAGTGGCACGAAGACCACAGGAAAAAAAAATCTCAATTTTCAACTGTGTTGCAGTAAAACTGACAGCGTTTAGAGAGACACAGTAGAAACCAAGAATGCAATGTGAATTTCTCATTTTATTGCTTGTGCAGCTGTGTCTCAAGGGTATTTTGCATGGGACCTAGAAGCTGAATGTTATTTTGCTACTAAATTCTCATCAGAAAGGTAGAAAATGTACTAGTCAAACACAACAAAAAAAAAAAAAAAACACTATCTGGGCAGAAGTTTTGTTTCTCAAAAAAAAAAAAAAGGTAGCAATTAATGTAGAGATGTGTGACCTTGGCTGAAATATTTGACAACGTGCAGATATTCAGGAAAATATATTCAGGAAAATGTATGAGTCCAGCACAGAAGTAATAGAAAGTCACGTAGAGTGACAGTCACAGAGGTTGAGAGAAAATGGGATGCTATGGCTACTGGGGAGATGGGTGGGTGGGAGGGGAAAAAAAAGGGAATGGTAAAGCAGCAGCAGTTTGTTTTGAGAGCTGAGATTGAACAGATACATTTAGGAAATGCTCTGACCTGGTGAGAGAGATCATGTATGGTACAGGGCACTCAGGCCCACTGCTGATCCTGCCCTGAGGATGCTCTCATGCCACTGTGCTTCCAGCACCTGCCATGTGCTACTCACTGTTTACTATGAGCTGGGCAATCCAGGTTCCCTTCTTTTCTGCCAGGAATACACAGAAATTACTATTGGCATGCTGAAGCTTTGATTGGTGTGAAGTATGGTGTTTTATAATGCTGCAGGGCAGACTAAGCACACCAAGGCTGGAATAGCATAAACAGAAAAGAACTAGTCAAAAGTGGGAAGGTCAGCATGTCACTTGAAAATTCAGCTTCTTTATCCAAGTACTATGCCAAAACTCAGTCAAAAAGCCAAAACATCATGCATGTTTTATAGGACATGAAGTACCAGAAAATTTCAAAGGCAAATTTTTTTTTGGTCATTAATTGTATTAATTGTCATAAACTGAAAAGCCATACTTTGAATAAAAATAATTGTGGATTGCATGGAATTTAAGTCTTGTAATACACTGCAATGGTCAAAAAAAGGGTATCACAATTGAAAAAGCTCAAAGGAAGGGCCTAAGCCAGGAAGGGAACAGGGATATACAACATCTCAATAGAAATAATGACACAGGACCACAGAAATTCATGTGAACAAGGATCAACATCACATTGACCTAAAACTTTTTGGTTCAGCAGCTTGTACCTCTAAAGTAAAATGCCATTTTCAATATCAAAAAGAAAAATCAAAAGGTACAGGCAAAACTGTAATTTCCTCCATGAGAAAATATGTTATTAGAAAATTGCTAGTGCTTCAGGAAAAAAACCCTGTGTGTATATCCATACATATATATTTACATACTTGATATGCATTTTATAATAAAATCTCCATACATAATCATTTCCCCAAAAATCTACAGAGCAGAACAGTTTCCTGATTGCAAAGGAAGCAGGTGGCAGAGAAGGGTCAAGCAGGGCTGGCACATGAAGGGAGCTGTTGCTTTTCCCTGCCTGCAGAGTTGCCCAACAACTCACCTTACAGGGGAGAGGAGCATCACTGTGCAGCCTTAACCCAAACTGCAACTGCTGCCTGCTCCAGGCACAGCATCTCCCCCAAAAGTGTCTCCCTCCTTTACCCAGGGTGTGACTCCAAAGCTGCTTCAGCCAAAATCATCATCTTTCAAACAGTCCACAACAGACACCAGCAAAATGGGTTTGGAATTGGCTTCCTCTGATGCATATTGTGAGTCACCCAGAATAGTCATGTTTCAGATGTTTGTTATTAGCATTAAGCCTTGTTTTTGCTCAACATTTGTTTTCACTAGATGCTATTTTATCCTGGGCCTTAAGATTTTTAATCTTTTTTTTTCTCCAGGAAGACTTTTCCATATGGTTTATTCTGTGGAAAACCTGCAACACACTATTTGTTGGGATTGTACAGCTTACAAAAGATGAGGTTATGAGCCCTCTCCCTCTGGTGCTGGAGTTAGCTTTAGTGCTTTTTGCCCAGTCATGATCCCCTTAAGCGATCTTAGATCATATCAGCCCACAGATTGAACAAGTCTTGAATGGGAGCAGGGATTAATATTTGGGAGATATTTACTTATTTGCAGTGCTGGTCTTTTTCCTTTCAAGAAACAAAGTTAAAGTGTTTAAAATTATTTGACTTGGCAGGGCTGGAAGAGCTTTTTTTTGTTTTCAATCTCTCCAACAACACTTTCCCTACCTATTATTTACTCTGTGTATGCTCAAAAACACTTGGGTTGGCTTTTAATTCTGCATGGAGGAAGCAGAACATGAGGCAAGTCATACAGCATCTGGGATTTCATCTTCTTTTTCTCAGTGAAGACAGCAACAACTTTTACACAGTGCTCCAGATCAGTGGAATTTAATGTAGATAGATGTCAAATGGAAGGTATGGGTGTCAGGGCCCTCATTTTATCCTTCTTTGGGGTTGTCACCAAATAGTTGCAGAGAATTTTTTCATAAATAAGAGGAAGCCAGGTCAAACTTTAGTATGTAGAACTTTAGAAGAAGAAATTAGAGCAAAAGAGATTTCTTTAACCTAAACAGATCAGGCTAACCCTAACTGCACTGCAGTGTTTCAGACATAAAATGCCACAGAGTGAAATCTACTGCCCCAACATTAAACCTCTTCACATCAACCCCATGGTTCTCCTGGAGTCTTGATCTTCAACAATATGCACACTCATACCTTAAATATATAGGAGCCAAGAAGTAGCAAACTGATTAAAAGATAATTTATATTTTTAAGCATTAGGCAGTTTTCAGTAAGGAGGGAGATAAAAAGTTCCTTTTTTTGGAGGCTGTAAATATGCCTGCACAAGGGACCTGAGCTGCACTTATGCAGTCAAAAAACACCTTCAACATCTTGTAAGAACAGAGAGATAACGTGGTTATCTCATGGTACCAGAGAACTCAGGCTCACACTTGAGATCAGAGTTCCTCAACAGGTTTTAACCAGATTCTGTTTTTTGCTGTACTGGCAGAGAAACTCAGGAACATAAGGCTGGGCTCAAGTGCAACCTCTGCCACTCTGGGCAGCTGGCTAGAAGTCAGCTTTGCTCTGTGCAAAGCCTGATCTCCAAGCACAGCTATAAGTAGGAAATTAAGCATGCCCTTGGTTAAATACATCATGAAGCAGCTCTGTGATCAAGCAGCTGTACTGCAAAACTCACCAACACAGCCCCAGCTTTGCAGTGTGGCAGACATGACACACAAAAAAAATTAAAAATAAGAGCACCACATGCATAAATCAAGAAACAGAGCTTATTTAAATAGACATCATATTCTCTCTCTTCCTGCTCAAGTCCTAACTTCACTGCAACATTATTAATATATGACACATACTAGTGAATCTATGCTAGAATTTTGTGCAGCTAATGCAGAAATGCATCTGAAATCTTACCATGCCCTGTTTTGAAATGTGAAAGACACAAACAAAATGGGTGAAAATCTGAGTTTTCATATTTGGGAATATTTACTGAACAGTTTGTATATTCTGAATGAACCTTATGTAAGAGTCAACATGTTCAAATGGCCAAAAATAGGTCTGAAAAACTCTGGTGAGGAAATTCACCATATTTCTTTGAGTTTTATTTTTAAAGGCTATGTGCTTTGCCTCCTTCCTGCAGCATTTGTTTCCTTCCAAAAGGCTGTAAAACACCAATATCTAAGGATTTAGGCAGAATCCTAGGTTAGAGATCTACACCTCAGTGTCTGTGGTGTCACTCAACAGTAATGGAATTATTTCCATTTATTTTAAACAAAACCAAGCCCACCAGAAAGCCCTACCAATGCATACCTCAAGTTAAATAAGCTCCAGGTGAAGGTATTTTACTCTTGGAGTAGGAGATATACATACTTTTCTGCTTATTGTCTCATTATTGCACTGTTTGAACAAATGAAGAAAGATTAAGAGACCTAAGAAAGTCTGGCCAGCCAAGATTCTTTCCCTCCTCCTTTATATACCATTGCTACCTTTAATATCCAAACATTATAAATAACTTTCTCAAAGATAGATCCAAACTAGAGAAAGTTTGGCCAGAAAGCAAACAAAGAACAAGAGGGTTTGGATTGAGGAGGACAGGGCCTGCACCTTCATAAAAGAAATAAAAGCTCTCCCTGCCTGCAAATCCCTGCAACCTCCAAAGAGCTTTTGGATGCAACCTCACCTAGAGCTCATCAAAGCAGGCTATTCTCAAAGTGACAAAGGCATTAGCAGACCACACTCCATATATTCTCAGTTTCTATTTCTAGCCCCACTAGTAATGCTAGGAAGAGGAGGATTTCTAGATATTCTCAGAAGATTTTGCCTGTTTTCAGATAAGTAGTGTTCATACAGAATTGATTTGCAGCGTACTCAAAAGTAAAAAAAAAAATAAAATAAACCCACAACCAAAAAACATAAGGTGAGGAATTTATGTCCCCCTAAAAGAACAGTTATTGCAGTGGTTACAAATTGATGTGATGCAATGCCCAGAAGGAAAAGTTAGGAAAGAAAAGAAAAAATTTCTAATAGCTTATGTTAGTAACACTTGCTGCAGGGTAAACAGCAGCTTTTGCTTCAGAAGTTTTTAAATTACTGAACAAAACATACTTCTAGAAATCCTTGCCTTCTTCCTTGAAGTCTATCCCCTCTGAGGTGCAAAGTGACCATGGTAAAGGGACTGACTGTAGGTAAAAGAGGAATTGGTTCAAGGCAAACTGAGCTGCAAACAGGCAAGAACGAAGTGGAAACATTCTTTCAAAAAATACCTGATAATGCAAAATCCCTGGTCATCGTTTAACCCTGAGTGGAGCTAACCTATATCCTGCTTAGCTACCAAAAGAAATAGAAAGAGCCCACAAGAGCTGCTGTAGGTTTCACACAAGATAGCATTTTCCAGTACACATTCCCTGGAGCAGTCTGATGGCCCCAAACATTTCATGAGAATTCTTGAGGAACATGCCCTTCTTTGGGAAAAGGGGCTTTAAGAACATTGGAAAGTTCATTGTCTACGCCTTAATTTATTAAAAACATCTTCCTCTTACATCAGACTTAAATTTTTAAATAAAAGTCTTAATTTAAGAAGCATATTATGAGTAGTGGCATTAGAAAGGTTGCAAATTTGGGAAATGGAGCAAAAGCAGCTGTATTGTGCTGAGCCTGGGCAGGGAGCAAGTGCAGGGTTCCACACATGGGAACCTTCCCAGTTAAGGGCATGGACTCAGAGCAGAGGCTCTGAACCAAAAAACCACCCTTAGGAAAAAGTGCTGCAGAGCATTTTAGGACTAGAACTGAATACAGCTGTAACTTGCTACAAAATGAAGCAGGGAAAAATCACTTTCCTGAATTAGAATGTGATTGGCATATATATGCATGTGTGTACAGGATTCCTATCCTTGTGAACTGCTCAGAGGATTGCTGACAGCCAGAAATTGATCCTGTGTTCTGTTAGATCTCCAGCAACTCAGGAGCTCCAAAGAGACATTAATTCAATATTAACTTCACCTGAGAAACCTGTCACTGACATATCTGTAGTCAATGCACTGAGGGGTGAACACGGTAATATTTTATTTTGCTATCCCTAGTGAAAAATTTGGTATCAAGTTCTTAAGCATTTTCTTATTCTGCTGAAGAGAACTGATTGCCAGCCTGCATTGCACTTCATGGCATACCTTAAGTATTCATTACAGTTTTTGAATGTTTTGGACATCTATTTTTATACATGTTGATGTTAATCTGGGGACAATTTGTAAACCAAAGGGCAATTTCTGTTTGTATTTAAAATATTTATAAAAAGCAATTATTTTACTCCATTAAGGATGTCACCTTAGGCAATTTATTCTGTTCAGCCACAGCCATGTAACAGGGGAACTCCCTCAGAGAATTGAGCACCACAGGAGTAAGCAATGCTTTACTGTACGTGGCTAGGAATTTCTTAAAACCAAAAAAGAAAAGCATACATATTCTGGCTTATTCTATATTCTAGTTAACTTGCACTATTTCTTCTTTTATAGACCTTTTTCAATTGCAATTTTGTACTTGACCCAAATTGTCCCTTAAGTAGTTTTGTCAGCAGGTTCCTCTGAAGCTTTCATAGTCAGCCTTTGTTAAGTATTTTCTTGCAATTTCTGTCAGGGAAACAGGTTTGTACATTCATGTTGGTGGGACTCCTGAGGAAAAACAATAAATATATTGCCCAGATTAAATCCCTGATTCAAAACCACTGCCTTCATAATAGTTCCTGAAGCTATAAGGCAGCAAAATGTCTTGTCCTTGTTGCCTGGGCTGCAGATTGTCTGACCCAATTTCTTCATTCCTCTTAATGCTCTTCAAATCCTCCTTGACACCTGGATGAGCCCTTTCACTTGCCACTCAAGCAAACTATAATCTAGTGGCACCCCTGTAAGCTCTCTCAGGCTTCTGCTTTTTCCACTTGTCCAAGCAGCTCCAGACTAAAATAAAAACATGCAAAATGCACATGGATAACACAGACAGAGCTTGCCAAATTTAGATGTGCTCACAGGTTAAATCCTGCAGGTATGGATATAATGTTTTTGACACTCAAGTCCACAGGACATTGAACACTGACAAAATTATAACAGGTCAAACCTGTGGTCCTGGTGATAACACCCAGCTCAGCTGGAATGCTTGTGCCAAAGTTTAAATTAAGCCTAGCACTGAAGTCTGGGAACTTTTGAAAATATCATAGCTCAGCAAACCTTTTACACACATGAAATTAGTGAGCCACATTTGTAGTTTCCCTTGCAGCTAATCATAAAAGCCAAAATTGTATCTTCTAACAAAAGGGTCTCTTGCAATTTGAGGGTAATTTATACTTAGGAAGAAAGCAAAAAATGAGAGAACACACACAGAGGGCTCCTACAGAGCTGTGGGGTCAGCTTCCCCTCATTCCCAGAAGGTGGACTGAAGTAGCACATTACATCAGTGCTCCCTTCAGCCAAACCCCAGCTCCTGGGGGCTTGCTCTGCTCCCACCTTCCTGCCCTGGCAGGGAGAGGCAGCTCAGCCTGGAGCCCGAGCTGGTCTGGGCAGCCCTCCTGCTCTCCAAATAGGGGATGGCGTCATAAGAAAACCCTGCCACCAATGTGCAACCCTACAACAGCGTTTCCGACAAAGGCTTTGTGTTTGTCAGGTCGAGCTGGTGTGAACGATTGCTGTATCTCATTTAGAGCCCAGCCAAGCTGGCTGCTGAAGGAAACCGCCTTTAAACACAGCTGGTAAGTGCTCCTCGTCAATAGGGCAGCTCTCAGTGCTGAGAGCACTGGGGCTGAGGGGTCATTTCCCCTTCTCCCCTTCCTCCTCCTTGTGGGTAATTGCCATTAGGAATTTAGGCACCTCAACCAACAGCAAATAAGCGAGTTCAGAAAATTTGCAGATGAAATTCTACATGTGTTGAATTTTCAGCATTTTTTTCTCCTTCCATTCCACTTCCCTTCCTGCTTGTGAGATCACAGGTTCATTCACAAGTCGATCCTGAGAAGCACTGACACATTTTTGGGCACCCTATTCCTTCCTCAAAGTTCAGAGTGGTCAAGTTGCATGAGCCTGGTTTATACATCTCAAAACCACTCAGAGAACAAAAAAATCTGACATCCCTCTTCCCAGCAAAAATATTGGCCTCCCTAGCTATTTAGGGGTGCAGGTTCATGGGTTTCTTAAATACCGGTGGCCAGGATGGTTTATTAATCTTCTTCAAGCCAATTATTAAAAAAGACAAAATGTTGTTTCTCTTCTCTGCCCATCCTGCTCTTCCCACTTTCTCTAGTTCCCAAGCACAGATACCACCTTGGTAGTGTCAAAAGATAAAGACAGTTGAATATCAGACTTACAAACCAAAGCACTCTTATCTTGAGGATATCTCTACTAACCCAAAAGCAAACCCCTCTTTTACTAAGCAAATAAGGATTACCCCACAAAAATTGTTCACAGGTGTACAAGTTACTGGAATAAGGCATCTTTGCCCCACCTGGCATGGAAAGTGTTGACAATGACAAAGCAAACAAATGCATAAGCCTTCAAAATCATATTTTAAGCACACCTTTACTTCCAAGAGCATTACTCCCAACCTTTTAACACTGGAGTGATTTCTTTACCTATTTGCCAAGAAACTACTGCTACTTTCTGCATGCTTCACACACAGACAAGTGTCAGTTTTCTCACCAATTAATAAATCAGGTAAGACAAATGGAGTAGTTCAACATGACCTAGCCCTCTTGATGCCAAAGAAGGCATTTGACTCTTGGTTTGTGTTTGTGGTGCCTTGGCTGTCACCAGGACACACGGGATGTGCCCACAGGAACAGGCACACACTCTCAGCTGCGGGTTGTTAAGCTGCTTTTAGCACCTGGGACATACAAGTGCTATTAGCAGGTTACTCTCTCCAAGCCCTTTTCCCTAACACGGCCATTACCCCGTTATCTCACCGGCATTATCTCCGCATTACATTACAGCAGTTGCCCTCTTCGGTGCCTCCAGCTCACTGCTGTGGATTTCGGGCACTTGGCATTTCTGGAATCTGCCCTGGATAGAGTTTCACTTGGTGACTATTCACATTTGTGTATTTTATACCGATGACTTCCATTATTAGCTCATTTTTCTATTATAAAACATAAAGACAGGGCTGCTGCCAGCAACCAGTGATTTTGGGAGCTCGTTTGGACAGTATTGTATAAAGGTATCCAAAACTGCTTCAGAGACCTCTGCTTTGCAGGGCTGGACAGGGCACACCCGAGGAGGTGAGCTCCTGCTTCACAGAGCCCATAATTATGTGTTTTCACTTCTCTGCCCTTGATCATTACTATAAAAGGAAGGAAGACACAGTTTCAGGAGAGTTAAGTCAATTTTTAACTAGCTAACACAGTGTTCCTTATTGCTAGAAAATTCTGGATCGATCAAGCTGGAATTTTTTATAGAAAAGGGAGCTCATTCCCAATGGAGAATTTTAATGACCTGGATGTAACTTCTAGGTCTCTGTATTTCTTTGGGAAGCCATTTAATAACATTTTAATAGGTAAAAGAGAAAGATCTCCAAGATGCAAATTAATTTTATTCAGCCACAGAAGTTAAAGAGTTCTCTCTTTGTTAAGTATTTGACACTGAAACCAATAACTTCAAGTAGCCTTGTGTCAAGAGATCAATATTATCCCATCCCAAATAGTTAACCAGCTTTTCAGCAGCTGTGAGGAGCCCTATACAGAATGTACGCATTTAAGAAGTAAAGAACATTCTCTAATTCTCAAAAAATTATATATAAACATGTCTGATCAGCCCCCTTTAAAGGAGAATATAATTGATATTAAAAGTGGTAATGCTTTTAGGCTCAGATGAATTCTGATTACACATTATCAAATATTTAGAACAAAAGGCTGTGGGCTCTCGTGCAAAAGCAATGTAGGGGATCATGAGATGACAGTCTTTCCTTTTAAGTTTATACACAAACATGTATTTGGATAAGATTACTTACTGCACTAAAGATCTGCATCTGAGCAGTTGTAGATATTGCAATAGAATCAACAGGATTGTAGAAAAGAAAACCAGAGAAATTCAGGCTCAAATAAGATCCTGTCCTTCATTTCAGTGGCAGGGGTTACCTTACACCTGGGGTCAATGGACACAAAAAAGACCCCTGAACACACTTGGGAAAGACAATTTAAAAAATTTCCAGCATTTAGGGTGGGACCTCAGAGAGAAAATCCAAATACATTTAAGTAGCAAGACACTAAAGCTGCAGTAGCTGGCATATCATAGACACAATTCATGGGATGTGTTACCAAGGAGATAATGTTAATAGGGAAGAAACAAGAGAGTAGGAGTGGAATTAAGTAACTATTCTCTCTGCCTGTCGAGTCAGTTGTGTTCGTGTATATGGAAGGATAAATAATCTATTTTTAAAAAGCAGTGAAAAGCATAGCTCTATTTTAAATATAGTTACTGCAGAGCTGAAGCTTTAGCTCAGTGCAAGGGTTTGTCAAAGAAAACAGCTCAGGCAGAAGGGTGGTCTTGTTTCTGCCACCCCTCCCTGAACACCTTTTATTTATTGAGAAGATGAGTACAAATGGTTGAACAAAAAGCAATTTTTGATAAAAAATAATGGACGCCTGGAGCTCCCAGCACTTCCTCCTGTCCCCAGAGTGACAGCTGTAGTATTAGTGTGCTCAGCCTCTAAACAATCAGCAGCTTTAGGTACACTCCCAGCATACAAAAGCCCTCATGCTGCAGCAACAAAACACTGAAATTTCTCCATCCCCGCAACTAATTATTAAATTACTGTATTTATTGAAACACTGACAAAACAAAATGCCCTTTTGAAAGCTGACTGCTTGGAGATATTTCAGCTTCAACTGGATACACTGTGCTATTTTTTTTTTTTTTTGTACAGAAATTAACAGGAGCTATTTAGATTTAAGGAAAATTTCTCATCCAATAGGTGGTGCTAACAAGTTCTCCAGTTGTCTAAACAGCTGATATCAGTATTTCTTAAAAAAGGAAAAAAGACAGAAAAACACTCCAAAACCCACTTAAAAGAACCAAACCCAATATTCTGCAACAGCAGATTTCCTAAGTACAGTTATATTTACTATCATAGGATTGTTGCTTTCCTCTGAAATAACATTCTTTTCATTAAAAAAGTCCTCCATCTTTTTCATCAAAACTGCATCTGATAACACCAGTTTGTGTGTGGCTGCATGATACCAGTGATCAGCTATTCTACTTCCAAATTTCTGCTTTATTTTCTATGTCCATCATTCTTTAAAGTGAAAGGGGATTTAATACTCCTACCAAATTTCAGAGTGATATTATATTCTCTCTTTCAAGGCACCAGATTTTTTCTAATCATCCAATCGTAACACATTATTGAACACAGGAACTGGCTTCTTGAGGAAAGCATGAAACATGAAAACAAGGTCCAAATCACCTATTTTTAGGTGTCATCTCATTATGTTCATCTTCCCTTCAAGAGCTGAAAGGTTCACATTTATTCAGCTACAAGGCCAAGACTAAGGTTCATTTTCATGTGAGCTCTGTACCACAAGTGGGAAAACTAACTCTGGTTTTTAGGAGATGAGAAAGAGATGATAGAAGATTAAGGTAGAGCCAGTTTGTGGGAACACATTCAATGAATGATTGGAATAAAACATCAAGCCACTCAAAATCTCTATGGCAGAATGAATAAAAAAAAAAGTTTAAATACTTGGGTCTGGAATGTTTCAGCTTGTCATTAAATTTTTTAAAAAGCATTTAATTAAAAAAAATTAAGTTTTCCATACATAAAATGCAATATTTTAAATTTTAAAAATTTTTCAGGTCCCAAAATACTTATTTTTGCTTCTTCATCTACCATTTTTCAATTACTTACATGGCACAAAACCTTCATGTTTTTGCCCATTTTTATCATGTTTTCAACATTAGCTGAAAACTAAGTATGACTTCACAGAAGGCACTGAACTTTTGTCTGCATGACCAAACTATAGCCTTCAGATACTAAATTTACACATTAAATTGCCATTTCTTAGCTCTTTCATCATGAAATGGGAGAAATTCCTGAATTTTCTTGTCTATTAAATAAGAAATGGCACTAACACAAAAGCAAGCACAATGCACATTGCACAAAGTACTTTGATAATTCATTTCCCAAATGTCATTTATAGTGCTGGTTATTTATGATAATATTTCTTACGGTAATAGTAAATGCCCTTGGGCATATTTTTATTACTTAAGACTCCTTTGGTTCTGGAAGACTTCAGTACAGCACTCTGCTGTTGAATTTTTGCTAAGTAGCAGGGAAACCACCATTTCTCTGTTGGGCAAATAAACAAAAATTTGATTGCTAATGTTTCTTTCATCTTTTAGGGGCACTCTGGCTTCCTAAACGGCTTTAGATTCAACTGCTCCTGAATATCTTTCAATCATTGGCATAAGAAGTAGGGAAGAGAAAAAAAAAATTAAAAAATTCTATATTTCACCCATTGCTGAAGCCTTCAGTTCAGGGAGAAGGGAGTATTTGTAGCAACACAGAAGGACAACATGTCAAGCTGATCCTATCCAGCCAAAAGAGTGATTTAGAAGAGAGGAATGCATTTCCCAGAGCTGGAGAGGTTGACATCCCAAACCTTGCAAAGAAGCACAAGTCATGACCATAAATAGGTTGAATGCTGGAGTTTTCCAGCTATGTTCACGAGGCCCAATGCCAATTTTTAATCATGTGCTTAAATTTTAAATTTTTAAGCACATGCTGGGGGTCCAAAGGGGCAGTCTGCTCACTCAGCTCCTCATCCCAGGACAATTCCTATCTACCTCAGCTCCACTGCAAACCAGCCATGGCTCTCCTGCAGGTTTATCTTTCACCCTGATCTGCCTCAGCACAGAGCTGTACAAGAGATGTGCCAGAAATATGTAATTAAAGGCAAGAAAAATGCAAGTGCACCTCCCTGGCAAGGTCCACAAATGATAATTGAACCACAGTTTTGCTTTTATTTGCCCATTATCCTCAAAGAAAACAAAAGCCCTGCAATATTCAGTCTCTCCATAGCCCAAACATCCTGAATATTATTTTTTGTTCAGCATTTCTTCAAGATTGCAGCACACTCTGATATGGCTGCACTGCTCTAGAAA
Organism: Serinus canaria; assembly: GCF_022539315.1. NCBI lineage: Eukaryota > Metazoa > Chordata > Aves > Passeriformes > Fringillidae > Serinus > Serinus canaria. Next base: position 66,960,636 of record NC_066314.1, on the reverse strand, counting down.
ACACCTGATGACCTCAACTGCACTCCCCAGGTGCTGAACACCTACGTGTTCACTTCTGGGGCCTTCTGGGAGATGGTAACAAGTCTTCAACACCCTGGAGAGCAAAGGAACTGCCTTATAGCCATGAATAGTTCATGCAAGGATCATAGTTCACATGAGAATCTGACTTAGCTTGCAAACAGAAGGAGTGAGACCCAACAATATTATGCAATCAAGGTGTACATTGGTGAAAACACTGCAGATAGCAAATTGAAACAGCTTCATTACCTTAAGCATTCCCACTTTTGAAAGTTTTTTTAATTTTAAACATAGCAGCAAATTTTTTTTTTCATGGAAAATTATAACCCACTCTTACTTGTCCCAAGTAGGAAATCAATGTATCCAAGAAATACCAAGGCAAATGCAACAAATATTGCTCCTGGTTTGTTCCAAATTTCATTATTTGCAGAGCTGTGATGGCTCTACCTTTCTTATGCCAAGTGGGCTGACACCTTTAAGATGTTTTTCATAGCCTGAAGCTGTTTGAGCAGAACTTCCAGACCAAAGCCCTGACAACAGGCTGGTGATTGTATTGTTTAAGAAAAAAGGTTCAACATTTCTGGTGCCAGTCAGAAATCAAGGCCATCAAAGTGATATTATATTCTCTCTGCTGCAGCAGAGCCTTCCTGTTCACCTCTGCTAGGTTGTTTTCCCATCTGTCATATTAACAGTAGAATCATCCAAACCTGAGAATATTCTTTAGACAAAACATTGTCAGCAAAAGTCATTATCAAAATACAACAGGATATTTTGTTCATTTATTTCTGAGTTATTGGTATCAAGAGTATTCCAGAGCCCATTCCTCTTGAGATTATCAATATTATTCTTTGTCAGGTGAGGATAAAATATATCAAAATGTTTAGAATTCTGAATACCACTTTTAACATGGAACCTACGAATGACCCTGATGTCATTCCTGATGTTGGAAAAGCATGACAGAAAGAATTTCACAGTTATTAATGGGTTAGCTTAACTCAGACACAGTGTTGAATGCCTTCTTTGTAAAACAGTTTTAATAGCATTTTGCCTAGAGCTCAATTAGCAAACTTAAAATATTTGGTAATGGACTCAACTTGCAGTTTCACACCACAATTAAGCTTCATCTACAGTTAGAGACACCTGCATCTCATTACTTTAGATGTACACAGAATTAGCCGTGTCAGTGACTTAACAAGAAACATCAGGTAGCTGTGATTTCAAATGGCCTAAAAATCCCTGATTTCTATGACAGATCACAAAACTTACAGGCTGAAAATACTTTTTTATACCAGCAGAGACCCACATAATGATGGTCCTGCGGCCAAGCCATTGTGTATGCCCTCCTTGCCCTCTGCCCTCAGCACACCTAATGCACAAACTGTACTCATCTCACAGCCTCTTTATTGCCCAGGAAGCTTCTGTCTGCCAGGCACAACTCCAGCCATTCTGGTGTTGCTCTACAGGGCAGACACATTTAGTAAATAATTATTCAAAGGTGCCAAATTTTAATAAACCATATTTTTCAAACCATCCACTCTGTAAGATGGAAACCCTTTTAGCTTGACTGGCTAGTTGACAACTTGGCATCCCATGATTTTAACAAGCTACATAGCTTTTGAGCAGAATTTAATTAAAATTGGCTATACTACATACACTGCCCTACAGTTTATAATACAATTTTCAGGTCAGATGCACCTATTAGTGCTACTTTTTGATAGTCACAGCTCTCCCAACCAAGTACACTAAATATTACTCAACACAGGCTGCAAGAGCCACTAGATAGCAGCAAATCAAGCTGTGTGTTCAGCAGTATGTGCAGTGCCCTCTCCCCCAAGCATTCACTGCATGCACAAGCAGCTGTGCTCTCAGCATTCATTGTGCAAAGGAACACTCAGAAAGGGAGCACTACACAGGAAAAAACACAGGCTCTCCATAAGCCACACATGCCCTGGAAACACATATATGATACAATAACAGCTAACAGGCAGCAGTAATCTCAATAAAAGAAATGCAGGCTAGTCAGGTGTTCTACTCACATGGCTGCTTGGGCAGAGGGATCAGGAGATTTTGCTCAGCAGGTGCCAGTCTGAAGGGAAACAAACTCAGCCTTGAGGAGACCCTTCTTCCCCAAGGGATCCTGTCTTTATGTCCCACTCTGCCCCAGCAGGGAGGGGCTCCTTCACACCCCTAATGGGGGTAATGAAGGACACCTGGGCAGCCCTCTGATCCTCCCACAACACTCTGGGTTCCCTGTCCTGCCCAGGTGCACCCTCTTAGGAGGTGATTTGCTCTAAGGAGAACAACCTGGGCTGGCCAAATCAGCACCTGTGCCCTTTTCAGCTCAGCAATGAGTCAGGTTCTGCAGGTAACACACCCCTCTCAAGGTCACTCCAGTGATCTTCAGTGGTTCCTAGAAGCAGAGAACTGAAGACAGATTTCTTCACCCTGGTTTTCAGTTCTTTTGCTACTTTCCATACTGTGCCACAGAAGGCAGCAAGTGGACTTGCACTTTCATATTTTCCTGGATATCAAAGCTGGTGATGTGCTTGAAGAAACAAAGATAACCTCAAAGGCTTTAGTAACAGGCATTTCTTAGCATATGTGAGTGCAAGAAAAAGCATAGATGGAGGAGAGAGTACAGAGCTGGGCAGAAATTCACTGCAGCTTTGACAGCACAGACAGAACAAGAGGAAAGGGGGAATTTCACTGGCTCCCATAAGAGGCCTTGAAAAGATTAGATCAAAGGAACAAAGCTGGTGCAGTGATATTGCACAGCTCCTGTTGCCTTCTCTGGGACAGCTGGGTCAGGGCTGTCCCTGCAATCTCTCAAGAAGTGTTTTGTTCCTCTTTGTGACAACACTGAGGAGACATGAAACACTCAGACCTTAACTCCCCATGGTGGAGAGGCTCCAGAAAGCCTCAGTAAAGTCAATGCTGGTTTGAAATAGCCAGCTGTGTGGCAGGAAAACCCAAAGGTGCACTACTCCACTTCACTGAAGGGAGGAAGCAAGCCGCCAGGAAAGATCAATGAGGAATGAATTGTTTCCTGTTGGGGATGTTTACATTTTAAGCACTCTGACCATAATGGAAGTGACTGAAATTAAGACTGACATACCCTTTGGGAAGCAGCAATTTCTCACACCACAGACTCACCCTGAGTCTCTGTGTTGATGACCACATAAAACTGCAAATTTTCAGATCAGAAACAGAGTTTTTGCAGCTCCAGGGTGTTCAAGGCTGGGCTTTGAACTTGAAGTAGCTTTTTAGAATTCATCTTGGGAAAAGATGGTACACTGTTATGTGAAATGACTGACATAAAAAGGATTGGGAAGAATTTCTGGCAGTTCCATCTTCCACAAAAAGAATTGTGTGTGCTTATGGAGGTGCAATTGCTGTATGCAGGTGGGTGTAAAAATGCACAGTGACTGTAGGTATATGCAAGCAGGGAAGAAATAGAAATGAAAAAAAATATTATTACTAGAAAAAAAACAATTTACAGATGTTTTTCCATAACATGTCATTATTAAGAACACAATACTAATGAAAAAATGAAAAGCAAGTAGAAGTGTTTAAAGTACTAAATATGGAGGAATCATGAGAGGAATCAAACAAACAGCAACAGATCTCTTACATATCCTATTGCAACTCCAAGTTCTTTTACCATCCTAGATAAAAAAAGTTCACTGCCATTGCAGAGACCACAGACTCATCAGTAAGTGCAATATAATTAGAACTAAATTTCAGGTTATGGATCAACAGCAATCAGGCCACAAAATGCAGATGCTCACTATTGGAACTACTTGAAGAAAGAACTGGTAAGATTTTAGTAAGTCACATTCATACCCTCAGGAATCTACCCTCAGACTTCAGGAGACTGAAACAACATCTAAGCTGAAATAAATCAGTAAATTGAGGATACAAATACATCCCTTCATGAAATCAAATCCTGAATTCCAAATGACTGATCATGGAAGGAGACACACATGCTGGGTAAGGCTTTTTTGATATTCTGACAGCAAAAGTCCATCTGAGTCAGTCAACTAAAAATACAGCTTAAAAAATGAAAGAGGTGTGACTTACTGACAAGTCTTCTCACCCACTCTTTTATAGACTCAGAACATGATAGATGGAAAATGGAAAAACATTTGGGTAAATTGTAATTAGAACTCTGCACACAAATTAATAATGGAACAGTGAGGGAGCTTCTGCAATGCAACAGTTCAGGTCCCAGCTAGGAAAGAGGATGGGGAGAGGCTGAGCCAGAAGAGGCTCTACTGAGAGATTCTCCTTCACCTTCTGTGCCAACTGTCCTGCTGCAGAGCTGGTCTGACAGAAAATATGTTAAGAATGTCAGGAATATAAAGGTGAAGCCTGAAGCACTAGATTACTGAGATGCTCACACAATTATTTTTCCTTTCCCTTCTTCTTTTTTATTTTGACAACTTTTAAGATGGGTTTTTCAAACCCACCCATTCTGGGACTCCAGATCTTTTAGGCAACTTGAAAAATCTCCTTCTTTCTGTCTGCTTTGCTTGGTTTAACAGACATGTCAATTGTCCCTCTCAGGAGGAGGCTTAATAATTAAACTTCTTTTGCTCAAAGTAACCAAAAAGCTGGCATCCACTCTCAGGTGTTCCTGCTCAATCTGAACATTTGGAGAGCTGTAATACCAAAGCAGATATTGCTTCTAAACTACTTTGAAAGATTATGTTCTCATTCCAAATATCTAAATTAAATCTGATCTTTGCATAACATATACAAGCACTAAAGATTTTCTTGTCTGTGGATTAAAGAGGTTCTTTGTTTGTTTGTTCTAATTTTCTTAAGTTTTTATGGAGGTAGAAAAAGTTATTCCTTTCCAAATAACCTGTTTGGAAAAGAATACAGTCCCGGGCCCCAAATTCTAGTTTTGCAAAGAAATCTAGTTCACTGAGTGTGGAATCAGGTCACCATGAGAGTGGAAAGCATTGAAGAAGAGCTCAAACAAGAAAACTGGAAAATTAGAATTCTATGCAAAGAATCCCATTGCACCAGAGCCTTGTTAAAACAAGTGCAGGACACACTTTGTGCTGGCAGGAAGCAGGACAGCTAACACAGCACAAATTTAAAGCAGTAGTGAAATGCATACAACACCAAAGAAAGATAAGGAAATTTGGCAAATACATAACTATATGTACAAATATAGAACTCGGGAATACTGTGGTGTGCAAAAGTAATTTTAAATAGTTCATCTGGTTTAGGGAGGGAGCCATCCTACTTGCAGCCCTCGGTGTTTAAACATGAAGGTTATGCATGTCTGGACCTGGGCTGGCTAGTGTTAGGATCAGCTGGCAGCTGTCACATATTCCCTCAAATCTGTCTCCTTGTGCCCAAACAAGGCTGCTGACTAATCCCATCTGTCCCTGCAGCAGGTGAGCCTGGCCTGTTTGAAAGGGACCACAGGACATCTTTTATGAGTAGCACAGTGGTGCTGCAGCATGACAACAGCAGGCAGAAAACATGGCCTTACTTGAAACATGAGCTTTACTTGAGTCAGGGACAGTGAGCTTTCCCCATCTATTGTTGCACAAAGCAGGAAAAAGCAGCATGGCAGGCTCAACATTCCCCCCTTGAATATCAAGTGGGTTCAACCCCAAGAAAATCTTGAATGCATTTCCAGTGTTGGGTCGTCATTTCCCATTTTGGGCCAGAAATAATAAACAGCCCTTAAAATGCAAGGGACAACATATTCTCAGGGAATTGCAGAATCACAGAATCCTTCATGTTGGAAAAGACATGGGAGATTGGGTCCAATCTCCAAGTACCACTTTGTCAACAAGACCTTGGCACTGAGTGCCACATCCAGTTGTTCCTTGAACACCTCCAGGCATGGTGGCTACACTGCATCCCTAGGAAGTCCATTCCAAAATTTAACAAGCCTTTCCCATGAAGTTATTCCTCCTGATGTCCAGCCTGAGCCTCCCCCTGCACAGCTCAAGGCTCTGTCTTCCTGTTCTGGTGCTGTTGCCTGGGATAAGAGCCTGACCCCCACCTTGCTACAGCCTCCTTTCAGGGAGCTGTTGAGAGCAAATGAGGAGTTTCCATCAACTTCCTTTTTGTTGCCTGGTGGAAAAGCTTTAGAGCTCTCCCAGTAACACAGGTAAAGACTCAAACAAATGGGAGAACCTAATTAATACACTATGAAAATATTATTGGCAAATATCTGAGGAAAGAGAAAAGTCCCACGAGTATCTAGTCAGTGAACCAACCACAAAAATCAATACACTGACAGCAATTGTGTGCTTCAGAAATTGCAGACTACCTGCCAAGGCATGGTGGTCAAAGGAATTTGAATTATATTTATAGTCTTCTAATAAGTATTCTATTCCATGTTGCAAGATTTCATACCAGTGAATGCAATTCCTCTTGCATTTTTTCCCCCATACCTGTACACTCAGAATGATAAACAAGAACCACCTCTCCAGCACAGTTGTACCTAAAACATGCTGAAGGTTAAGGCTTTAATAATTAAATATTTCCAGCAATTGTTTGAAGATGCTAAAAAAGGTTCAGAATTGTTGCACTATTTATGTTTGCCACTATGCATTGAAAAGAAAACTCCTAAAGTTTAATATATTAGTGGGAACTTTTGCAACCTGAGATATTGCTTCTTAGATGTGTTTGTGGTATTTCATGTCACATTCCAGGGATCAGATCTCCCATGATGGATGCTCAGTGTACAACCAGAGAACAGGCTGTGAGTGTGTTGTAGACCAAGGCTAATCCCTACAGAGCAAAGAGGCAGCAAATACTTCAACTATTTCTCTTGTGAGACATTAAATCAGCTCAGGAAATCAACAGCAAAAGGAAGATGTTCCTGTACGGTTCAATGCTATGAAAATAGCATTGAACCGTACAGGAACATCTTCCTTTTGCTGTTGATTTTTTTTCAGATTAACCAGGAACATCTTCCTTTTGCTGTTGATTTTTTTTCAGATTAACCAGACTCAAAATTAAATATTTTTCTTCCTCTTTCAAAGAAAACAAAACACTGGTAACAATTTTTTGAAAGAAAATTTATGTTTTCCAAAAGACACATTGTATTTAAAGTAATGTTTCTAGAAAATGTTGCAAAAAATAATAACACAGACCAAAGAAATCCTCTTTCATTTGCAAACTGCTTGAAACTGTTGCAAAACCTAATCCTCTCAAGAGATATCCTGTTCCTAAACCATAAAAACAAATCACTTGCGTGATTCTCTCTAACAAAGACAGTTTCTGAATTGGAAGCTGCAAGAACAAGCGTAATCAAAATTTTAGTTAGATATCTCAAATTTTACTGTAAGTTGGATCAAATATATTTTGTTTGCTGTCAGAAAAGTCCAGATGTATGTCTTATACCAGCAACCTTAGTGTGTGTTCTCAAAGCAGGCTTTGAGAACCAAATTTAAAACAGGGATGTGTGAGATGCCCATTGCTATATTAATAGATGAGCATCAAAACAAGTGTCCATGATGAAATGTTGCTGCTGAGACATCATAATACAAAACCAACCAGAAAGATGTCATGTATAGAAACAGGACTTAGCAACCAAAACTAAGTGGAAAAAATAGTCAAGAGTAAATGTTACCAAAAGCCTTTTTCACTGCTGTGGCAATAGCTGCAATAAATAGTCAAGATATCCTTAAAGCTGCAGAAACCAAGAGCCCTTTCATTTGCCCTTTCTTATGTATCCCAGTGGGAAAATGTCCATTTAATTTTGGTTTCATGCCTCTCACCTCAAAACAAAAAGTGAACAAAATAATGTATATTCCTGTATATATCTGTGCTACATCTACCTTTTAGTTCTGCATCCACAATTTCTAGTACTATAGGAGAAAAACCTTCAATTCCTTCAGAAACAGATTCCTCTGAAAGACAGTCCTCAGAGCCATGAGAATATTTATGGGTGATTAAAGTACACTCAGAGAATTGTTTTTCTTGGTTTAAGTTCAACTTGGATTCCAGCTCAGTTCCCATTCTGAAGAAAGGACACTTGAACCAAAGAAAACCCCAAATAAAGCTTGTTGGGAGCAGTTGTCTCTTTAGTTCAGATATTTTGACCTCAGCTTACTCACAAAAACAAGTTGTGCCAGACACTCTGGGTAAAAACATTTCAAAATCAATCAAATCAGAGTTTACGATAGGAGTTAGAACAATATTTAGGTAACAGCATTATGACCAGCTTAAAGGTTAACTGTGCATTTAATTTTATATTTAAGAGGTCCCTTAGCTAGTCTCACTTTTAGTGTTGAAGTAATAGGATCTTTTTTGCTAATTAAATCTTAATATGCAGCAAAGGAGAAGCACATGAGAACAATTGCATTTTGGGGCTTCATGTAAACAGCTCTGTTCAAAGACAATTAAAGTATGAGATATACAGCCAGCCTTAATGTTTTAACAAGAAAGGGGATGAACCCTGGAGCTACTGCAACCCCAGTGTGGTAAACCTGCTTAGCTCCATGTCCAGGTGCAGACCACGAGGCCAGTGGAGCATTCTTTTATAACCATGAGTGTTTCCCATTTCTAAATATATTTCTAACCACCAGGCCAGTGGAGCATTATTTTATAATCATGAGTGTTTCCCATTTCAAAAAATATCTGTAATATTTTTTAGCTAATTTCATAGAAATACCATGTCAATGATGTAGCAAGTGTTAAATGCTAGTTTAGAGATAAACAAACATTTGGTAAAATGTGTCGTTGCTAATTATATTAACAGCATACTGAATTCTCACCTGGATTCAGATTCAGGAGTCAAGGCACTTCATGACACCCCACAGAATAAAGTTTCTTTATAAAGAATCACAAAATATGAAAACAAGGGAATACAGAAAAGAAAGAAAATAGAATTGGGCAAGCCATAGAGCCAATTTTCCACCCAGTAAGGAGACATGAGCAGCCCGATTCTCCAGGAGGGTGCCTTGGGAAGATGGGATAAGTGAAGGTTTGTCATGGCTGTAAGACTTTATTATCACACTCCTTTAGGTAAATGCAAAAGAAATTGGGACATATTTTTAAGATATATACTTAAGTATTAAGAATAACACTTCACATCTACTTCATCCGAAACAGTTCAGATATTTAAAGATGATAAATTGAGCCATCACACCTTTGAGACAAAAGAGATTATTATTGGTTTTAGAATTGTAATGAATATAAAATTAATACATTCAGGTGAGGAAGCCATGACTGTGTTGAACTCAGTAAATCTGCCACCAATTTCAAGCAAAGCCAGGATTTCACTCAGTGATGGAAGGCTGGAAGAGACTTTTACAATTCAGCAAAGAAACCCAAAAAAGAAAGGCTGAACTTGAAGTGTTTATTTGAGAAAATATTAAATGAGGCAACCATGGCATGGTGTAGGGATGAGAAGATTCCTTGGGAAGCAAAACATTTTGGAGGCACAAGCCATTCACATTGCCAATATGCAATGAAATACTGTCTCAGAATGTGCAAGATGACCTCACAAATAAATGCAGTAAAATATTTCTAGTAAGTTGTTTAGGATTCTGTCTGGAGATTAGAAATTTTCCCAGTATGGGGTCAGCTTTCGACAAGTTTTTCCATGCAAACACATGTTGCTAGCAACATAAACATGCTAAGCTTCTTTACTTAGAAATTACACATTTCATTTTTATTATAGTGACTAACACTCCTAGTCTATAAAAAATAATATCAGATGAAGAAGTAACTCAATCCAATTGCAACAGGTATTGTGGTATTTCATTAAATATATTATGTTTCTGAAATAAATCAAAATAGGGGGCTGCCCTTTATTATTAATAGCTTACTTTCTTAAAGAAATCTTGAAGCCTTGTGCAGCCTTTCAGATTTATGCTCTAAAAGCTGTGAAAGCTCCAGTATTCTCTGGAAGAATGACAAAATGTCAGTTGATCAGTCATCTAACAATTTTTAAATCTGAAATCATATTTTAAGATATTTCCCATTTTCTAACCTTTTTAAAAAGAGGATCCTTTACATATAAAATTCTGAGATTATCTGCAAACAATCCACTTTATTTTACTAACTATGTTAATTTAGTGACCTTATCCATATTTTAAATTACAGTTTTCAATTATTGAGACGTCACAAACCAGGGATGAGCTGCCTGGGTAACTCTGACAGCAGCTTTGACTGCATAATAAACCAAGCCACTGCAAAAACATATTTATCCTAAAAATGTCAAAGAAGAGAAACAGAAAATGTTGTTAAGTCTCATAGTCCAATGATGAGTGTTGAACAATGACACAAATTCTACTTATAGAACATATGGCAATAACTAATTCATGGGCAGATAAAAAAAAAAATCAACCCAAAATATACAGTCAAAACAATGTTATCAGCAAATATATTAAAATAAAACTATATAATATTCTCTCTCATTTCTCTTTTGAGAGTTTTTCTGCTCTGCCTAGACAGTCACTGATAGATTCACATGACAAGGCAAGTGTATGCCACAATCAGAAACTTCAGATGACTTCCAGAGTACTTAGAAATTTCAAAACCAAATTGTCCAGGCCAGTAGTAAATTACACCTCCCCACTAGCCGTCACTAAGACAGTCTATATCCCCAATAACTAATACTTTTTCAGTATCCTAATTCATCCGATTACAGTATCTCCATGGTCAAAACCAAGTTTAAACAACGTGGCAGGGGGTGTGGGAGAAGGAGGCATGGGGCAGAACAGAGAAAGAACAAGCACATAAGGAAAAAGTTGGCTTCTAATCAGAGAAGCAGAGCTCAAAGGGTATATAATCTCCCTGTCTGAGCTGTCATGAATAGGGCTCTAAAATCTCTGTGATAAGATTATGTTTTCTGACAAAAAGAAAAATCCTTTTGATACACCCTGCAGATGAAAGTGGAGCAATTCTTCTGTAAGTATTGATAATATTTTAAAAATACTTCCAATAAGAGGCAGTCAATATTCTTTTTAAATGAATTCTCAGCCCTTTACAGAAGAAACTAAAATAAAAGATTGGCAGGATAGAAAAAAAATATGATAGAAAGTAGAAAATCTGCAAGCCGTCACTGCACAAGTGACTCACAGATTATCCTTCCATCTTTTGACTCTCTTCCATAAAATGTGGCAGAAGAAACATTGCAAAGCAAAAGAGCAGAGGGCTGAACATGTCAGACAGCTGAAATTAAATGAGGGGTCAGCAGTATTTCCAGGCTGACATGCCAAAGTGCAATTTCCTCTTCCAAACTGGAGGTTAAGTGGGCCAGAAGAAACTCCTCAGTAACTGAAAGATGCAAAGGAGGGAATGGGGAAAAAAGTAGAGGAAAACTTCCTTAGGAATGATACACCCTAGCAAAAAGGTGCAGGGTGGCAAAGAGGACAGAAGATTTGTCTACAAAGAAACTTCCCAAGGCCTTAATGAAGGCAGTTCCCACAGAACAGAGTAAAAAGAAGGCAGGTAGGAGTGGGTTATCAGACAGGTTGTCAGACTGGAGGAGGAGCACATTTACTGAGTTAACATGCAAGATGTTAACTCAGTAAATTTTCAGGAATGGCAGAGAAAGTTACAAGGTGGAAATGGGAGGGACAGATGAAGTCACAAAGTTGTTTAATTAGAGGAAGAAAAGAAGAGGGGCAGAAGAGGTCAGAGGAGGCAGCATGAAACCAAGATGAATAGCTAACATCTTCCTTTCTGAATTGTGACTGTGGCTTACTGCGTGCACAGGCAGCAGGTCTGGGCTGGTTGATTTCTTTCAGGCCCCATCCTAAAACAAGTAGTAATCCCTATTAATATCTCTCTGAATTAGTATTCCCTCAGGGCATCTAAATTTCTCCTGCATGTTGAAGTAATTTTGCTCATTGCTTGCTCTCCAACAAGTCACTGGCTGGAGCCTTTCATAGCTGTCAGTATTTTGACAGTGCACAAGCATTTAATTCTATGCTGTCCTTACACTCTAAGGTAATTTTGCTTGAAGACTTAAGTCAAGTCTCACCAAGCTCACTTAGCATTTTGGTCAGTAACAACGGGGAAAAAAAAAAAAAGTTTGTGTGCCTTTGCAGGATTAAATTTGTGTTTATATTCCTGGTGAGAGAAGTGAAGACAGCAAACATATGCAGTCGGTTCTTCGGGAAGGGAATAAAAGCATGCTTGGATCTCAGAGAATGAAACCTCGAGAGTCCTTGTTTGTGGCTTAGCAGAAAGAATCCACCTTGGCTCTGCAAGGGATTTGTAAGTGGATTCCAGCAGAGAAGAACTAGGCAGGCAGAAAGAGAAATTTCATGCCTGTATCCTGGCAAGAAGGTGGTGATGCACATCACAAAAGTGCTTTTGAGCACTGACATTTACAAGTCATTTGGGCATGATCTGTGCCCCTTACCTGGGTAGTAAATCAGCAGTGATTTGGGGCAATTAGGTGTGCCTCCACCCTCTGGCTGAGTAGAGCCCTACTATTATTAGGTGGCCGAGCTGGATTAGAAATTGGTATTTCTTCATGTTTCTTTTGCATAGGAAACTCGCTGCATGTTTATAACAGAATTTCCAAACAGCTGATTCAAAAGGCTTTCCTTTGAGGACAGCAGCACTCAACCACTTATTTGTCTGAAAGCAGCAAATTCTGCCTAATAGTGAGGATTCCCCACAAGCAAAGGTCTCAATCAGAAAAATGTTTGATGTGTGTACAGGGCTCTGGCCATTCTTCATTTCTTTCATACAGTTAGGCAAGCTTCTATACTGCAATGACCTAATTTCAGGCAGGTTGTTTTTGTTGGTTTTTTGGGTGTTTTTTTGTTTTTGTTTTTTTTTTTTTTTTAATGTTGGAAAGCATGACTTACCTGAATTTGTGGAGCAATTTGTTATAATACCAATTTTTATGTTTCTCACACTTCTTGCCCTGGAATACAGAATTCCTCCCTGCAGAGTAAAATATATTTCCCCATCTGTTCCTTTAACTCTCTGATGGAAGCTATCCCACTACTGACAACCAGTATATCAAAACTGCCACAGGAAAAAAAAATTCTGCCATTTTGTTTTGTAGGCTGGGGTCAATGTAACAGTATAAGCCACTTATCCTTTAATCTTCTTTTCATAGTAGCAGAACCCTCAGAAAGATATCATCCTGAATTTCCTTTCTCAGGCTCGGCAGCAGCAGGCTCCCATGAAAGCAGGCTGCTTTTTCTTCTCTCTCTAACTGTACTTACAGCAAGGACAAGATGGGAGCATCTGTGTTTCAATCCAGAGTGACCTTCCAGAGCAGGAGTAGGAGCAATTACCTGCTAGCACTACAAGCACTACCACTAGGAAAGCGTGTTAGCATTTTGTGTGTCATTCAATTTTGTTTCACAGTGGCAGCTAATATCTGTTCTTTGCCTGCAGAGCTGGAAGAATGGAAAACTATTGTCCTGTGACAATATTTCCCTTTTTAGTCTGTGGCACACCTTATTTTCCTCCATCAAGTGCAGCTCTGGAACACAGTACTATGTCCCATCATTTGGAGGTACAAAGGAGAATGAGAAAAAGAATGGTGACAGTTTTATCACAACACTGAGATCCTATAGTTCAAAACCCACATCTTTTTACAATGTCTAGTAATTTTTCTAAGACAACAAAAGAGGATCAGTAGGTCAGAGCACCTGATACTCAGGCCCCTACCTCTCCCCCATGTGAAGTTCTGCTGTAAATTCAGATGAAATCTAATCTGTTTTCTTGGATCAAAGCATGACCACTCTATACATGATGTAAAGTGCTCTAGCAGACAGATCCCTGGTTCAGACCTCCCTTTAGGATTTTAAATCCTGTGGACACGTAGGCAGATCAAAGCTTCTGCTCTCAGAAGAATCTATTTAACATGAACCAAAACCACACATGAGAAATGTAGCAAGAGGGGGTAAGTGTGGGCAATCACAGTACTTGTTTCAGAATTGTGCTGCTCCTCTGTACCAAAATGGTAATGCAAAGCCACCTTTCATTTGGGCTGTAGTGGGATAATTAAAAATAAAGAAGTAACACTGAAATAAATACTTAAGCAATGGGAGTGAGTCTGGAATGGATGTGAGGCACAGAGCTGGGAAAAGAGAGGCTAGGGCTGAGCACTGCAAGGGCTGCATGGATGTACTTATATCACATGGGGCCCATCGCTTCATTCTAAGGTGTGGTTCACTTATTTTGTCTGTCACAGTGTAGAAAGTGAACTCAAACTTTCTTTTTTTTGGTCACATTTTTTCTTCTGAAAAATTACTACCTGATGAGATGCACACAAAGCTTTACAAATATTTATCCTGCATCTTTTTATGATCAGCAAAGAGAAACTTCTACAACCTGAAAGTCTACCCAGCTGTTATAATGCCCTGAATATAATAATGGGAATATTATTTTCCCAGTCTGGTGTGCAGCAATTTTCAATCCTGTTAGTTTTCCAACTTGTTCTTTTCCAGTCCAACAAGGCCATAATATTTGCTGAGGGCATTCAACCCTAATGGGCTAAGACAGTGTGGTATGTAAGAACTAAATTATTTGGCTTAGTTTAGGAAGTGATTTGTGGTCCTGGGAATTACTAACTGCCAAAATATTTTAAAAGAGATGTCTGTACAAAAAAGAGTATCTCTCAAAAATATTCTTATTTGAAAAAGTATTCTTGTTTGAAAAAAAAAATTCTTGTTTGAAAAAAATCCTTTTACCCTTAGAGACATTCAATTATTTCTTTTTAGAAATAACTACAGCAACAAAATGAACAAGCAATTGTTAAAAAATGAGGTCAAATTTGCCCTTTATTTGTATATTAAAATGTTAGTCAAGACTCATGTTATCAGATTTTATGAATGGACAAAAGCTTATGTAAGTGGTATTTTTATACTCTCCAAAGATTGGCAGTGATTCTGCAGGATGATGAAAATGTAATTCAATTGATATGGTGCTTAACACAGCCCTTCATAGACTCAAACAATTCAACAGAAAATTTGACCATTTAAAAAATCTTTTAAAATTAACTCACATATAGTAATGTCATTAACAAGGTTACTGGAGGTGTTGAGGCAAGTTTCCCTTTAAGTGGGAGGATGAGATGAATTCTGTGTGAAAGCCCAGCATAAGGCTTGAGACCTAACACATTATTATTTATTAATACATATAATTAATGCTATTAATATTTAGCTCTAATGTGAGTGCTGTAAGCAGGGTGGGTGTGATGCACAGGCCTCAGGCTGGCAGAGGAGATTCTCTAAGTCAGAGTTCCACTTGTGTTTGACTCATCAAATACCCTGCAAGAGCCTGAAAACAATATTTTCAGAAAGGGCTTAACTTCTCAGCTTTGCCATCAAGCCTATACTCAGTACAACACATCTGAGTCATTCTGTTTACAGAGCACCACCAAATCACTGAGCAAAGGACAATATGGAAAACAGAACAGCTTGAAAACCCTTATTAAAGTAACACCAAGTGGAAATTTGCACTTAACACTGTAACATGACCTTCCAAGAGGGAGAAAAGAGAGGGAAACAGCAGAGTACCAGCTGTGAAAGAATAGGCTCTGTTTTCATTCCAGATGAGGTTTTCTTATCTGAGCTGTCTGGTCTACACCAAATGCACCAAGATGTTAAAGATCTCTAGACATTAAAAAATCTACTTACCAAAATTATACCTTTAGAGTAAAATATGAGATTTAATAATAATTTAAGGCAGACAAACCCATTCAAATGTGCAGTCAGGAAGGGCACAGTGAAAAGAGAAGCATGCAACAATGCATGCAAGTAAAGAAGGAAGAAATCTTTCTAATCCAAATCCATAATTCTGACCCAAATGGATTCAGATCTGTACCTCAACTTACTGCATTTTGAAGTAGAGGATGCACAGGTATTATTTACTGCAGGCATGAATAAAAATAGAAGGAACTATACAACTCCTAACACCGTTTGAAAATTAAAATTCAGTAAATTTAAGAGAAACGGAATTTCTGAAGTGAAATTTATTTTTTTCTTACTCTTTCTATATTAAACTTGAGGAATTAATTCACATGGGGAAGCCAAAGGACAAGATGATTTGCATAATTTTATTGCTAACATCAGGAACAACACAAAAATTACTGGTGTCCAAAATGCACTTCTGTGGGAATATGAGTCTCATTCCTCACTCCAAAAGATCTCTGTAAGCCTTGAATGTTTTTGGGGGTTCTGGGTTTTGTTACGTTCTTCTGATGCTACAAATGATCAGCATTCCAAGGTAAAGGTATTAGACATGACTCATCCAACCATACCCTGCCTATGTTCTTCAGAAATTGTTCTAATCCTACAAAGTTACTGAATTTAAAAACATAAAGGATATAGGAGAAACAGATCCCTGGCATTGAATTCAGTCATTGTTTGTTCATCTAAAACCAGTCATCCCTATTCTTCTTTGCTGCAGGAAGACCTTTTTTTTTTTTCAAATGTCTAAGAAAGATGAGATTTGATGCAATATGGCCACCAGACAGCACATTCCAGATGTGGGGAACACACATACAGTGTAGTAAGGATGTCAAAGATAATCTGTACTATTTTCAGACATGTATTTGGCATATTTTTTAATCAGGTCCCTGCTTGGGGTGTTTATCTGAGAGTGCACCAAGTGCATATTAACTATGGATAAAGTACTTCCAAGCTATTATGCCAAAGCAGCAGCTTGTTACAGCTTTCATTTCACTGCTTTTATTGTTACTGGTGGTGATAGAAGTAAAATCAGTAAAATGGCACAAGCCATTGCTTAGGAGGCTCCTGTACATTTTCAATTCTGCAGAGTTAGGAGGACAGACATGGAAGGACAAAGGCTGTTTACAAGTTGCTGGGATCACACATTCCCACTGAGATTCCAATTTCCAATGCAGGTAAGAGACAAACCCTGCTTTTCAGAAAGGAGCTTAAATTGCCAGGCCAAACAGGTGCCAAAGCAGAATCTGGGACAAAAAATATAAGCTTGCCACAAAAATGCCCTCATGTCCTAACTCTCCCAAAGGAGTGCTTGTTAGTTTGTGCGAGCACATACCTTTTGAGAGCAGAGAGAACAGAAATATTTATTTTTGGACTCTGGAAAGAGCTCCATATCCCTTCCTATTTTTCTGTGTCCTGGCCAAATATTTTCCTTTCTCCTAAGAGAAACAGTGGAACTTTCTTACTGAACTAAAAATGTATTTGAAATTTCTTAGATGCTTTTGCATTTTGGAGAACCAAAACCAGCCATAGAGCCTGTGATGTTGACAGAAGGTATTGTTCATCTTCCCTCCACATCACTTTACACTTTAAACACAGGTGAACTTCTCTAAGATCATAAGATACTTTTTCCCATCTTCTAACCAGAACAGCTAGGAAGTATAAATTCCATTTAGTGGCAGCTTCTCCTCTTCTTTTTGTTTTGTTTTGTTTTTTAGTCTCTGATTAGAACAGAGCACAGCTCCTTCCTGCAGTGACTCTTGTTATTGTAGAGGTCACACACCTATGAGACCAGGTTTAAGTACACAGTTCTTAAAGATGACAGAGATGGAACCAGAATATGTGATTTCCCCTTTCTCCTATCTGGAAGCTCCTCCAAAAAGGTTTTGCAACACAGATGTAAATTCAGACAGACAAAAGTGAAACAAAATTCATGTCAAGGGAACATATTGGTCCTATATCCCTTGTCAAGGTTTGGTTTTAGCAGCTGGGAGAACTGAGGTCCTGCTCAGAAAGCTGGATAAAGGCATGGCCAGGTATGAAGCTGTGTGTTCCACTGCCTCAGTGCCCTGAGCACACTGGTTCTTGGAAATGACTGGGAGCTCATTTTAATTAATTCTTTTTGAATGTTGTTGTTAGAGCTGGCAAAGTGCTTAGAGTACCCAGCTCAAGGACCTGTTTTATCACTTATTGTGAGGGGAATGCTTGATGCTGAAACAGTCCATAGGTGCAGAACCCTAAATAACAAAAGAGACGTGGCAGCCAGGCACTGGCACTTGAGACATAAGATAAAATAGACTAACTTCCAGAGCTTTTGATCTTTTGGCAACTGAATTATCATGTTTCCAACATAACATAAGAGGATAAGAAGAGTCAGAGAGCTGCATTAGCTGCCCAACAAGAAAATTGCATATAATGACATTGTCTTTGTCTCTTAATGTGCATTTTACACCACTGCTCTCTGTTGAATAGAACCCAATTTTTTTATGGGTGTGCAATGGCCCTTCCAGTTCCATCAATATGAGGTGGTGTCTCATTTAACTCATGTTGTTTGTGCTCTTGGAACAGCACCTGCATGTTTTACTGCATGTTCTCAGACTTTACCAGGAAGTTCTGACTGGCTACAACAGGCAACAAAATAAAGATGGGGATCTGATAAGGTGAAAAACTTGGTTAATGCCCTCTTAAAATTGAAAAAAAATTACCAAATTTAGCAAATTAAAATATTTTCCAGTAGTGTGAGTCTAGATTGTTTTGGGTTGCTATTGCCCTAGATTTCAATAATTTATTTCATTTCTTCTCTCCTCTAAGAGAGATTTGAAAAACCCACTACTACAGCTGACATGTGTAGCAGGGACATGTTTGTGGACACAGGGTAAAGGTTCTTCACTTTTGGAAAGCAGGAATTTAAATGTCTTTTCATTGTTTTTCATCAATTAACTTCCGTGTAAGGAAAAAACAATTTTAATATCAAGAAAACAAAGAAGAAACTTTCAAACTTTCATCATCAGAAGAATGCAAACTGAGTAAAAGAAAGTCATTAATTTAGTTTTAGCATTAAGTTTTTTGGCTAGTTTTTTTTCATTGTCAAAGTCTGGGGAGCTACCCTTCTCTGCTGCCAAATCCTTAACCTTAATTTTCTACTTCACTTTCTGTTTCTTAGTCAAAAAAGAGTATTTGGTAGCCAACAATGAAAAGGTGAAAACCCATAAATAGTCCTGGGTTTTATACCTGTAAATGCAATTAAAATTTTAATTTAAAACAAAGGAATGAAATCATTTTAGTTTCTGCAAATAAAACAAATGCCATTTTGTCAAAAAATTCTACCTTCAAAACATCCTGAAGGCAGAAAAAGCCAAAGACTTAAAAAAATTGATTGCCAAGATTTCTTCTTCTTTGAAGCACTACCTCCAACTTTCTCAGCAGATAGGACCAATCATTTTAATCCTTCAGCTCCTTATTCTCGAAATAGAAGCAATTGTATTAATTTGCCAAACAAGGATGGGATATGGCTTTTTGTATTAAAGACGATGTGGTACCTGAAGAAGTATTTTTTGATGTCAAACTGCTGGACATTAATAGATAATTTGAAGAGCTGCAAATCAGTACCATCTTCATTAAAAGGAAAACTAAGAAAAATATTTATATTACTCTGCTACGTGTTTCCACAGACAGATTTCTGGAAATAAGCTTCTGACTCATGTTTAAATATTTAGAAAGGCAGTGTGGTTTTAAAAAGCACAGATCTCAGTAGATACCCACCTGGGATGATGAAACATGTAGAAGCCTAATTTTCATCACACCTTTAAACTTTACTTAAGGCCTGGTCCTAGATATTCTTCTAATTATATCACTTGAATTTTCCATCATCTGAGTACCTCAAATATTTGACTTTGCAGAGAAGTACAGAAGAACCAGTTAGCCTTTTCCCCCTCTGTGGTCATGGCAGTGAATGAGAAAAAACATCTGCCATTACTCCTTCCCTCATTCCACTTCCATAAATGTTACAGAAATGTTCTGGGATCAGAGGCACGACCTGAGCATGGAGGAGCCTGAGTGGAGGAAGGGCTCCAGCTTTTGTAAGGTAAAGGAAAAGGCTCTTGCTTGTTGGCCATGCCATGGGGAAATGTTCCTTGGAAACAGATCAGAGAGATTCCAAGCATTGCTGTACCATCACTAAAGCTGGGTCTGCTCACTCAGCATGGGCCCTGGACTAAAGGTGGGTGGCAGAGGACAGAACACCATGAGCCTGAATTATTATTTCATACAAAGAGAATGGCACTACAGTGAGTGAGATTAAGAGAATGATCAGCATAAACAATCTGAGGAGGAATGCAGAATGCGTGGATGATCATCCCCAAATGGAGTCTCTGCCTAAGCCATTTTAGGTGCTTTTAGGTTTCAAAATAGCTCCAGAGTGCTAAAGTCTGAGTCTGAATTTTTCAGAGAGGATTGTAGGAATCAAAGCTCTGTGAGTGAGGGATGCCCCAGTAAAATCTGAGGAGAAAACTCAGGGCCTTATTCAAAGCTGAATTTTAAAGAAGGTTTCTATATTTTTCTGTTCCTTATTTTTGCACTGAATTTCAATAGCAAATGCCTTTTTGAAAAAAATCAAAGGAAGATGAAGATAGATTAATCTGAAATAAACAGAGAACTCTTACTTGTTTGTGGAGAGAACACAGATAGCTGAAGGCAGAGTCTGTACCTAAATTATTGGGACCTCTAAGTTTTAATTAATACTGTCACAGGATTCATGGTCAAGCAAAACAAAAGCTATTGGAAGGTTTGAGGACTGTGACCAAAATCCAGCCACACATTTGCTCAGCAACAAAGACAGTAAATGCAGCTCTGCATAATGAAGCATCTCAACATCAATATGATGCACTGTCATACCATCCTGCATAAAAAGCAAAAGCCAATCAATTCACAGTATTAACA
The DNA here is from genome assembly GCF_022539315.1 of Serinus canaria. Classification (NCBI taxonomy): domain Eukaryota; kingdom Metazoa; phylum Chordata; class Aves; order Passeriformes; family Fringillidae; genus Serinus; species Serinus canaria. Next base: position 66,940,027 of record NC_066314.1, on the reverse strand, counting down.
GAATGGATTTGGAAAGCTCACAGGAAATGCTTTGAGATAGATCCTCAATCACCAAGCTGCTCCTCTACTCAGGACGGGATTTAAACATGGAAACCACCAGCAGGCCAGAACTGCCCTGGCCAGCATCCAGCCAGCCAGGGGTCTGAGGTGCAGGAAGCAGAGGGGAAGGAAATGAGGGGTGTTGGTCACACAGTGTGTGAGCCCTTACAAATCACAGCTAATGGGGCCACATTAGAGCTCCTGTGCTCTCTACCAAGATTGCCACCAAGAGTCAGGGGCATGGAGACCACCATAGCATCATCCAGCTTGGGAGGAAGGGATGGGGAGAGGGAGCCTACAGGGACACACACAGAGGACACAGGAGCTCCCTACTCACCCAAGCACTTGGGCAGGGGCCAGCAGCAGCAGAAGGGAGGACACTCAGCATTCACAGACCAGCTGCTTTTTCAACTCTTGGTCTGACTAAATCAGCTTGAACTGCTTTCAATATCTCACATTATCAGCCTGTTCTCCTTTTTCCTGATCCTGAGCTGCTCCAGGCATCTCTGGAGAAGGAGTACTGCATGTTGTCAGGGCCACCACTGCCCCAAGAATGATGTAGGTAATGATTTTTCTCTTTGACTTCCATAGCCTGGGAAGTTGGGTGCAGAAAAGAGAGGAACTGGACTGTCATCTTCTCCTGCTATAATACAGGAAGCGACAAAAGCTTCCTTGTCTAGGAAGCGACAAAAGCTGCACAGATCACACACAGGTTACAGGACACAGAATGGGATGGTCATGGGAAACAAATGGGGAGTCAGTGCTTCCTACTGTCTTTCCATAGAGTGAAGTTGACCTGAATATTTCACATCAGGTTCAGTTCAGAAAATCTACTTTTCATTTACAATCTATTCAAAACCTTCCCTTCAAATATCACCAGCAAGTGCCACAGCTCTGGTCCAAAGGGCACTTTCCAGACAGATCTCACTGTGCTTTTCTTGACACCATCAGATCCCAACACAGCCAATTACTGGCACCAGACTGAGCAGGAAGTCTGTTGCTGCAGCTGATCCCAGTCAACAGCTTTTTTAAGAGTAGGAGAGCATTTGCAGGGAAGGTCAATGTGCAAAGTCTTGAGGAATTGCAGACCAGAAGCTGTCCACCCAAATAAAAATGGTGAGCAAATTTAACAACAATTTTCAGGCTACCTAGAAACTAGGTTTGAATTCATGTGAGATTTGATTTGCATGGCCTACATGATCTGCTGGTAGTCTAAGAGGTTCTGAGGATCCAACACTGAAAAATTTAATCATCTGTTTTCTTTGAGAATTTACTAGGGATTTACTATAGGGAGCTAACTTTACTTGCTGGAACAAGACTTTAAAATCAAAGCATTTCAGAAACTGAAGAAATGTCCAGATTTATTTTTGGAGGAGAACCAAATGACAGAATGTAAAATCAGGAAAGTGGAGTAAAAACAGAAACAGAGGAATAAGTGGCCTTTTTCTGTTCTGAACATTTCTTAGATTCCCAAGTCCTCTGCTAGCCATCATCCAGCTTTGGGTCTAAGCCAGGTCTCCTGGACTGTACACATCTAGAGGCAGGAATGAGCAGATGATGTATCCTGGAACAGAAGCCTGGCAGCACAGAGAATGGAAGAGAATTAAGTTCATGAGGTTAGACTTCATTACAAGGCAAGACCATCTCTAGCTGTACCTGCGGACTGACTCTTGCCAGCAGCCTTCTTGTGGATGATATTAAGAATGTAGCCTAAGAGCCAACATTTGAAATATGAGCATGGAGTGATATTCTGAAGGTGCAGATTGAAAACAGTATTTAGCTTCACTGGTCTTGGTAAGCACATCTGATTTCTAAGCCTTGACATTCAAATATGGAGCACTGCAGGAGGGAATAAAAACCTCTTAAAATCAACTGGTAAATATATTTATTTTAACAAGAGAAATTAATAAGCTTTGGAGCCCATACTTGTAAAAGAAACTTGGGATTTGAGATTTGTCACTATCAGAGGTGATGGAAAAGGTTGTGTTCATTTCTGCATCCTTAGTTTTAGATGCTGTTCTTGGTATTTTTAGAGTATTCAGCAGTAAAACCTCTTTTCCATTTTATCCTTGGCCTCATTTTTCCCTATGTTAGAGCTTTTTTTACCTTTAACTAACCTGAAAGAGCTCTTAGGATCCTTCCTTTTCCTTTCAAATATTTCATCTACTCTTTATATATCAAATCCTGTTCTCATCAAAAATGTTGAATGAATCTCAATAACATCAGTAGGATTAGCCACAGACCCCATGAATTAAACTGCAGAGGTCTAAAGGAATTGCTGCCATGCCTTTATTGAAAATACAGAAAAAGAAATGCACAAGACAGACGAGCCAGTAAACCACTGTTAAATCCCCTGAATGGCAGAAAATCTTCTGATTCAGCCATATTGCTGTCACTGTTTCAGTTTGTAGTACCTTGGTACTACAAGGTGGGAATAGGTCATTTCCAAATGGAGACTTTCCAAAGGAAAAAAAGAACAGACTGCCAGGATTGTTAGTGAATTACTTCTGGAATCTGGTTGCATTTGAAGCATTTTGTGGTTGTAGTTAGGGACCACTTTCAGTGGCAGGAGGAAGCTTTGAATCAGAATTCTGTCTCTCCTAAGACCCACATATCCACGGAATGCATTTGTTAGCCTCGTACCCCAGATAAATTTCCACCTGGGGAATTATTTCTTAACTTTCTGATATGCCCAGAAATGTCTCCTCTAAAATCATGCTGTAACTGTGGATATTTTAGCACAATTTCTCTGTTTCACTATGGAGGGATCTTCTAATGGATTTGTTTGTTTGCCAAACAGGAAAACCCAACTATTACTGTTAGGATAAGAACTTCATTGGGTGAGATGTGAATGTATGCCTATTATGCTGCATTGCCTTGGATGACACAAGCCTGAGAACTGGAGTCAAGGAAGGGGGTGAGGAGTAGGGGTGACAGAGAAAGAGAAAGAAAAAAAATCTTTGGAGATATTTTGACTTGAATGAAAAGGATTTCATGATGTTTTGCTGCCCCCATCACCCATGCCCAAACTTCATCTTGCTCCATATTACACACCAGCCTGGGATGATGACCCTCTGCAGCCCTATGATTACAAAACTTGGCAGCTGCTTGCTTGGGGTGCCAGTTAGGAGCGGAAATGTAGAAAGAGTGGGGAAAGAAGAAAGTACTTTGTAAATTTCCCAGCTGCTATATTGGATTGGCAAGCAAACAACCTGGAAAGGTTGTGGCAGAGCCATTGGCACAAACACAAAACAGAATGTTTAATTTAATAGAAGAGAAAAAAAAAACAAACCCTAACCAGAAAAGAAGTTATACATCTATATTGTTCTACCCATTAAACTTCATTAACACAAATTCAAAAGGTGCACTCCAGGCCTTTGCTGGCACCAAGACCTTTCATTCATTAATCTTCTTAATGGAGCCAAAGAACTTTAGAATTAAAGAATATGTTGTTGCATCTGTGATTCCCTGAATTATGTTTCCTAGGTCCATACATCTTGTTAGCTTATCACTATATGTAAACAATACTCAATAACTTTGATGAGAATGGAAGGTGTCAATTTGCAGAAAAAAAATTATCTTATACACCAAGATGATATTCCTTGACTAGAAAAATGATAGATCAAGAGGCTGGAAACACTCTGTTTTCTTTGACAGATGATATACAGGTTTTACTCTTGGGAGAAGATGGGAAAGAAGCATAACCCATACATCAAAATCTTGCTATGACTGCAAGCACATATGTTAAACCCAAAGTTGTTTTTTCACAGGGAAAAAAAAAAAGAGGGAGTAGGAAGATCAAAACAAAAACACCATCTCAAACCTACTCTAACCTACATATTCACACATTTTCTCACATAGATGCTCTTGTTCCCATCTACCCCAGCAAGCCTCCATCTACCCACCTAAATAGGATGCTCATCAGCACTGCTGGCACTTGTGCACCAGCACTCACATAAACTCCCTCACATACACCTCAGTAGTCCATGGGCTGTCAGTCTGTCACTACACTTTAACCATGACACAGTGATGTCACCACAGCCAGAAGACAAAGGTTCATTCAGTCTCCTGGGAACAAAGTCAAGCAAACTGACTGTAGTTATTTAGTGCTGGGGGGTTTGTGCAGCACTCAGGGGGTACCACATCATCCTTGTTCATGCAGTGTGACCAGAGCCTGGTAAATCCAGGGATAATGACAACATCCATAGCTTTCCTCTCCTGCAGTAAAAGCCAACTTTTCTGGCTGTCAGTGAGGGCTGAACCAAAACACACACATAGAGGAGACAGAAGGCACAGAGTTCCCTTAATTTTAGTTTTACTACACATCATAAAAAGTTTCCATCAGACCCAACCTTGCTTCAACCAATGTAGTAAAAGCAGCACTGACAAGGCCCTTCAAAAATGCAAAAATATGTCAAGCTAAAAATGCCCCCAGCTCTGAACTTTATTGCAGTCAGTGGGAGTGTGGCTAAAGCGAGTTTGGCCTTTGAACTGTAGAGAGAATTTGCACTGCATTAATCTAAAGTCACCTTTTTTTTTCTTTTTTATTTACTAGTGGAGAGAGAGACTTCTAACCAAGAGGACACCACTAGAGAAAAATGCTGCATTGAGAAAATAGAATGCTTAGCAGAGCAATCAAGCATTACGGTTGTTGGTATTATGTCTTCTTTGTAGACTACAGATCAAGCAGAGTGAAGAGTTATCATTCTGAGGTATTTGTGTTTCATGTAATAATGCCTTAATGATTCAATTAGCATTGATTCTTTAGCTGCAACAATATTTTCTGACTGATCTAGTAATTTAGCTCTCACTGTTGATTGATACAATTCCTATGAGTAATAAAGCAATTTGAAAGAAATTTATTTAATAATTCACAGAAGAAGATTTTAAAAGAAGATTTTTATTGCTTCTGCCACTAGTAATCCCTAAGATTTCAGAAAGTGAGTTCTTTCTTTTAACAGTCTGGCATTTTTAATAGTGAGTCTTTCTATTAGGAAGTCTTTTTTCCCACCTGGCATGGATGGGATTATTCCATATGAGAATATTCACTAGCCTTTAAGGGAAAGATTAAGACAAGTGTGGGTGATCTGAGGATGAATTTATATTGCATGTAATGTGCACAGACCACTTAGAAACAACACAGGCAACTTGTACAAAGACAATAGAGAAAATCTGTATTTGAAACCCAGCCAGAAATCTCACTAGCTATAAGAAAATAATATTAAGTGTAATTGGTATTAGAGCAGATCTCCACAGAGAGAGTTAAAGTGATTACTGAAGGTTGTCAGAGAGAGATACTCAAGCTGTATGACACGGAAATTTCTTCTAGCACGAAAATGGTAGTAAATAGATGAATGATAACATCCTCCTAAGTGTTTTGGGGAAAAACATCTGTTTAAGAACTTCTGCAGCAGAGGCTTAACCAATAACAGCTTCATGGTCTTCGTGATGATTCCTGCTGTAGTAGCAAAAAAATATATACAAGGAAAATTTCATTAGCCTTTCAAAATAGCATCCTCCCTGTGATTTCTGCTTGTCCGTGTTGTACAGTGCCTCATAAATCTCCATGCTGATAAGTAGATCCTGTCCAAATGAAATGCTTTTTTAATATGTTTGTATGTGTCTCTTTTTACATGTATTTATATAGACTTCTTATTTCATGATGGCTCCCTAGGCAAAATCCCTTATTCTACTCTATTAATTGGCTAGTGTTTCCTAGGGAAAGCAGTTCTGGAGCACATGAGTTTTTCCTTAAGTCATATTGTTAGACATTTATTCTTAACTCAGTGGGGAGCAATCTGACTGAAAAGACAGTGTGAGGAGGAAAAAAACAAACAACCAACTATTTCACAAACAATAAATAAATAAAAGAGACCCACATGAAGTTTGGGGGAGGATTAATCCTCACTGGGATATATCAACTTTCCTGTTAATTTCAGTCTTTCAAGGAGGATAAATAGCTCTGGGTTTAAAACACAGACCAGGAGTTGAAGACATCAGGTCTCTTCCTCACTCTGACTAAACTCACTACATGACCTTGAAGATAAAATGTTTTAGTTTGAAGCTGCACTCAAGTTACCTGCATTTGCCCATATCAGCCTTTTGCAAATATACTGGTTCAACAGGTGTCTGCTTTGCTATGAGATAGTGCTTTTACAATTTGGGGATGAAATTCAGAGCCTAATCTTCCCAAGCTTTAGCATCCTATCTTGCTCCTGCATAAAACAGCGATAATGACTCTTACCTAGTTGTACTTCACAGGCATGTTGCAAGGCTCCATTCATTCATACAATATTCATAAAGCTTGCTGAGATCCCCAATAAAAGATTATTCAGAGCTACAAATTATTGTTTAATGGTAGAAAATCGAAACATGGTGTGTGGAATGCAAATGAGAGGGAGATGTGGTGGCTTTGCTCTGGCAGATAGAGGTTGTCTCCTTCCACTGAGTGTCAGCCAGCCTGCAAATGTGAATGCAACTAAGCTGTGCTACAAAAAGCCCCTTAGCACAATGTTCTCAAGAGCAGCAGAGGGTCTTTCAAACAAAGTTGTACTAATGGCAGTTTGTACAAAAAGGAAAACAAAACTGAGTATCCACTGTAGCTCTGTTGGTCCCTCCCATCCTGTCAGCTAAGGAAATCACACATGCAGTTTTATTGCCCCATTCTTTACTTATAATTGATATTATTTATATACCTAGGTCATTTAATGAAAACATTTCTAGGGCAGGTGAAAAGGAAATGACTGGTGCATGAACAGGAGGTGGTGGTATGGTTGCTTTCATGCTGTTTTAAAATGAATGTAAAGTACAGAAAAGAAAAAAAAAACATTCAACCTTGTTTACTCTTTCTTCAACTTGCTTCTGTCTCGACTAAACAAATCACTGTTTAGCAACAGAGAGCCTTCTGCCCAGTCTTGCCCTGTTTGGTACAATGTTCTGTGAATTTGGGATATCCCCAGTTTTCCTGCTCTTCCCAACCACAGCTACCAGCACTCACTCATCACAACCATACAAAGGATTGAATGTACTGGAGGATGTGCTCACAGGCTCACTGTCTGCTCACTCTGACTTGCTGAGGAGCAGGTCAAAGTGCCTGCCCTATCCCCTCCTCTGCCTCCATGCCTGCCAAGGTAGAAAACCCCATAAACCCCACAAATAAACACTTTTATAGCTGCAGGGGTAACACACACTTGAATGCATCAATGACACCAGGCAGGCCAGACAAGGGTGAGGCAGATCCTCCTTCAGCCCTTAGTGCTGAAATATCCCAGGAGAAAACAAAGCCACCAGAGCCATTATCTCAGACATCAATGGGACCTTGGCTGTTTAACAGACTACAGATTAAGTGTTTATAGATCTAAAGCCTTTCCATGTTTTCTTCTTCTGCTGTGGAACTGAGGCATGGGTTGCTCACTTCCAGAGAAGGGAGGAAAGCTGAATATTCAACTTCCATTCAGCATGACCAACTCATGTTTTAATGCTTATCTCAGTTTAAAAGAAGTAAAACTCCTTCAGTACCATTATTTTTAATCACAGGATCTCATCTAATATCCTCTTATGAAAAAGTAAGACCATAAGAAATGTACAGAGCACTGTAAAGAAAAATTTAAATATGAAACTGAGTATAAGGTTTGCATTGCTTCCAGGGGATTGCCTATAAGTGGAACTTACATAACCACTTAAGTGGTTTCTTTATTTTGCTTATTGGTTTAATATCATGCTATCAAACTTCTGATGAGAATTTCAAGGAGGTTTCCTATCATGTAGTCTAGTTAAATCCTTTAAGAAAGAGAAGAGATATATAAAATAAGTTTTTGCAAATATATAATTTAGAGATAGTGAACATTATGTATGAACAGGAGAACACATTTTCCTTCCAAGAACTGTGACTATGAATCTCAAAATATACAATATCACAGAAAGGTAATTCTTTTTGATTTGCCATAAAGTTCTGAGGTATCATCTGTAATTTACTAGCTTGGTCATAAACCCATCCACCTCCAAAGCCATATATTTCCAGATAGGCAGAGGAATTCTGGTGAACATTAAAATAATCTGGGCCTTATAATGCTGTGAACTCCTCACTTTTGGATTTCACCTATTATCTGCAGTGTTACTCAACAAGGACTGTACCCCAAGGGAAGTGGCCAGCTTGGTGGCCAGCAGAGGGAAAGAGAGAAGGAGGAAGAATGTGCTGAGAAGTGAAATGTCAGCAGGAGAACTAATAAGCAGGATATCCTTAAGTTAAAATCATTTTAGTAAAATTTGAGGCAAATATTGCAGAGAGAAATATTTTCTCACTGGACTTTCACTTTCACTCAACAATGTTATAACCCTAATTGTGGTTGACCTCATTTTGGAGTGTCTCCTCTGCTGCACCACATGTGTTATTAGCAAGCAAACCCTCTGGACAACAACTGACTGCTCCTGCATCTATAGAATGTTGAGGGGACATTCTGTATACTAACAATTTTTAAACAATAAATTTCCACTAGTGAGAAATGAAGACCTCACCACAAGTTTGGTAGCTTTCAAATAGCTGGACCTCCTCCAGGATAAAAATCAGTAAATGTAATTTACAGTATATGTAAATAATTTTTATATGTCACTGGAAAGACACTTTTTTCTAGATTTGTAAATTCTTACACTTGACCTAGAACTTTTATGTCAAGGACCATTAATTATCTTTCAACATGTTATACTAAAGCAAACACCATTTTTTGAAGATTTGCTTGAGTTTAAAAGGATGAACTAAATTAACACAACTTAATCATATAAAAGACTTATTCATTTGACTATATCTTTTCCTTAGCTGGCAGCTCCACCACTCCTGTACTGTGTCTTGCCTGCAAATTGAAAATTATTTTTTTCATAGTGCTGATTGTTTTCAGCAGTTTAGTATTGGTGATTCATGGCTGCGATACTGACAGGAAGCATAGAAATCATAAAGAGCAGCAGATATAAAATATAAAGATCTAACAGAACCTATGACTGTTTTCATATAATCTTTCTTCTCTTTCAGAGTTCCAGTGGGTTTTCAGATTCATAGGATCATATTTGAAAACCATTCCCTTCTCTGGGATGATTTACTAAAACTGGTTAGAGCTTTTAAGACTCAAAAAGATAAATTACCACTGTCTATGCACTCACTAGGTGAAAGTCAGCAGAAAGCCCTATGCCCTACAAGACAACCAAGGGTAGGGAGTTGAATATAAAAGAATAGTATTTGAATAGGGAGGAAAAAATATTAAAACTTCCTTTAATAAATAGGAGAAATATAGTTGTATTTATATTAAATATAAACACATTGGAAGTAAAGTTCACAATGAAGTATATTGAGAACTTGACAGTTCTTTTTAAGAGTCATTGCTGCATCCTTTCCATCTCCTTGAGTACAATGTCAAATTGTTCCCTATTGTACATTTATTAACATTTTGTCCAGTCTATATTTAAATGTGTCAACATTAGGGTTCCCACCATTTCTCTGTTCCACAATCTATTCTCCTCAGATCTAAAATTAACCTGTTACAATTTCCTGTCGTTAACTCTATTTAACCCTCTAGATCCATCCAAAAAAAGGTTCTCTTCAGTATTAGATTTACACCATTCTAACATGTCCCAACTTGCTCTCTTCTATTGGGCAAAAATGCTGCCACAGGCGTCAAAACTCTTATCAGCATATGAACTTTGAGGCTGTTAACTGTCCCATATTAAAATGTATTTTTTTCCACTACTTATTACTGACATACTAGAAATCTTGCTAGAAGTTTTTCATCGTACCTCAAGCTGAGTTTGGGGGATTTTTTAAGATTATTTTAGTAAAGATAATTGTGCTGTTAGCAAACTGGAAAATGTTCTTTCCTCTGTGTTCTAAGAACTCCAGGGAAATCTCCTTTTGAGCAGGCCTAGCATGGCAGATTAAGAACAGAAACCTGAAATATGAATAATCTTCTTTCCTGTTCCTTTTCTTTTTTTTTTTTGTTTATACACACTTAATTCGAGTAAAACCTTTTTTAATCTCTCAAGACAAACTCAATAGGAAAAACTGTATTTTACAGACAGCCACCTATTGCTTTCATTAGCACTGTGATTGCTCTTGTGAGCTCCCATTTTCTGGAGCATTTCTGGCAGCCTGTCCTGCAGGGCTCTGATTATCCTCAATAATCAATGGAAGCTAAGCACGCTACCCACAGCACAGGAGGCCTTCAGCCACTTGAGATTAGCAGCATATCAAAAACATCACAGGAGCAGCCACTTGCTGATATTAAAACTGCTCTTTCAACCAAAAAAAAAAAAAAAAAAAAAGCCAAAACCCAAAAAGAAGTCTTATTCCTGGTGGAAGCAGAGCTTGCTACATTTAAAATGTGTTATTAACTGTAGGGAAAAGTGGTCAAACTCTTACAGGAGGAAGGAACTTAAGGGGAAAAAATGGAAGAGAATTGTGATCTATAGCATGTGCTTTGCACACTGTACAGGCCCATCCATCATGAGACACAAAGAATTCCCTGTTCATGCCCTAATAACTACTATGGAAATCAGGGGTGGAAGAGAAGCATGAACCAAGGGAAAATTTGACAAAAGCACATGTTTCAGCATATGTTATAAAGCAACAGCAATAATTTCAAGAACCTCGGGACAAAAATCTGTCTCTATGGCCCATCAAGTCCAATTTAAGGCTTGTTTGAGCTAATTAGTTCCTTCCTACAGCTGAGTACGTCCTTCAGAACCAAGTGGTATCATGTGGCTGTCCAAATATTATCTGATCATTTACATGAGTAACTTTTCTACAGCTCCAAAGCTCAGATGATCTATTCAATGGGGTAGGCTGGATGGACTGACTAGTCCCTCAAGATGAGCAGAGATGAATACTGCAAATTTAAGACTTGTAGCCAAGCCTTCCACTTGATAGCTCATAAAAGGAATACATGTGATGCCAAATAATGACTCCCACCAACTGCATAGTGAATATCAGAAATAAGCACCACTGTTATTCAGATGAAATACTCAAGGCAAACTGTTTGTTTGCCAAATGTTACATGAATTCAAATAGACCAAAGAATACTAATCCTGATAATCAATAAAAATCACCTTGACATAGCTCTGCTTATACCTGGTTTTGCTCTGGGGGGTAAAATAGATATTCCTCTGATGCCTAGAGAGTCTACCTGGAACAGAGTTAAAAGAATAAAGGAGGTCTTTATTAAAAGGCCTTCAAAGGTTACACCTTGGGCAGTACAAGAGCCCAGCCATGGCTCCACCTAAGATGGACCCAAGATGGACCCAAGATGGATGACCGGTCACGAGTTTTCACACTTTTATAAGTTATGGTCCATTTCCATATTGGGGTTAATTGTCCAATTATAGCTTCAGGTGGTGAAGTCCCATCCTCCCAGATTGCTCTCCTCAATTCCCTGTTATTCACACTTTTGGGCCCAAAACTGCAACCTTGTCCTTGGTTCTCAGGCTGGAAAAGGATTGTTTTGTCTGACTAAGCTGTGAAGAGAACTTGCTAACACTTTATATGAAGTTCAGATTTACACACTAAGGCAGTACAGAATCTGAAAAATATGAAATCTAAAACTGAAGGCATCACCTCCACTTGCAGGACTTTCTGGTCAGCAATGTTTTGCAAAGTACAGCAGTGTGAACTTGCTAGAAGAACTTTTGCGGGAGGAAGACAAAAAGACAAAAACCAGGAAAAATATGGTTTGTGATGTCTCCAGATGCTACAGAACAGTAACTATTCTACATTAAAAACTGGGCTATCCCTTTGGAGTGTTCTGATATTCTGAGGGTTCCTTAAAAATTCTGGGGACCACATAATTTACAAGTGTTAGAAACTGTTAGACTTTTTAATACTTAACCTTATAAGAAAATATGCGGAACCCAATGTGGAACAGGAATCCCAACAGGAAACACTGCTGCAGCAAAATAACATTCATATATTTACAGTATAATATGTGTTTAAAAAGAGCCCTTACAATCTCATACAATTGTTTACACTCCCAATACCTAATTATGAAAGACAATTAAGAATTCTCTAAAGACATTTAATGGAAAATTGGCTATTAGTCTTATAAGTGAAATGGAGATGCTCTTTAATGCATTTCCATTTTGTAGGTACAATAAAAGTCAATTAGATGTAAAGGTCTATAAAAAATTAATGTTCTGGATTCACACCATCTATGAGCAAAAACGCTCTTCATTATCAAGTATTGCCTATATGATGCCAGGAATACAACCAACACATTCATTTAGAAGAACTCTGAATTCCCAAACTCAAATACTACAACTGAGCTCATGGTATCTGCAAAATCTTCCAACTTATGTGTCACAGGAGGAGAAATGAATGATACAAACTCCTTTGGATTTGCTGAAGTGGATGATTGAATATGTGGAGATCCCACTCATAAGTGGTGCAAAGTCTGTGAACAACCACATTCCCAGTTATGCCTGAACACAGCTTCCAGATGTTCTGGGCTGGGAATCCCAGGGTGCCAAACAAACTCCAAAGCTTCCATGAGAAGCTCCAAAAACACTGGGGCAGTTAGCTTGAGTTGAACTCTGTGCTGCTCTGATTAAAGAGCTCCTGCTAGCCAAGATATTCAGTTTTAAAGTTAGCTCTGCTGCTTTTGCCCAAGCTGCTGTTATATTTGCCATTGTTCCAATCGATCTGTCAGATATTTCAATTGAATAAGGAGCTGCTTCTGAGTCACATAATTCCCAAAAGATTTCATGTAGTTCGTTTTCGGAAAATATTTCTACAACCTTCAGTATATGTAAAAAAAGGTATTATTTTCTTTAAATACAGATATTATTTTCTTTATAGCTTCTGATGATTTGAGCATATGAGGTCAACACATCAGTTTGGAACCAGACAATTTACCACTTCCCTTCCTGGCTCCCTCTTTTGTGGCCCAACATTTCACAGAAGCTGAGCTGAATCCTGCCATCAATTCTTACTCTCCCTGGAAAGAGGTGTGAATATGTGACTGAAAATGTTTTTCCCTTTGCATAGTTTACATTTGTGGTGCCCTTACTTATTGCAATCTCACAGCAGCAACACGTGCCCTTGTCACCACGTGGCCAGAAGGGTTGAGATTCTGCAGCTCCCAGGCTCACAGCTTGTTCAGGATGGATTAGCCCATCTGCTCCTCTGTTCCACAAAGAGCCAGCAGATTTAGGCTGCCCTGAGTGCCTTCTGGGGGCTGCTCAGACTGGTATTTTGTCTGGAAGGTCACTATGGTATGAAACTCCAGCAGGAAAGACCCTTTATAGCACAGAAACCTCTGTACTGATCTGGCAGCATCTTTGTTCCAGGGATTCTGCTGCTGCCTGTTGAAATGTACTTTATTGTGGCTGATTTCCTGATAGTGGAATTCACTGCTCACAGTATCCATTTCATCTTATATTCCTAGCCATTTTTTATTAAACAAAAGCCTTCAGCATTTTGAAATATCAAGGGGATCTTAGAAATTATATTTATTTAATGATTAATTTCTGGCCTTATGTTTATTAATGCAGTTTCTTTCCCAGCTTCCCTTCTGAGCCTGTAGATATGTAAGAGAGAGAGGGACAGTAGGATGCTGCTGTTGTTTTTAATCTATTTGCATTTAAAAACTACATTATTTATTTAGTATTACTGAATTTTAATGTTTAAATGAGTGATTCCTTGTTTAAACAAACAAAATAAAACAAGAAATTGAAAAGTGCTTTATATGTAAGACCAGTGTTCTAATTCTGCTGTCCTGCCTAGAACAATTGTCTAGGCAGGACAGGGCTGCTGCCCTTAGGTATTACCATGCATAAATAATCACAGCTAACATTGCTACTGGACCAAGATCTTGAGGCAAAAGTGATTTTTTTTCCATCAAGAGATGAATAGCACCTGCACAGAGCAGCTCATCTTAGAGCTGCAGGGTGGTCCCTTAAAAAGAAGCATAGCTGTTACCCAATCCAGGGACTCTAAAGGCTGTTTTCTTCAAGGAGTGGAACAATAAGAAAATCCCCCTGGAAGCCTAAGGTGAGGGGATGCAGATAAATCTAAAAAATTCAGGAACCTAAGGGGAGGACATGGAGAAAAATATGCCTGATGGAAGACTATCAAGGATCAAGTGAAAAAGGATCAAGTGGACAAGCAAGCCCAGTCAGGACTGAAAAAGAGACAATTTTGTCTTCTGATAGACCTCAAATTTTATATGGGAGCAGCCAGACTTGTACAAGACATGGATGGTGCAGCTTCTACCTTGGTGCTAATTTTCAGTGTTGCAGGGAATTGGGTGGGTTCCAAGGGTCAGATGTTCTTGCAAGGAAACTGTTTTGTGAGGAGATTTCCTCATCCTCTATCACACAAAAGACTGGAGCTATAAACATAAAGTATTTTTTGACCGAAGTCCTCTCAATCTCAGAAATATCTTTTCATTAGAAGAAAATTTACAACATATTGGGATGTTTTTCAAAACTATATTTAAGCTTAAAAGCCCATCAGAACATCAGTGTAAAGCAAAAATGAAGGCAGATAAATGACTGTACAAGTTAATTCATTTGCACTGATATGATCCATTTGATCTAACCATGATTAAATGTGCACTGTCTCACCCATGGTTGCTACATCATTAATGCATACACCCAGCTTCTGTCTGCATCTGTCATTACAAATGTTCTGTCACAGTAGAACACACAGAGAAAAAGGGAGCAGCAGAGAAGACAGTCTTCCAAGATGCTGAGCGCTACTGAAATGACTCTGCCACAGCAAAACTGCAAAAAGCAAAAGTGCTGCTGCACCCACCCCTCTCCAGCACTGCAGGATGAGCAGGTGTGCTCTGCAGACAGGCCAAAGATGCAGACAAGCACAGAGGAGCAGCCCCCTGAGCTGTGCCAGGCACCCCAAAAGGGTTAACCCTGACTGCCAGGGCCAGGGCCAGCACACACACATCTGTTTAGCACACCCTGACTAACTGCAGCGTTGGCGAGGCTGGAGCGATGCCGAGCCCCGCGCTCATGCGCGATGCGCCGGGTGAGGTATTGATCTGCTTGGCTTGTGTGGGCTTTAAATACCCAGAGAAGCCTGCAAAGCTGCAAGAAGATCACATCGATATATTTACCCCACAGGCTTCCCTCTCCCCTCCTGTCATTCTGTTCTGTGTCTACCAAAGGTCTGTTGTGAAACAATCTCCTGAGCCCTGTTGTGTTGTAGCTTTCTCTAAGGCGAAATGAATTTCCCTTGGTAACAGAGACACAGCACCTCAGCAGTATTCCCCCTCTGAATAGCTTCTCATTTGATAGTGGAGCTATTCAAAATAGCATCTAGTGTTTTCTTCATAAGATTTCAGTGCTGAATTATTGATGAATTAGAGTGTAATTTTAAAGGAGCTGTAATTTAGCAGAACAGCTGGCTGAGTGATAAATAGAGGGTTGGCACATTTCCTCGGTGATAAGTTTTGCCTATAACAGTACTACATCCAATTTCAAGGTCAGGACTCTCATTGTCAGGCAGCACTTAGCTTTAGGAAGAAAACCAGAAAGGCACAAACATAAATTCCCTCACCCCCACAACTTCTATATGAGGCAGGTAGGTGTTATGATGTCCACTACATAGAAAACTGCATCTTGTGAGACAAAGAGTCCTGTCCAAAGTCTGACACCAGTCACCAGAGAGATGTTTCAACTATAGGATCTCTGAAAGCTGGCTAAAGATTTTTCAATTATATATTTATTGGATTTTTCCTGAGAGATGTTGATAAATTGAAGTCAAGACTTCAAATGAACACCTATGCCTGAATCAACAAAGAAAGATACCCAAAAAAAAGGAGAATGGTTTAACCAAGCTCAGTTTGGCAGTGAGAGAATCTAAATAAGTAAAAGAGAACTCATACTCTAACCAGAGTGGGAGGTTTAAAACTGCTTCAGTAAGCATAGACTTTATCATGGAAAATGAATACCTGTCCTACTGCTCTAGGAGGAGCATCTTTCCTTTCTTTGAAACAACTGTCCATCTACACATTGAGTCAATATTTTAAATGTTACAACATCTCATGGGACAGGAGACAGTGTTTCTGCTCTTTCCCACTAATTGCTTCTAAAGTCCAAGTCAAATAATATCCAGAAAGTTTTGCAGAAAGATAAATGAAGTTGACATGAGTGGGGATACAGTTATCTTGATCTTATAGATATATCAAAACCAAAATAAAATTGGCTTAGACCTTCAAGCAAGCATTCTGATATCAGATGAGACCTAGAGCAAATTCCACTTCCTTGTGAAGTGGGGTAGAACTTGTACAACAGAGAGAAAAACATTATGAGAGAAGTTACTGCTGACTAAGAGAATCTTGTTGTAGAGGATGCAGAATAAATAGAGGCAGGGAAAAGGCAATTCAATTTCATCCTAATTTGAGCATATTGTACTGGAAAGCACAGGTTTAAATTTATCAGCATCTATTTTTAAATTATCAAGTAACAAATATATTATTAGGATTATTATTATTATAATCCATATTCCTCTTGATTAGTTCACTCCTAAAATCTAATTGTTTAGGGAATCCCTTTTAGTAAAATTTTGTTTTATTGAATCCTTCAGTTTTATCAGCTTTCAGAGAGCATTTATATATATCTGTATTTATTTATTCTTTTATTATATAGCTCCAAATGAGGAGATGCTAACACAACTGCTTTTAAACTTATTGAATTAACAAAGGTCAGTCCAAATCAATCCTGTAAGCTGCCATTTTGAGCTTGTGCCATACAGACCCTACTGACAGCCTTGTGATCTGCAAATTTGATTCTTAGTGTCATCTTTTCACTGCAGACCTTTGAAAGGACCCTGTTTGAACTGTTTTCCAATAATGTCACAGGAACATATTACTGGAGGTGTACAGAGAACATTTCTGTCTCTCACCTTCCTCCATCTGGACTAATTTATCCAGGCCAGTTTCTTGGCCTGGTTAATCCTCACTTTAAGAAAAACCAAACATAATTTTTTTTTAATCTATTTATTAATAGAATTCTGGAATAAGACTCTGATAAAAGTATGGAGAGAATGGCAAAGGTAAAAGGAAATCTTTTAAAAAAAAATTTATGCTGGCTTTCAGTCTCAAGTTACCATAGCAGCCACTTCAGCACACTACCTGAAGACTGGAGAGAAACAGATAAATAAAACCTGGCAGAGATAATGTTAAAACCTAAAGGTCTGTTTAGAAGCTTCTCTATTTGCATGCATGAAAACAAGCAGAGATGTGTGTTGTTTTGATTCTTGGCATCCCTAACTTGACAGAACCATGCAGAAGGTCTCCTTGGTCCTCATTTCCTGTGGCAGTATTCTGCAGGCATCCTTTGTGAATTAATTTCTGGTAGGTTTATATAATAATACAGGTCCACAGAAGCCATACTCGCTGATGATGAATGACTGTTTGTTTTCAGTTTTCTACAAATGAAAAAGAATGCCTAATCCCAGATGCTATCAACTCCCTAAGAATAACCTAATCTGATGTGAGATCTCTGAATTGAATGCAGATTCCTAATGCTTATCTAATGACAAAGTGATTTGTTTTTGCAAGTCTTGGAGGATGCCTCATGCATATTTGATATTCATGCATACACAGAATCAAAATCTATGTGATAAACTATATCCAGTTGATATTCAGATGTGCCATTGATCTTTTACAAACTGATCTATTTTGTTTTAACATTTCAAACCACTGGGTCCTTGTTTGCACTGTTGAGTGGCAAAACTATTCTATCATTGAGAATTACGTCATCCACCGGATTACCTAAACATGGCCACTTCAAGATGCTGGATCCTGCAGCCTGCCTATGGCCACTACAATTAATTTCCAAAGTTCATAAAACTGATAGCAAAAGTAACACCAAAGAGCCATTATGCTGTGTAGGTCTAACACAGCTCCGTTTGGCTTCACAACAAAGTTTATCCTCAGCTTCAAAAACCTCTCCAGGGATGAAGAGGGATTCTTGCTTGAAGTTTATTGTTTTTAAGAAGGGATTTCCTCACTGTTACTTTGCTGGGTACAAATGAACAATAGAGAACATAAATAGACCTTCTCAAAGGTTAAGAAAGAAAATACTTGAGCTGCATAGATGGGATTCTTCTCTGCTGCTAATGTACATGACAACTATCTCTCCCTGCTAGATGGAAATCAGGAAAGAGATTACCCAGTTCAGTCCTACAACAATGTTACTGAGATTTAGTCATTTACTCTCAGTGGGGTTCTCTCAGTGTTTGTCAATTATGCCATTTTACCTGTCCCTTTGGCTTTTATTTCTCCAGTGACTTCTCTGTGCAACTTGCCAAATAACAAGTAACAGTAATGAAAACTTGCATTTTAATGCAGCTTTTGTTTGAAAAAAATAAACACACAGCTACAGAATGTAATGCAAGGCCTGGATACAGAAGAGTGTTTAAGAAAATTATTAACTTTAGACATATGCAGCAGTCTTACTAAAGCTTAAGTACTTTCCTTAATAGGTTTTGCAAAAGATTTTGTTTGTGTAATATATTTCCATATCACCTAAGATGCAAGAATTACTATTTTCCCTGAAGCTTTACCTTTTTGTTGCTGAGAGTGCTTATGGAAGTTCAATTCCCATCGCTTCTAGGATCATATTTCTACATCAATTGAGACAGTCTATGTCTCAAAGACATTATGAGGCTACGTGGACAAGGAAGACAAATGTGAGAGAACTGAGGGCAATAAAAGAGTAACAGTAAGTAACCACCAAAAAATGAGAGCTGGGAGAACATAAACCCAAGAGATATATTATGATTTTCAGAAGAGTGGAGCTAAAGGATGCTAACAGTGGGAAGGGAAGGCCAATCTCTTCTCATGCATTCCCATAGACTTCAAATACACAATATTGTCCAGCTTAACCTTAAATTTTGACTCCTAATTTCTGCTGGCTTGGGAAGTTGGAGCACCTGTCTTTAATACTGAACCACAAACTTGAATGTCACAATGTCCATTCAAATCCAGTGCTTCCAGTGCAATTGCTTAGAAGGAAAGTGGAAGTGTGCAGCAAGAATTTAACTTTTCTGACAGATTCAGACTCAGCTATTCCTAAGTATAATTTATGCAATTTTTCTTGTGTGGAAATTAGTGACTGAAATATTTAACTAAATTAAATTGTGTGTGAAGAGATGAAACTTATAAAACATGTATTGAAAGACTCATGAGTAAACCTAAAAAAAAAGGGGAAAAAATCAGCTCACATAGAGAGGTCACGTTAACAGCCAAGTGTGAATCTGTTCAGTCAGCTGAAAGAATTGATGATTGCCCTGACATCAATGAAAAGATATAATTACTAACTAGACCTAAATCTCAGTTTGTGCAAGGATTGCAAATCTGCTTAATTAAGACCAGCCACTCATAAAGCCCAAATGGTTGTCAGTTTAGAAAAATCTCACTGCAATCTGCTGAAGTTTGTGTGCTAAAAAGAAGTGTCACAAGAATTGGCAGGATGGCCTTGTAGTTTAAAAAGAAAGTTTATTTATGAACTTGGACATGCCTGCTTCATTTGAGACCTTCAGCCTGCACATCAAACACTATTTAATTCAAGTTCTGATCTGCAAGGTGAGGATAATAATATGTGGCCTTTTCTTAAAGCATTTCATGATTCTTGGCTGAAAGGACCTATAGAAGTGTCAACTATTTGTTATTAAGCAAATTGTTGTTGAGAATGACTCTGTGGCAGCTAACTACTTTCTTCACTTCAAAAACACATCATCTCTTGCAATGGAATTCTCTCCTAATCCCAAAATATTTTTTCATTGTATTAAATTACCACAAAAAAGCCTCGAGAGACAAGCTCCCACATTTTCATTCATTCTTTCTTCAGTCAATGTGAAGTTGGTAAAGTGTCTGTGTAAATAATAAACAAGTGAAAACTGATTAAGGAAATCAGGATTGAGTCAGGAAAATATCATTTTCCTATGCATGTGGAAGAGGAAGCAGTTGACCTTCCCTAGACATTATCTTTGTTATTATTCTTAGTTAAGAAAAATACCCCTCAGCATCACACAATATGCATACCAGCTCTCATTTGTCATGCTAAATTTATTCAGATAAGTTTTAAAATAGCTAAAATTATTTACTCAAAAAATTAGGCTTATCAAAGATGCAAAGCACATTGTTTTATTCCCAAAATCTTCAGGAGAATCTCTAGGTAGATTGATTAAAAAACAAAACAAAACAAACCCCAAAAACAAACAAAAAATCGGACTAACGTATTCCTGAGTTCAAAATGCATTTGGAAAAAGAACATCCATAACAATGTTTTTATTTTCAATTCAGCACCCCTGTCTGAAAAATCACATATCTGAAGGATAGCCCTCTAAAGCTGATGTATGTCCTTATTTTGACTGAACTACATCTGGCAGACAGTTCCCAAAGCCTTTCATAGTCCACTTAAATTCAGAGTTTTATTTTCAATATGCAATCATTACTCCACTCCAATACAGAGCTATTGCTAAGCAGATGACAAACACTAACAATTTCATGGTACATAAAATTCTGCCAATTGATAATGCCACTCTCTCTCTGTCCAGGTTCAACTACTCTAGAAGTCGTTCAGAAATTGAATTCAATCTTTGATCTTCATGCATTTGGACTCAAAAGAAAGTAAGCAAACTCCACATCACTATGAAGTCACTTTTAAGACACTCAACACCACAGCTATCAAACAGGAAATAGTGTTTCCAAGAAACAGCAGATCTCTGCAGAAGATTTTCCTTCCTATGAACACAATTTCAGTTCCTGGAGAACAGGTAGAAATCAAACTTGCCTTGGCAATATTCCCTGCCTTTTTGTTTCACAGGGAAAAGTAGCAAGAACATTCTAGTCATGAAACTCACAGAGAGCTCAGCAGAACATCTCCAACAAAACTTGCATGTTTACCACCACAGGACCCACAGAACAGCTCCATTACAAATTGTCTGGAAGAAAACACATTTTCCTTAATCCAGAGTGCTCTAAAGTTTGTGAGATGTGATCAGCAGAGCAGGCTGTTTCTACAAACTTCCACCACTTTTCTTAAGTTTCTCTTTTGCACAGAGGCTAAATGGTCTAAATGCTCCCTCCACTGATTGCTTAAATGCAGATCATTGCTGTCTCCTGCTCTTTTCTTCCCTGCACTGACTGCTCAGACACTTCCCCCACCTTTAGCAGACCATCCCCTCACTCATAAGAAACTGGGAGAGAAAACAGACACTTTTCCATGGGAAGATGGAAGTGAATGGGGTCTTTGATTTGTCTTGAACAGATCCATTTCTATAGGTTGGCAACCACAATGAAAACTTCAGGGACACATGGTTTGAGTATCACTTGCTGAGCCTTGGCAGAATCCATGTTTATTCCTACTATGCTCTTCCCCTTGCTTGTAATTTTCTCTGAGATCCTGCCTTTCATCTCTCCATCTTCAGACACCTGATGTCTCTAAATTTTTCAGGCATCTTTCCTGTGCATCAGTGACCTTCAAGTCAACCCTCATTCTGGGACACCAGTTACAGTATTAAACATATCTTTGCTTTGAAATTTTATTAGACAGTCATCCAAATGTGTGCAATAAACACATTTCAAGATACTTCACTGCAGTGAAAATATTTTCCTCCAATATCCCTGTGAATACTGTTACCCCTTTGTGTAATATTTCACTGTAATATTAATTCCTCAATGTCAGGACCTGTTGTTTTATTTGTCTGTAGAGTGCCACAAACATCTGTGGCTCTGTAAAAAAATAAAAAATAAAGTCATAACCATACCATGTTCTTATTTTTCCCTAACAGTTTCTTGTCTTTCTCACCTATTAATGCAAAGTCAGCCTGGAAGTTTATCACAAGCAGACTGACCTTTGCTTTAGGTTTTGTCTTAAAATAGACATGCAGTGTTGTAGAACAAGTGAAGAGCCTTGCCCATCTTCTGCTGTTTTGCTCCGTGGCAATGGCTCAGATGTCTCACTCTGCTATTTCAAGTGGTTAACTGCATTACCTAAAGTAAGCCTTGATTGTCAAAGCTTGAGCCCATATCCTTCCCTGTTTTCTCTGAAGGTAATGCAATTTCAGATAAACGATTATTTCATCTGATGAGAAAATACAATGACAATGCTCTCTCTAATGCACTGAAAGGATCTGAGCACTAATGTCTTAATACACTCTAATGAACATTAAGAAAATATCTTTTCATCTTGTGAAAGGGAAAAATTTTGATTGCAGAAATGCATCTATGATAGCAACACTACACAGCATTGCATATTCTGCCCAGGCTGATGATGCTTACAGAGCACACAACACAAAGCACTTCTTTTTTTTATATGCTTTTGTTCCTGGATTTTAAGTAAGATGTTCAAGGAAAGCGTGAGGGCAATATTTTGAAGTTACATAACACACTGTCAACCCTTCACAGTTAAAAATAAAAGCATTCAGACTCTGCTTCAAAATTGTAATTTACAATGAAGAGTTGCATAGACGTATTCTCCCAAAGCTTTTCAGTATTTATTCCTCTTTTTAGCACTGTGAATCATCCCACTTCTCTCTTCAGGCAAGTTACACACACACAGTAACTTTATTGGATTAGCAACAAAAAAGATCAGCTCCAAAAATGTTCTTGTTTTCTGCTTTTGTTGCTTACAGAAAATTGATAGAAAGTTAAAGCAAACTACCAGCATACCCCTCAAAGCTGCTGTCAGAGTTCACCTCAGGTTTTGTTTCTCCCCAAAACTCTCCCATACCCTTCTCTTAAGTGCTGCATATTTGCGAGATATAGTTACACCACAGCTGGGGCAAGAAACTTCAGGGTAAGACAAAGAGGAATTTGGGAAGAACTGGTAGGCAGCTGCATGTGGCTGGCAGGGGAAACACCCGACACAAAGGTGCTGCCAGGCCTACAGAAAAGAGAGAGAAGCATCATTTTTATTCTTTAATCATCAGGTTTGAGCAACTGAGGTGCCAAGAGACAACAAACTATAGCTCAACTAACAATTACAATCCTGTATACATTTTACGAGCCTACCAAGGAGAACAGAGTCCTTCCCCTCGATGATAGTCCTATTTGTAAAAGCTGCATTTTTCTATAATTTTTTAAGGCTTTTATTTCCAAATGAATGATGAACTACAAGAAACCACCTGCAACAATGCAGTGATTGCAAAAAGAGTTGTAGCTTGGATGTCTTCTAAAGCATTTTCCATCATGCCAACAGCTTGGTGAACAAATTATGTTATTGAGAGAATAAAGTGTTTACTGTGTCAGCAGGGTAATTATATCTGGGAAAAAGCCCCTCATGAACGCTCAAAGGCTCCCCCCAAAACAGAGCCACATGCTAAAATAAAGAATGATGTCTGTACAAATATTCTCAACCTAAAAAGAATTTTCTCTTGCAAAGCTCCCAGCACCCCATTCTTTCCCCCCCTATCTTCCAAAGGTGTCACTCATCTTCTATCTTATCACTGTGAGCACAGTGCAGCCCAGTGCTGCCAACTCCTTATCCTGGAAGAGCAGTTGAGTGATTAGAGGTTTCTCTTTTGTTTATGTATCCTTTCCAATAGCTCCCTCTCTCTTAATAGTAAAAAAGACATATGTTTCCCACTACAAAGTTTGTCTAAAGCTTCTACTAACAGTTCCTACAGATACCAAAATGACTCAGAATGCTCCCAAGCCTTGTATTAAGGCCTTAGGGTGAATTACAAAGCCCTGAACCTGAAGTAGAGGCAACAAAGATCATAACCTCAGCTTTAAAGTGCTAAAATAAGACTCTTTTAGGTCTTGAGTAAAATAAGTCTTTAACCTAAGATATACTTAACTTTTCCAGAGGCCTGAATAGGATTGACAAACTGTAAAATTATTAGCAGAGATTCCAAAGCTCCAAATTGTACTGTAGATTTTGGATCAAAATGAAAAAGAAACTCTTTATAAATATTAGATTGAACCATTCAAAGTATTTGTATTGATTAAATTCTTTTAAAATTCGTATTTATTAGGATTGCTACCAATCTTTGCATGAGAACCTGAGCAATCTAACTATCTAGATATCACAATCTATCTAACTAGATATTACAATCTAGTGATATCTAGACTCAGAGTAAAGACCAATTACTGATGGAATAAGACTGATTGACATCTGTACTGATTGACATCTCACATAGCTAAGGAATTTAAAATAACTCCATGCCTTTACAAAATTGAAAAATTATCTCCCATAAGTAGATCACTATCTTGGCAACAAAATCATTTAAGTCACAGGGTTTAACACTGCTGAGTCCTAGACCAAGAAACTGGTAAAAGTCCCAATGATACTAAACAGAATATTCTCAATCAGCAAGTATCAGAATTTTATGTGGAGCTTTATAGCAATTTTTTAAAAAACTCAGTCCAAATTACTAAGAGCAGCTGCTTGAAATCAACATAATTTCACACACCACATAATAGAGTATTTTAACCATGAATGAGGAATGGTGTAGAAGGCAAAGCAAGTGGTAAAATACTAGATGTCACCATTCCTTGTAATATATATACCTGCACATTCAAGTTCTCCCCCTGACATCTGCTAAATCAAGATGTGTATCCTATAAATTCATTATTTCTGTAGTTTGCAGTAACACAGGAAATTCAGTCAAGTTTAAAACAATGGAATTGATCATTAGCATTTGGTATTTTACTACTGCTAATAAACTTTTGAGATGACAGCTACTAAAATATCAGACCAGTCACAGAGTATTCTATTCCTCTGAAAGATAAAGGAAATGAGTACATCAAATTAGTGCTTTTCTATTCCTCTTCAAGATAAGGGAAATGAGTATATCAAATTAGTGCTTTTATGGGCAACTACCGGCCCCAAAGGGAAGCATACCTGGGTTTTAATCGAGTATGTTTGAGTATTGTTGGGTAAAAATCAAAAACGTTTCACTTCTACACTACCAAAACCCTCAAACCTTTACCATAAATAGTAACATGTAGAAAATCTTAGACATTAAAATGAAAACAATTTTTTAAAAAAATCCCAAACCTACAAATTCATCTTTAAGATGAGAAATTCCAAGGCAAATGACCTACCTGCCAAGTACAGTGTATCAAGCCTCATGCTTCTTTCCCAAGTAAGACAGGGAATATTTGAATGTGCTGGTGGAAACTCAGCAGGACCCAGGAGATGCTGGTGTCAGTCACTTCATGAATACAAGGGCAGAGGCTCCCACACAGTTCTGAAAGCAGGCCCTGGGAGGGATTTGTCCTTGCAAATGTTTTTGAGGGAGCCTGATGTCCCAGATCTCTGTGCTGGCTCTGCTCTCTGCTCATTTCACCCCTTCTGTGTTTGACCATCAGCACACGCACCAAGGCTGCCTCTTTGCTCTAAGAAATCTTGTTCAGAGCTGTCTTATATATTCAAAAATGCAGTGACAAAATCCAAGACCTGCAAGACATGCTGTTTATTGACCACTGTCTTTACATTGACATCAACCCAAAAAGAATGGCAACCCAGCAGGTATCATGTCCAAACAAGTATAACTTGGAGCAGCCTTTTTATCCCCACAGAAACTTCTGTAAGCAAAATCAAATTTGAAACTAGCAAACCTTCCAGGAAAAATAAGCCTGCTTTTTTGTAGATAAAACTGATTTAGTTTTAGCATACAATGTTTATTAGGTTGTGATTTTTTGAAAACCAAGCAAAATTCAGCTTCTGATTACCAGTCTGAGGGCATTCTTGACTTTACTTTTTCCTCCATTACTATGACTAGTGCATCACTTCATTTTCACACTACAAAGGAAAAAACTACAGCATGATACAGTCTGCAGGAAACCCTCTATTGCCCTACCTCTGTCCTGGTTTTGGCTGGGATAGAGCTCATTTTTTCTTAGTAGCTGGTAAAGTGTTGTTCCAGGTACAGAATTATGTTGATAACACACTGATGCTTTCTGTCAAAACTAATTAAAAAATAATCAAGAGTGGTCTCATGATGACTGGGACAGCTCCCTCAGCTCTTATGAGCAAAGCAATGTGTTCCAACATCCAGAGGAGAGAACTGTCTTTCTGCCACAACTTTCTGTAGCAAACTTTCATGCCAAGATTCCAGAAACTCAAAAACTAAATTTTTATGTTTTGAGTGAAAGTAGAATAAGTACAAAAAAAAAAAGTTAAAAACCCTTACATCTGAACTAGTATTACATATTATATTAATTTACAAAAGGACATACAGCTTTCTCCTGCTGCAGGACCTCAATGCATTAAATGCTCAAAATTCTGCTCTGTTTTACAACCTCAGCATAAAAGTTGCAGGTAAAACTATAGCATCAGCTGTGGCCCTGATGTCCTGCAGAAGGTGCACTTCCAGGCATGAACCATCTGAATGTAATCAGGAAATATTCCATCAGCACAGGCTGGTTGCCTCTGGCTGAGAGCAAAACTCACAGAGAGTTAAAGGAAAAGCTTTGCAAGCAAGCAAAGGAACAAAACCAGGTACCAATGCAACTGCAGCAGTGATCTGAAGACAACAAGCACACAAGAGTCTGGATAATGACTCAAAAGATGAGATGAATTCAACAGCAGCAGATCTCTATTTCCTAGCAAAAACTGGAACTCCTGGCAACGAGTTCCTTCCTTCCTTCCCCCTCTCCCAGCGCACAGAGGCCCTGGCATAGGGCAGTGCCAGGAGCGAGCTCAGTGGTCATCATGGGGCTGTGGTCCTTAATGGCCATCAGGAGCTGTGGCACTCAGTGGCCATTAGGATGCTGTGGCTCTCACGATTATGGAGTTGTAGCCTTTAGTTGCCATCATGGGGCTGTGGCCATGACAGGCCTGTGGTCCACAGAAGTCACCACAGCGCTGCGGCCCTCCATGGCCATCATGGGGCTATGGCCTTCAGTGGCCATCACAGGGCTGTGGCCCTCAGTGGCTATCATGGGGCTTTGGCTCTCAGTGGCCATCACGGGGCTATGGCCCTGAGTGGCCATCACGAGGCCGTGGCTCTCAGTGGCCATCACGGGGCTGCCACTCTCACCATTATGGAGTTGTAGCCTTCAGTCGCCATCTTGGGGCTGTGGCTCTCAGTGGCCATCACTGGGCTGTGGCCCTGAGTGGCCATCACGGGGCTTAGGCCCTCAGCAGCCATCACAGGGCTGTGGCCCTCAGTGGCCATCATGGGCCTGCCACTCTCACCATTATGGAGTTATAGCCTTCAGTCGCCATCATGGGGCTGTGGCCATCACAGGCCTGTAGTCCACAGAGGTCATCACGGGGCTGTGGCACTGCATAGCCACCATAGGGCTGTGGCCATCACAGGCCTGTGGCTCTCAGTTGCCATTACAGAGCTGTAGCCTTCAGTGGCCATTACGGGTCTCTGGCCCTCAGTGGCCATCACAGGGCTCTGGCCCTCAGTGGCCATCACGGGCCTGCAGCCCCCGGCCAGGCCGAGCCCGGAGCAGCAGCGCCATTGCCATGGTAACCTGCTGTTGCCAGGTAGCCGGCAACTAAGAGTAGACTAAGAATTAGCAAGGCCTAAAAATAAAGGTGTCAGGTTTTTTGGTTAGGTGGGTTTTTTTTTGGTTTTTATTTTCCCTCTAGATGTTCATATGTAACAGGCAAAATAATAATAAAACTCCCTCAAGATCTCAGCAGTTACAGGGTTTTTCTATTCCACAGGCTTTGATCACCTTTTAAAATTAGTACATTTTTCTAAGATACGAACACAACTAAAACATGACAGAGGGAAGATATTTCAAATCAATGAAAACATGAGACTAAAAAAGCAGGAAAGGAGATAAACTGTTCTGAATATTCAAAGAAACTGACAGATAAAAGACTAAATCCTTTCTAAATCTCTGCCTCAGCAGAGTAAGAAAGCGTGGCGGCTCTGCTGGTTTACATCACCCATGCAGGAACTGTCCTGTACTAAAGGGATAGGGGGAAAATGGATTTAATTTTCATCCCTAAACATTCCATATATGTATGGACCCTATAAATTTGGAGAAAATGCAACTTAGGAGATGATGCAACCGAGGGCATCAAGGGCTTTGGCATCCTCACACTGAAGAGATGATGGGAATACAGGATGTGCTGTGTCTCACTGCAAGAGGGCTTGTGAAAGCAAATGTTGCAAAGGTTCATCCCCAAGCAAGGAAAGGCTGTTGCAGTGAAAAATTTTTCAGCAAAACTTACAAAGAGAAAAGGTAGCCTTTTGTACTTCTTCCTAGTCGCTACATGGATATATTACAAAACAAACAAAGAAACAAAGCCAGAAAAACAAACAAAAAACCACCAAACAAACAACAAAAAATATAAAGCAAACTGAAATCTAACCACAGGTCACCCCAGGCCACATGGAAAGACAGATCTGCATCATCTTTCTTCCCAGGAGCCAGTATTTTAAAGGAGAGAAAGCTGTAAGTGCCCCTGCAAACTACAATATCCGAAATCAAGTCTAATTGTAACCACTTGTGTTTTACAGCTATTGACTCCAAGATCTGCGTGCGTTTGTGCTACTGGATTCCCTGAAACCATTCCTTAGAGGATTCAAGGGAGAAGCCCATGGCACAAATACTGCAGGGTTGGGCCAAACTGCTTGTCAGGCTAACTTCCTTCACAGGACAAATTAGATGTTGAATGAAATATTGAGTCTGAATCCATTTAAATGTAAAAAATAAGCAATTCCTTTTGATTGACTAAAAAAAGAAATTTTACTTTTTTTTTCCCCTTCATTTAAAGTAAGGACAATTTGATGGAACACTAATTCTTTCTATTAGGAAACACTGTTTTCTTCCCTTTTTTTGTAAGCTGAAAAAAAAATGCAATGACATAAGCCAAAAAAGGAAATATGAAATTGAAAGTAACTTCAGATTTGAACAGTGTAAACTTTCAATGCTTTAGATATTAAAATGAAACATTTGGTAGTTTTTGAACGTTGTTGCTTCAAATGAGTACCTTGGCAACAAAAAAAGTGATTTCTAAGATGCCTTGGATGTTGCAAAATCTGTTTCTCAGTAGCAGTGTAATCTGGTGAAAGGTTCAGTCTTCTACCTCAAGCACCCAGCCCAGAAAAATATTTCCCTCCTAAATTCTGTGTTGTATGGGACCCTATGTTTAGAAAGGCAGAGCACTAAATTGCACTATAAGGACAATGATTCCCTCACTTTTACTTTTTTCTTTTCCATGTTTTACTAAATTATGTATGTTCTTCAGTGTATATTAGTAATCAATGGGAAGTGGAAAATGTCACAATAAACACTTAATAGCAGCATGGTGTATTTTAGAAATGAAGGCAACAAATATTAAAAAAAAAAAAAAAGGCCAAATTTGAGTGGAAAATTACTCCCAAAAATGAACAAGAACAATACAAAGGAAGCTAAAACAATGAGAGCAGTGTTTCTTACTAGCAACTGTTTGTTTTAAGAAAGGACTGAAAATTAAAATGTCTCTTCAAGTTTTAAGACTCATTCTAATCCTCTTCCTTTTGTTCTGGCATCCATGACAGAATTTTATACATTTTGTCCTGCTGAGTATCAGATAAGATCAATTTATACAAACATAGGAAGACACACAGAACTCTTAATGTAACTGTGTGTTAACTCAGCTGATTTCAGAACTCTGCTAGAATTTGATTTTTGTCCAGATGGGCTTCAACTCCCCCAAAACCACTAAGCATTTGCAAGTGTGGTGACAATCTTTAAGGAGGCCACAGGCTTCAATACCAAAAAAATCTGACTTGATTATTCCCTCTTGTTCCATCCCTTAAGGAAAGACAAATACCCATCCCAGGGATGGTTTCCAGAGATACAAAGTTCTCTGAAGTTCAAAGGAGTTTATTTTGAACTCTCTGGCTTTCTGAGCTTTGTTTCTAAAGCACAACTAGAGATTGCTCAGCCCAAGCCAAGTCCTGGCATATATGGAGGTGCCAGTTCTCAGCTCCCCTGAGGAAGGGCACCGAGTGGGATGACTTTATAAAGACATTTTATTCCTGTGCCATGCTCGAGACTCCCTTTGTCTCCAGCACTGCTTAACTAAGCCAGGGACACAGTGCTGCCCTCCAGGAGCCTTTCTTTTACCTGTGCTTCTTTTTCCTGTAGTAAGTCTTTCTTTTGGCATGTTCTAAAGCTTAAAAAAAATTATCAACCCTCCCTCCCCAAAAAAAAGAAAAACCACAATGGCAGAGAACTTGTATAAAAATAACTTTTACAAA
Organism: Serinus canaria; assembly: GCF_022539315.1. Lineage (NCBI taxonomy): Eukaryota > Metazoa > Chordata > Aves > Passeriformes > Fringillidae > Serinus > Serinus canaria. Next base: position 66,909,825 of record NC_066314.1, on the reverse strand, counting down.
ATTGCATGTTTTTTTGCAGCACGTTGATGTCAACTAAGTTTTAGACAGAACATTGTCAAAGCTTTCCACTTCAGGTGTTGAACACAGCAATTAATCTACTCTCACACTAAACTATTAATTGTTATTGCAAATGTAAAAATAATGTAAATTATTCTTAGTGAGGCAGTGCAATAAAAAGCAGAAGTAAAATTAATCAAAATGCTTTGATACCACTAAAGTGATTGCTATATTTTGAATTTCAATCCAAAAATGTTAAATATTCCAACATGAAATTATTTTCTGCCTGAATTTTGAAATTTCCCACGGAAGAGGAAAATTGATATTTTAGACACAAATAACTGTCATACATTCATATGAATCTTCTGGGGAAGAAAGTTAAATCTCAGAAGCAACAGCTAAATAGAACACACTCAAGAAAAAGTGATTATTAATTTATCTTCAGAATATTGGCATTAACATAGAATTTAACTACAAAAAATTCATATATGTCTCTTCCTCTAGCCTCCAGAATAGTTTTATACTTATTCCCTTTTTCTTTTTTTCTCTTTCATATGCACATTATATTTTATAGTTAGAACAACAGTTACCCCATGAAATACAATGAAAAAGCTCCCACAACATTAACTCATTTCCTTGCAACATAGAAATAAAAGCTTTATGTTCAAATAACAAATGAGGGGAGTGGGGAAATGCATCTGGTTGGAGCCCCACAACAGGAAGCTTGTAAGACACAACAAACCTCTCTATTAATCCAAAATTTAGAGGTTGCATAGTGAAGGAAAAAACTGCTGATAAGACCTGTAGCCAAAAAGAACACAGATCTCATTCTAGTGCAGTACTAGATCTCATCTCCCCAGTTCCACTGAACCATTGCTCAGTTGGATAAAATTTCACCTTAATTGCAAGGTAAAAGCATAACATATCATTGTAAAAGTGGTTTGTCATTTGGGAACATTTTTTTTTTAGTTCCAAATGTAGAGCAGCACAAAAATATTTATCCTTTTCCTTCACTGGACTCTTCTGTGATTTTGCTCAGTTGTAGATAATTCAGTAGTTACAGGATTCTCTACTCTTGTCCTTTGACTGGGTAAGAATTGCAAAATCCCTGGCTCAAAAATATACACCTAAAATGAACATATAACCATTTTGGTGGGAACTTTTTTTTTTTTTGCCAGTATAACTCTACTCAAACCTAAAATGTAGAGTAAAAATTTCCTTAAAATTATTGAGTTGCAGCTAATTTGCACTAAAATCTTATAAATGACTCAAATATACTTGAAAGATTCACAAATCTCTTTATGGATTCTCTTCTACAAAGCAGCCCATAAATATAATTCTATAAAAATGAACAGGAGTTACACAACTTTTTTATACCTAATTGCCTTAGGAGCTGCTTTAAGTTCCTTTTCTTCTTTCAATCAATGAGGAAAATCATGTTGATCAAAGTGAGACAGGCTCATTTTTTACTTATAGATCAATTTATAAGTTTCCATTGAGACCCTAGATTTGGAAGTTTATGGCACCTGTAAAACCATGGGCTTGCATAAGTTTCATTGAGAGTCAAGTTATGCTGCAGAATATCATCAGTGATGATGCACAAAGTAGGAAGAAATCAGGCTTGTCTTTCTTTGCTAAGTCTGCAAGGCTGACAGCAAAAATATCTGTAATCTAAATATATTTGATCTGAAGTTATAGAGAAAGAAACATGACAACCTATCACACCTTTTTTCTTTTTAAACAAAGTCACATTTTGAGAAGAACTGCAATTTCAGGAGTCTTTCAAGTTTTGAGGTCTGAGTCAGTTATGAAAGCTGAAAGTGGGCATAATGAACATGCAAAGCTCCAGCAGGTACCTTTAGATTCACATCAATCATTTCACATATCCCTTGGAAGGGTGGTTTTCCCTCAGAAATGCGCTGGAGAACTGAACAGAACTTTGTCCTTCATGAGTGATCACTACATTCCATCTCCTAGGAAGCTCTGGAAAGCAGGCTAGAAATCACCCTGTTCTCCATTGCAGTGGTCCTGCACCACTTTCCAGAGAATTGCTCCCCAAAAGAGGCCAGGAGACCTGTCAGCCTCATCCCTGTCTCTCCACCCTGCTGCTCCACCCTCATTTCTTCACAACACCCACAGCAATCCACCATTGCTGGGTTTTTCCTCAAAAAACCTCAGAGAGGGATGAATGCATTTTGAAAACCAGATGCACCATATGAAAGGCTCAGATCAGAAAGTGATCTATATTTTCTACAGTTTATTATTTTTTAATTATTCTAGCCCATCTCACTGAAACAGACTCTTCACCTTCAAACAATAAACATATCCATATGGAATATTGGTAAGACTGGCAGGAAAACAACAAATTTACATAGTGAGTGCTTTTGAAGGTTTGATCTCTTTTGTTTTTTGATTAAATGAAGGAGTTGATCACTCATCTCCCGTGCCTTGTGCATGCACTAATTTTCACTAATCCATACCTGCTTTGCTGAAATTCTGACCAAGATTTTATGTAATTGCCATCAAAACTAGAGCATCTTACTTCTTGGAAAAAAAAGGAAAGATTTGATCAGCTTTAATAATGACTTTAGGTGAGGAACAAACCAATATTACATGATAAATTAAACACTGACTTTCAAATACAGCCCTAATGACTAAAAAAAAAGAAAAGAAAGGTGGCATGACACATCCTTTTTGCTTCAACTAGTAAGAGAGACAAAGGAAAAATAAAGATGTTGATCAGCATCCAAAGAACATGAGGTTCTTGAATATGGATATTCCTGACTCTTTTGAAAGTTCTCTGACATAGCACAAATCTCTAATTTACAATTTGCAAAGAAAACTTGAATGTGACAACCAAGAGTCAAATTAAACCTAACAATTATCTTCTTAATAATGGAGTCTTCAAATACACACAATATTTAAAGTAAAATTTTTTACAATTCCAATCTATCTCTGGGATGAGAATCCTTATGCAGAGATGCAAGCACTAAACCTCAACTATATTCAGCTCTACCTAAAAGGAAGAACTGTGCAAAAACACACACATGCAAAATAAAAGGGGAAAAATGGCTCCTTAGGCTGGTCCGGCAGATTTACACCACATCTTCTGCCTTATGTTCTTTCATGATGAGAAGCCCAACTCACCCCATGTTTCCTGTATTATTTCCATTAGAATTCCAGGCTTCCCCAGATACCTGCAATGACAGCATACCCCCAAAAGATTTTCTGCTTTAGCCTCAAATTTGCATTATTACTCCACATTGTTCTCTGCATTGCTTTCCCCCATCTTCTGGCAGCAATGTTCCTCATTTGCCCCAAAACCCATTGACCTCTCTAGTCTGGGCAAGGTAGAGCAGAGGTTTGCCCAGAGCTGTGCATGCTCTTTGTTGATGTGATGTTTCCTCCCGTGCTGGTTGCTTTACTTGCACCCTTGTGCTGCCTGCCTGACCAGCTCCTGCCAAACTCCACAGACAATGGCAGAGTTTTCTCTGCCATTCTGTCACTGGAGCCATTAACAGGATTTCCCTGCCATTTTTTTTGATAATTGTTTTATTGAACTCATCACCTCCAAGTTATCTGTCAGCATGCTAATTTTGATTAAAGTTTGCCAACAAACTCAAAACTTATTAGCAGGAGACTGACAGAAAGTGCTGTCACATAGTTTTTTCTTCAAGAGCCTATGCAAAAGCACAGTTCAAAAAGCTGTCATTTGTGGTGTTATTCTTTTTTTTTTTTGTCACAAAACTCATCTCAGATTGCTATAACTAATATGATTTCAGTATAACTTTTGTTATATTATACTTTTTTCCTTGGCCAGCTCAGTTAGAGCTTCATACAGAATTTGGAGTAATTGCAAGCTGTTTAGCACAGTCCCACAGTGTGTCACTCCCACTCCAGGTTATTAAGCCTCAAGAAAAGAGCATGAGCATGAGCTCTTTTCTCTTTAGAAAGACCTGAAAGGAGGTGGTGGTATGGTGGGGGTCATTCTCTTCTCCCAAGCAACAAGTGACAGAATGAGACCAAGTGGCCTGAAGTTGTGCCACAAGAGGTTTAGATTGGATATTAGGAAATGGTTCTGTGGATTGGATATTTGGAAATGGTTCTTCCCTCAAAGTGTTGCCAAGCCCTGGAAGAGGCTGCCCAGGGCAGAGTTTGAATCACCATCCCTGCTGGTATTTTCAAGGTGTGTAGAGGTGGCACTTGGGAACCTGGTTTAATGATGGCCTTGTCAGAGCTGCATTAGTGGTTGGACTTATTTATCTCAACATTCCTCTCCAGCCAAAATTCTTTGATGATTCTATTATTATTCTAGTTTCTATTTCCCTATTCAGTCTTTCTCTCACTTCCCTCCTCTGCCAAAAATCTTCTATTTGTTTTTCAACGTGGAAAACAAAGTGTGGCCTTGGATTGGTCCTTCTAATAAGATGTGAACTTCACCTTCTTTATAGAAGAAGGATATCTAAGAAAACACAGGAAAAATCAGGGCAAACTTGCCTGAAAAGTATTCCATTCTAGTCATTAAGGCAGTTCATAAAGGGGTGGCAGAAGGAAAGCTTTTAAAAAGACTGAAATGCTGCTGCAATATCTTTGATGGGATTTCCACCCCTAAAAATTATTGAGCATTTTGTTTCTATGAGATTTTGTCCTTAAACACATTGATTAACAATTCATAAATAATCAAGAATACTGTAGTTTTCTATCAAAACTTTCTGCAAAACGTTAAAAATAAATACAATGCTCCCTTTTCCAAATAAGTGACTCCTATTTCAACAGATGGAACATGCAGCACTGACCCTTTTGATTGAATATAATGCACCTCAAATCTTGAATGAAACCACACAAGAAGGTCACAAAATTTTATGCCCCTTCTTTCAAAACAGTCCACAACCTCGTTCTTAAATTTCTGTTGTATATACATCAAATGCAAAAGAAATTAATTGCAATAGATGAAAATACTCTTCTATTTTCATCATTCCAGAGATTTATTTCCTGTGGAAAATAATTATTAGTTTAAATAGGCACGTGGTTTCTGAAAAAATCTGTTATTTTGCCAGCCCCTGAGACAGTATTACAGGCATTAATTTCTGTTCTTTCAGGTAGATAAGTTTTCTGGCTGGTTCTGCTCTCCGCCCTTGCTACATTCTCCAGCTGTAAGAGGTCTCCAATGACCAGCACTGAAACCTGTGACTTGCAAACTCTGGCCTGTGGAGCACTTATTGTCCCTACAGACTCCATGCAGAATATTTCCCTCCCCTGACTCAAGAGGGAAATATTCCTTCTTCAAGAAGCAACACTTCATCTGTAAAGAGTGACAGAAATTTTATAAAATCTCTTTCCTCCCACTGAAGGTTTTTTAAGATTTGGAAAACTTTTTGCCTCAAAAATGAAAAATACTTCATAATTTTTTTAATTTAAAAGGAATCCCAGTGCTGTACTGTAAAGAACGTGGAATCTTAAAACCCCTTCCCACAGCCAGGACAACAAAGTTTTTAATCCTAGACAGCCAAAACTCAGCTGAAGACTCAGCCACAGCTGTTCTCTACCACTTGCTCCTGATGTAATAATCCTGTTCTGTATGAATAAGTAGTAACAGGGACAGAAGAATGTAGCCCTCACTGTTTAACAGTCTCTTGTGGGATGAGGAAAACCAGCTCTCACCTGCTCACTGTAGTGAACAAAGCTGCACTTTTCCAGCAGCCAAACCATTCCAGCTGAAGTGCTGTCCCACATTCCCAGAAGGAATCACAAGAGAACTCAAACCCCAGTTTCCTGTGTCCCAGGTCAGTGCTTAGTCAGCCACAACATTGGCCATGCTAGAAGTGCTGCTAGCCAGGAATCCCACCCAAGATTTCAGAACCCCATCTGATTTAAGTTCTGTCAAAAGCACTGGATTCCTACAAGAGCTTTCTTTTCAGTGAACTCACTTTCAGATGGAATCATTTAGATGAAAATAAAGAAGTCCTTACCAGCCCTATTCACAGTTGTTATGCAATCATTTTTAAGGGATTTGCAGACCCTTATGGAAAAACAGACTCCCAAAATCAAGCATTGGTCAGTATTTTGCTAAGTTTAGATTTTTATTTTTTTTTGTTCCTGGTGTTGAACTGTGGCCATATTTGTCCACAAAGAAATGTGAACAGGAAAGGACCAGGAAAACCTCAAACTTTCAGAGTGACCTTGAGATATTAGCACCTCAGGAATGCTTTTGTTGCTCACAGGGAAGTAGATACTGAAGGACATATTCAACCTGGTTTTGTGGAAACATATAAATCTCCAACATCTACCAGATGATGAGCTTATTTCAGTTGTGACCCATATTCCATTTATTCCAACCCCTAAGAAACCAGCCAACCCTACTTTACAGCTGCAGATGCAATGGATTTTGGACTCTATTAGGGTAAAACACCAGAGCAGTGGTGCTGTCCACAACATTTGAATGGGACACTCCAGGTATACGAAGTTACACTATCAGTTTTTCTGCTGCTCTAAAGAGAAACATGCACATCAATTTAATATGGATAGGCTGTGGAAATAATGCAAATAACATTTGGCTGTAATAACATTCCTCACTACACATACCTGAGCTCCTTTTACTTCACCAACGTGCTCAGCCTTTACTCAGCTCAGTTTCCACCATTTAGCACCAAGCCTTGTAGCAAGGAACTTGCCCAAAAGCATAACTTGTACTTGCATCTGTGGGCAATGTTATTCATGCCTCAGTGTGGTTATTGCCTTCTCTCCTTCAAAATATGCAGAGGTTGTTTGGGTTGTAGTGAGAAAAGAAAAAAAATGTTCTATTTTTTTCTATATAAAATCAATGTAAATTTAAAATGAAGCTAAACTATTTCCCCAGCAATGCTATAAAACCACTGAATTACCCTTTAAACATGGTATTTTTCTATGTAATTCTTACTCCCTGAGAACTTGTAGGCAGTAACTGTACCTCCTCTTCAGCTTTGTTTTCTAAGCAGGACTAGTGAAACTACTGCAATCAACTTGATAGATAATGGTTTTCATTCTCTTACTCCTTATGACTTTACCCACCCTTTGGGTTCATTCACATCTAACATTAAAGATCATGTACAACAGGATTATTACCTCCTTCAATCTGTTGAACTTCTCTTGACACAAGGAACACATTAACCTCCTTCTCAGCTAAGTTAAACTGGAAATTCACACTCACCCTCTAGCCAAACTAAAACCACCCTAGCTTGGTCCAAAATGCTCATCCAGATGATACCAGCATTGCTTCTTGTTAGTTCCTTAAGGCATTTTGTGCTACATGATTAAATCTGATTTTTACTACTTTGCTCTAATCATCAAGTTGTTCTTATATACCAAATCTTATTTGGTACTTTAATGTCTCATAACTTGAGTAACTGCTAACATCCATCAGCATGTTATTAATTTTTTTATTCAAAAATCAAGAAATAATATATTTAATGAAACATGTTAGTATTCAAGGAATTTCCAGAGTGGGAAACAAAAAAAACCCCAAATCCTCATCTGGTTACACCAAAATAGGACTGTTCCCTAACAAAATGTCAGACCTCGAAGAATGATAAAATTTACATTTCCAAATCAGATTATTGGAATCTCTTCATGTTCTCTTCATTGTCTACTAAAAAAACCAAAAATTCACAAAAGACAAAAATACTAAAAAAGACTTTGTTGGATCTCTTTCACACATCCTTCTCTACTGGCCACAGACTCCTGGTAAATCTTTGATTGATGATATACTGGCAACTGCAAACATGTTAAAGCATTATAATTATGCTTCCTATTTCATCAGATCTAGATATGATATACATGCTCCCTGATTTTCCAGGACACATCTATTCCAGCCTCTAATGAGATATAAGAAGCTGACAGGAATGATGGAAGATCCCAGAATATTCAAGCTGTGAATGTATTTATGCCAAAGATTATAAGCCAGTTCCTAGCTATGAAATAGCTTTCCTCACATGACTGAAATGCCATCATCTCAGATATTCTATTTCACACTATTTGTTCCATCTTCATTCCTGAAGCAATGATACTTAACATCATAATGTTCTCCCTTTCAGGATAACTTGAACAACAAGCATCAGTTCCATTCCAAGGAAACAAAAACTGTTCCACTCAGAAGGTTTATAGAAAGGAGACCAGCATGGTCTGGTGTGAACACCATACAGGAACAGTGGTGGGTCTGAACTGAAAGAAAACTAACAAGAAGTGAGTATTTGGTTCCCTAACAGAAAGGCAAATAATGTGAAGGCACATCTTAGCAAAATTAAGTCAAGTTAAGGAACAGTAGAGTTGAACCAAGGTCAAATCAAGGAGCTGGTACAAAAGATGGAAAGAAAGCTGTGTGGTTAGAAGAGTCTCATTGAAGAAAGCAAGACCACAGAAAAAATACCTACATATATGTAATAATATTTACATCATTAAAAAATGGCAAACACCATGCTATGTTATTATTAAAGACCATCAAAAAAGAAAAAAAGGGTTTAGCATTTCTTTTACCTATATGTAATTGCAACTGAAAATTATAAGGTCTTCTCAAAGCTTCACTATAAACCAAATAAATAGGTATAGTCTGAAATAAAAATTGAAAATTCATTTCTAGTTCTTCACTGCCTACATAAAAAAGTTAAAGACACAGATATCTAATTCCTGGAGCACTGAAAAGATTTTAAGATAGCAATTTTCTATCTATATAGGCCTTGTTGCTGCAGAAAGCACTATGATTTTCACAGGTGTATATTAGCATAGAAATATTACATCTAAGTGTTTTGGATTCTGTTGATCTTTTTAGTGCAATTTTGGAATCACATGAACTTATATGTTCGTAAAAGACTCATGCTAATGAAAAAGAACCAAATTTGTCTTCAAGAAATAATGCCTTCCATTTTAGTATCCCAAAAAAAACCACAAATGTTGAAAACTATGTATGAAAGAAAAAGACATCTAGTTGCTAAGAGTTCCAAGTCCTCATTTGTTTTATCTCCCAATGTTATATGCCTCAAAATTATTTAGAATGGAAGTATTTCCTTTACTTTTGCAAATTCAGTTTGCCACAAAAAAAATTAGAACAGAATTTAAAAAAAATAGTATTGAAGTGTTCTGAATTATTAAAATAAATTGCAGTTTCCAACTACATATATATCAGCTTTCTGTGTTGCAGGATGTAACTCAGACCAGACTTTATATATATATAAAACCTTACCACAGCATTTCTGATAGGATATTAGCAAAAACACTTCATCACAAATGTGGTCGAGCTGAAAGGCTGTGGAATCTCCATCCTTAAAGACAATCAGAACTCATCTGGACAAGGCACTGAGCAATGAGTTCAATGTAACCTCAAAGCTAGCTCTAATTTGAGTGGTGGCTTAGACCAGATGACCCTGAGAAGTCCCCAGTAACCTAATTTGTTCTGTGACTTTGTCTTCAAGGTCAGCCTTTCCAGGTTAAGGACAGAAGCATCCTACAACTCTCACGAGTACAGGCTGAGGTTATCACATTCCTGTGATGATCCTTCAGAGTCCCACCTGCTGCTCTCTTGCCAGGTTGGTTCTCAAAGCACACCTTGCATCGCATGACCACCCCACCCTGGCCAGTCATCACTCAGGCCTGCACACATTTCCAGTCCCTCTGAGGTTTTCTGTGAGCATCCATCCTCTCACAGATCTCAGAGTCCTGAAGGAGGAGGGATCCCAGTGCAACTCTGAATGGGAGCTTCTGTACTTTGGTCTCATTCAGACATTTCTGTCTGTACCACAAAGGGGAGCAGGACATTCATCTCCACGTTGTGGTTCAAATGGGAGATATGTAGGGACAGCAGTCAGAAGATCATGGGTTTGAATCTAGCTAAGGCATTCACAAGCAAGTATATGAGACAGGGACACCTTCAACAAAAGATTGGAATGATTTACATTCACAGGACCAAAGGTCTCTTCAGCTTTGTTAGAATTTTTACTTTCTTTTTAGTATAACCCAGTAGACATGACTGAGTTAGATTGCTGTGGTTTACTTCAATTTGGACTTCTCATACATAATGCTGAGTAAGAAAAGAGCCTTCCAAAATCCAAGAGTGAATTATTTGCCTTTGGGCCATTTGTTTATCTCTGCTAGTTCTGATTTTTTACCTGACTGCCCCAATTAGACTAAATATGTTTGTAGGGTAAATACTGAAATAGCCTAATCAAAGTAACATTCCCAGCATCATCTGCCACGCCACTCCACAGTCTTACTGATTACCCTGAATAGCATATGGAAATAAAGTAGGATGAGGTAAAACAAAAAGTACCATGATTTTATCCTTCCTAATGGATTAGTCTTCAGATATCTCCAATGATTCTATTTTAATCTGTCACAAACAAAAAAGATACAAATGGAAACTGCATGGGCCACAGTTTCCTAGCCACAGCATGTGGCTCACTGATACTTATTAATTAGTATTTCAAGAAAACAGAAAATAACTTCTCATTAAACAACCAATACTATGTTTCTCTGTGGAACCTACTCCTTACGAATTTATTGTGGTGATATAAAAGAATGCAGAAACTGGCTTTCTGATTCAGATGCCTGTGCATGCATGCACACAAAAACAGTCTGCAATTTCCTTGTTGCTACTGAAGTGTCATCTTGGGTTTAATTTTATTATCACTGAGGAATATGCTTCTCTGACTTCAGCTGACCTTTAAGAGAGCTGCCTGCTAATGCTAATAGCATGCTGCTGTGTCTGGAGCTAACCATGAAAGAGACTGGCTGTTAGATATGCAGTGTAACCTCAGTGAAGGAAAACCTTTTTAACTCTTGAGCAGTGACAGGCAAACCATTGGAGACTTGAGGTCCTGTTAAAGCACACCAAATGGCTGATTTCCCAAAAAACCTCTTTGGTCTTTTAACACAGAAGTCTGGCAAGAACAGATGTGGGAATTTGTGCTTCTTGTTTTGCGGTATTTGGTTGATTCAGTATTATTTTTCCATGAGAAGTTTCTGGTCCCTCCCAAGCCTGGCCTGGCTGGAACAGTTGCCCTTCCATGGTGCAGACCATGAAGAAAAGGCCTACACTAGAATAAGGAAGTTTAAAGTTCATAAAAGTGAACCAAAGGGGATTATTCTTTAATAAAATGGAAATGTTAGAGTCTTGATTGTGTGACTTCAATTAAAAATACGTGAGAGACTTCACAGTTACTTCAAAAGTAATCTGATCTAGGTTTAGTTCAAGGACTTGGTAAAGACAGAGCCAGTTCTAATTTTATCTGAGCTGATTCACCTATTTGTAATGGCTGTCCTACGTGCTCTAATAACACAGTCCTGTGGATCTTAAACCAATGCTGGGACATAGGTTTCAGGTTTTTAAGACTCTGAAGAGGTTTTTATGCTGACAAACTGGCAGCTTGACCAAGCATATCTTACTGGCTCCCATTAAGGGGCACATACTGTGTAGATTCCCTAGGACAAACAATGGGACAGCAGGCTAGACAGTATGGCCCATAAGGAAAACAAATTAACAGCCAACTCAGAACAAATATTAGAGTATAAAAACAGCTTTACTGTATTAAAGGTAAAGAAAACAGCAGCGAGTGTTAGAACAAAGTAAAGGATTGCAGAATACATTTTCTGTGAACTCTCAGAAAATAGAATTACTACTGACACCATTGTCCATGCCACTGGAAAGGCAGCAGGAGAAGAATAACTGAAACATCAGTCATAAGAACAGAAGAAAGACAGGACTGCACAGTTCAATACCTTTCTTTAGGTTCTTGCTCTTCATTTTCATTGAATTTTAGTTTGGACAGAAAAAAAAAAAAAAAAACCAACTTTTACAAAATTAGAAATCAAAGGGGTTGACCCAAAGAACATCTGCACCAACATCACCAAGCTTTCCTCTCTCCCTCCCCACACTCCATATTCCCTGCCAGTGCTTTTTAGCATTTAGCATTGGCAAAGCAGAACTCCTTTGAAAGGCATTGAGGATGATCTTGCATGAGGATGATCGCTCAGCCAATTATGGTCAAATACCAGTGGTGAATTTTCTGATGTGGGCACTACTGATGATTTATAGAGACCATTACTGTAGCAGAGAAACATTTACTAGAAACTGGACTGGGGCCACCAATTCATTTCACACAAGCTACTGGAGCAAGTAAAATGTTTTCTTGTCTCATTTCTAATTTGAGCCAAAGTTATTTGGTTCCTTTAAATCAGTTTTTCTCATTAGCCTGCTTTGGGTTCAAAAAGGCTGCTTACAATTTTTGTGACAATTTATAAGGCTTTTAAGCACTTAGTTTAGTTTAGTTCATTGAATAAGGGTTAAAGTAAAGTAACTGAAACATCACATACACAGGCCTTTTTCCAAATTTCTTCCTGTTTTTCTTGGAACATTGCAAAACAACAAAGGCAGTTTAATAAAACAAATGGTATTGCTTTATTACTGGCTTTCATAATTCTTTCTGACCATTTATATGGGGAACTGCAAAGAAGTCAGCTACAAGTAATTTTGTGCATAGATTGATGCCCTCTGTCCACATAGGGTCCTAATGGAACAGCAGCAGAACACACAGATAAAATGGATGGAAGCCACCCATCATATTCAACCCTGAGTGACTGTGTAACACCCCATCTAGACCCAGACAACTGAATCTAGACATGAAACAAGTCTTCAGCTTCCTACTGCAAGAGCTGGAAATGAGTTTTATTTACAGATGAAGGTATTCTGGAGCCTAGAAGGAAAAACAGAGCCCTTACCCACTGCATTAAGTAGCATCTCTGCAGCTGAGTATGGCATCCATCTTGGGGTTTTGAGAAATTCCAATACAGATCTTTACTCCACTTATTTAAGGAAGTGAAGCTTAATTTTTTTAAAGAATTTCTTAGCAAATAGATAGAGAATCATTGCCCCCCAAAGTCTCCTGTTGGACAGATCTCATTATGTATGAATGATTGAGTCACTGCAGACCAGGCTTGAATCTCTGCTGTACATTGCAGTGATTGTCCTAACTGTGGACATGGATTCAGCTCCCCTCACTTGTTCCACACTGTAATTAAGCTCACCAAGAATATATCTGGCAGGAAAAAAGCCAGGAATGATTCTGTAGCCTGGTGGTCAGGGCAGTTGCTGGGTAGAGAAGCCAATGCTTTAAGCTGCTGAGCTCTCTGAAGACTTGGATCTGAAGCACTGCATTGAGTGAGGGCCCTGGGCACGGAGCTGCCAGTGGCAGTTTCAGGTTCTATGTTTTCTCATCTTAACTATAAATTCCTCTTTGAGACTAACTAGCTTTTCCTGCAGGAGCTGGTAGTGTACACTGCTATAAAAAGTGGCTATTGTGACACACACACACATGTTCCAGCCTGATTTATGCAATTACATGATTGGGACTGAATTAGAGGACATAATTGCTGGGCTCTCTGTTTTTAAAAATGAGGCTTCTATAAAAAAGAAATTCACTCACTGCCTTGCTTCCTCCATCTCTGTGTAAACAGGCTACCACAGGAATCTGGATGACTCAAGTGAAGATCTGGCATAAATGAGCCATATGATGGTAAATATGATAATGCCATGAATTTAACCACCTTCCTTCCACACAGTTTAACAAGCAAACTCTGGTGATCATGTTCCTCATCTTCTTTCTCCTCATGCACTGAGTGGCCCAAAGATGAAAGAAACAAGAAAAAAAAGGAATAACCAATCTCTCTATTATTAAATTCTTTCTCCCCTCCAGCCAAATCCAGGACAGCAGGACACTCCAAAACTAAGGTTTACAATCAAATTAATGAATATCACTACCTATGTTATATAACATGCAATACATTGCTATGTTTTTCTAATATCTGAAGGTGCTTCTGAAACAGAACTGCTACTTCAAAAGAAATAAATGAACCTGAAAAATGTAATACTATAAAATTTTACCTGGAACGTAACTGTGAACATGAGAAGATGAAATAAAAATACATCCTGGCAGTACAGTGTCTGTGCATCAGAGACAGGACAACCTTTGGCTCAGAAAGAGATGAGACATGTATTTCTCATTGGATAAGACAGCCAGACTTTAATCCAGAACATTTGATTTCACAGCTGTAAGCATGAAATTTGCTAAAAAGAAATCCTGAACCCCAGTTTGGAGTGCAACGTTTCAGCAAAGTGAGGTAACCAGATAACAAACCCCAAACCTCCATTAGGCAAAGGTCAGTCACCATCTGCAAGAATATTTCAGGTCATCTTTTCTCACTCAAACAGCCAGCTTTGTGTGACTCAAGTAACACACCCTTAGTTTATGTTTGTGCTACAGTACCCAGTGCCTGAGGACAGTCTCCCAAAATGTATTGTAACTGCACAAATAGATTTTGTTCCTTGGTGTGACAGTTAAAGATGAAAGATGACTACGTAGGTGGAAAGACTGCAGGAAAGCAGTAAAATAAGGAAATGCCCAGGGAAGAAGAGCTTATAGTTTTTGGTTGTTCCCCACCCTCACCACAGTTAAGCTTGTTTTTTAACATGAAAATTCTGTTTCCAAGCTGTTAAAAGCCAGTCTCATTGAAATCTGTGTGGTTACACCAATTTACACAGTCTGAGGATCCAGCTCTAAGACCACTGTTTGTTTGGGATATTTTATTGTAAACTGCTTCATCCTCACCATAGGAGCCTCATATGGGCAGAAATGATCTCATCTCACTGGCCATCCATGAGCTGTAATTAAATAACTTATAGTAGGAGTCCTGAGGCTCCTGCCTGGTTTTAATTGTGTTTTCATTAGAGCAAGTATTGTTATTGTGCAAGTGAACTGCGAGTTCTGCAGCAGGGCCTGAGCTGCCTCTGCAGAACCTCTGTGAATCACAAGCTCTGGCTGAGCTATTACACCCTAAGAAACGAAATGCTGCAGCTCACAATGCACACAGGCCTCTTTAAAGCTACTTGATTTAAAGGAAAGCAACATCCTTATTTCCTTCTTTTACTTTGCTGCCAAGAGAAATAATCACAATAAGGCAGGACAAGGGAAAGCAGCCTTATGCAACAGACAAATGGCACTTGCAAACACATTTACAAGTCTCGTGATGCTGTTCGAGTAATGCAGGCACAAAATCCTTCCTTACAGGATAAAAAAAAATAAATAAGGATGGTACCAGAAAAATGTACCTTCCAACTGAAACCTGGCAAAGCAAGCAAGCAGTCTGCATATAAGGCCCAGGAAATGCAGTTTTGGTTTAACATCTGCTGCAAGAGTAGCTTTCCTTCCAAAGTCACTGCGGTTATTAATATTGAGAAAATAGGATTATTGTCTCAACAGCACAAAGATGAAAAACTATTTGTATCTGCAAGCTGTCTGCTTATTTAGAAAGCATTTATTCCCTCTTGATACACACGCGTAGAGCAACTTTGTGAAAGTGATTTTTTTGAGTATTTTTTTTTATTATTTCTTTTCCTCCCTGCAGATGACCTGTGATTCCTTTTTTATTTTTTTTAGAAAGCACACAAATTCTTGCATCTTCACACCACGTGCACGGGAAGGGTTTCCAAGTGATTAAATTCAAGGAGTCCAAATCATAATATTAGAATAATAAAGAATGATCTGGAGGGCTGCCTACCACAGGAAGCTTGCCCTGAAGTACATAAAATCAGCTATTGCCATTACATACAGAGGTAAGTGTCTCTCAGGCTGTTTTTATTTCATAGCCTAGCTACAAGGAACTGGAAAACACTTCAAAGGGAAAGTGGATGAAAATACTGGCCCTGATGATGGTTGCTAGGCACCAAGCAATGCAGGGAGGACTACTACTGGCCAAGCTTCGAGCAGATTTAGATATTGTTCTAATGAACATAGAGTGTCATTAAAAACCAAGGTCTGATTTCAACAGTTTTGACCAGAAGACTGAAAAAGCAAAATAATTTCACCTTAGCCACATCTTCAAAAACAGATACAATACCCAGGTAGGTGAACTCAGCACCAGCTGAAACACAGCTCATCATACTGAATTCCCAAGGAAAGGAAGATTAAATTGCATTCAAGACTTCTCCTGAGCTTCAGTTCAGTGGTTCACTTGCAAAGCACCTGTGGCAGGGTGGGAATCCAAACCTTAACTCACCCTTGCCAGTCAGCACAGCCCTCAGAAGGGACATTCCTGTGTGGTAAGTTGTGCCACACCACGAGGCACTGCCAGGGAGCTGCAATCCCTGGGAGTTCCTCTGGCACAAGCCCAGGCTAACATGTACCTCTCTGTAGCTATGGTTAAACAGAACAGAACTCAAAGAACTGGAAAATAACCTAGGTTGGAAGGGACCTCTGGGGGTAGTCCAACCCAATCCAGGCTCTGGGCACATGGCAGACAAAGCAGACTTCAGACCTTTAAAAATTCTGTCCTTAAATAGATTCAGTTTCTAAATCCTCACAGTTTGGGGATAACTTTTTTTTTTTTTTTTTTTTTGCAAGTTCAGGTCTTTGATCAAAGTTTGTTTTGTGGATACATGATGTTTCCTCAGCCTTGTCTGTCATTTCTCTTCATGCTCTAGATCTAGAAGCTGACTGGGTATAAAAGAATATCCTTAGTCATCCCAGATTTTGAAACATTGATATTAACTTCTCAGATTTGTTTTTCTGTTCAAAATGTTTAGTTTGGACATAGTTTGATTCTGCTGCTCTCATTTTCTCCTTATATTCTGATTATTACTACAGGAATTTAAATAAAAGAATTTTTGACAATAAGTCTACAAATTGCCATCACTCCAATCCAAAAAACTCGAAACAATCCTGTGCAGGTCAAGGAGAACATGAAACTACATCAAACTACAAATATACACAGAGACATAACTGTTCCAAAAGTTTCATTTTCATGAGACTATACTAAATTTCTCTATTAAAAAATGGTTTTAATGAACCATTTCTGCAAAAAAAAATTTCTTTACGTCATCTGGTATTAGAAGCAGAAGCCTCTGTTTAAATACTCACTTATCTTACATCACATCCTCAGAGCATTTTAATTTTTTTGCACTTATCTTACAATCTTTTAAAAAATATATTTTGAGATTGTGTCATAAATTGTGCTCCAATCTACTAATGGTGTTTGGATAGAATTTCCACTTTTTAAAGGTTTGTTAGGCTCTAATGAATTGGTTCTTTTTCATGATTTATTGTGTCAAACTTAATACTTTCATTTTGTTATCCAATTTACTCTGCTAGCAAAATGCACATAAATGGCCTTCTCCAATTTTATAGTTTAGGTTTCTCTTCTTTTTTCCATCTAACTTTCAACCATATTTGAACTATCTTTCTTCAAGCTTCATAAATGGAACCATGCAAATTGGTCTCAAAACACCTCTGCTAATAAATTGGATTCCCCCCACTTAAAAACTGAATTACTTTAGCTTTTTATGGAGAGGATTGGGCTGTGAATTTCAGCCATTATAAACTGGTAACAAAATGCCATCATTCTATGAAATAGTTATCTCCCTCCTATCTCCAGCACTTCAGCCAGGTTTTGGTCCAGACCACAGCAGAATCAGCCCAGGAATCAGAAATTTAAATAGATTTTAACCCATGATCATACAGGAGGTTTCATTTTTTAGCTTCTGGCATGTTGTGTCATACTGCTGTTGGTATTACTTGTATTCACTAATATCTGTTACAAAAAGTTTATCAAGAAACTGCTTGAAGCTGACATTCTATACCTGTTCCACAGCATCTAAAGCAGTGGTTTAATTCTCAAATGTGCTGAGCATACTGCTTCTGCTTGAATTTTCAGAACAAATAATCAAAGCCATAGAATTTCTTATTTATTATTCCTTATAGTGTGGTTTTCAAATTTATTTGACATGCTTTCTTTTCTTTTTCATGATACAGTAAGGAAATTTAACAGGTAAAGCAGAAAAGCCTGACTAAATAGATAAAAGCTTTTATATCAATACTGGAATTCATTGCCACATTCTTCATACACAGACACAAAAATAGCTTTAGTCTTCCTTTTCAGTCTTAACACAAATACAGTGCCATGAGTTTATCTAGAATATAAATTTTGACATTCCAGATCAAAGCCAGCAATATCCAGCCTGCTGAATTTCAAACACAACCACAGTATCAAAGTTTTGCCACCCAAAGTTTTGATTATTATTCAAAGAATAATAATCAAAATTATCCTAAAAACTCATATCCAATACAGCCAGATCACTGATCTGGTCACTTAATCTAGATTGGGCAGGGGCCAGTTTCCAGCATTCCACAGAAAAACACAAAGTCTCCATCACACCTTTGGACAAGGTTAGAAAGTTGTGACCACGTGGAAAGCACAGAGATGCAAGGAACTTCACTGACTCCCACAGGCAGTGGGACCTCCTATGTCAAAATCTGTTACATAATTAGACTATGATAATCATTAATTTCCCTAACTGGAGTCCAGCTTCCACATTGTTGTAGCAAAAGTCTTATAAATTAACAACTTTATAAGCATTTCACAAATTTCTGTGTGAATAAAACAAAACCACTTGTGTCCTAGCAAATATGTTTACCCTTGATTCAATCACATGCCATAAAGTTTATGAAAAACATAATTAAGGTAAATCATGTTCAAGGTCTTCTTCCTTGTCCTGGCACAAACTAGAAGCTGCCCCCAGTCAATAAGTTAATTTTACCTAATGTAGCTGGAAGAGTGTCAGGCCTGTCAAGGAGATAGACGTGGTCACATCTCTCCCCTGCCAGCTGCACAGCTTCTCCAAATCACTTGTCATGCTCAAAGAAAAGATGCAAGAGTCTGTCTTAATCCACTGCAGTGTCACACCACAAAGTCTTCAGGACAGTGACTCAGTGCACTGACTGATGTTGAATGATTGCACTATTTAAATCTCTCTGGATGCAGAAGAAAAATCTTCTCCTCCATCCTGGTCCTAAACCAACATTTGATACCATGTAAATCTGTAACAACAAATCTCTCACCAAGGTTTAGACTTGAGGAATGGGATGAAGAATTTAGTGTCTCTATCTCATCTTGCTTTAAAAGGTCAAGGAAGGCAGGAGAAGCAGAGCTGCTAAGGCCACAAACTGAGGGTGCAACTTATCATGATGATTTCAATACAAATTGCTAGTTTAAAAGCTTATTTTCTTTTTTTTTAAATAAAGTTTTCATAACTCATAGCTCTTTAAAAACTATGCACTGTTCAATCTTGAATTGTTATCCACCTGTAGAGTATCTAAAGGCAATGGGAGAAGAGAGCCCTACTGCTCCTTCTCTCAGCCTAGTCCAGTTCCCTGATTGACTTTTAATTCCTACACCACAAAATTGAAAACCCTCTGTAAATTAAAAAAAACATAACCCTTTAGCCACAGTCTCAAATCAATCACCCAAAAATTAATTTCAAAATGCTGTGGCTACATCCATAATCCTTGGTGCTTAAACAGTTTAAGGTATGACAGCTCTCAAACCTTAAATCACAAAAACCAAGGAGGTTTGGGCACAAGGAGAACCTAAAGACAGAATGTAAGCAGAAATATTGCAGAAAGTGGACTGGTTAATTGTAGGGGGCATTTTCTCCCCTTCTAATCCTCAGTGAGCCAGAATGGGCATAAACACCCAGGTTCTGAACACCTGCCAGCAATGTAACAGAGTCATGACATTTATTCCAGGCAGAGGGAAAAGCTCCATAAAGATGGCAAAATCCCACTTTATGGAATCATTTTATTGGTTGTTTTAGTTTGTTTTAAATTTACTTTGTCCTATTCTGATTTGTATTCATTAGATACAGGTGGAAACATAGCTATCATAGTTAAGTTACTTTTGTGAGGCACAAAAAAAATCCAGTGATATTTTTATATTCTCACATGCTTTGTTTAGAGGCAGTGGTACTTTATTGCACTTCTAGTTGCAAGTAGCAACAAGACACATCTTCTTCCAGTTGTACCATATCAGAAAAGGAACTTTAAAAAAAAATATTAACTTCAGTTTTACACTGACAGATATACAGTGATATGACAGAGTAATCCTAAACCCTCTCCTCCTGTTTTGGTAAATTTACACAGCTAAAGAACCTGAAAATGTTCTGTAACCTCACTTGTTCTTAAAAATAGGCTGGTAAAGCAGTAATTGCTGTGATATCTGCCACTGGCTTTGACACATGTCTCTGTCTTCAGGATAGCTCTTGATACACAGATAAGCTCACTCAGATATCAGTTTGTATTGACAGATAAATGCTCTGCTCTCCTTGTGAAAAGGAACCTAGAACTTGGAAAAAACTGCTCAAGTTACACAGAACTGGTTCTTCCAAGCCCTACTCTGAAGATTTGGGGCAGGGATCAGCTTCAGTTCCCTGCAATGCTTTGCACAATGGGGTTGGGCCTGGCTCTGAGGCTTGGAGCAGCTTTGGTTCTTTAAATCATTTCCATGCAGTCTGATGGCAGGGATGGCACACACAGATCAATCTGTGCACACTCCACACTGCTGAGGCAAATATTCTCTGCTGTTTGGTGTTATTTCACTCCAGAGAGCAAAGCTGAGATGATAAGACTCACTTCAATCTGTATTGAAGATAGATATTGTGTATTCTCAGCAGGATACACAAAATGCTCCTAGAATCAGCTCTAGCCCACTGAAATTCAAGCTGCTGCTTCAATTCTGGAAGCCTGCTGCTGCTGTACTGCTTCCACCTGAACAGGGATGGCCACAGACCCTCCTCCACCCTCCCAGGCACAGCAAATGCTGATCCACAGGCAGAACTCACATTTTGCCAGACACAAAATGTTCATATCAGTAATGAAGGGACATAGAACCTCTCAGAGCATCAACATAATGTACAAACAGTCAACTGACTCACAATTGTAAACAATTCCAAAATCCATATTTGTACATTAACTTGCTCATGTTGTTTGATATAGTTCAATGCTGCTTTTAAAAAATCAGATAAATATTAATAAATGCAGCTTCCTTCTCTTTGCCAAAGAAGTTCTTTCAAGAAGCAAGTGTATAATTTTACTGCTAATGACTATTTATCTGAAAATAACATAATTTAATTTGGAGAGACATTTATAGAAATGTTTACTTTTCCAGTTTTAAATTGGTCTCTTAAAAATTGCCTATCAGTGATACCACACAGAGCCTTCTCAGAGTCCATAGTGCTATTCACATAATTTAGGTCACATATATTTTTACTGGATTTATTTGTGCTGGTTGAACTAGGCCTATCAGCCTGAGTCACTTATGGGAAAGTTTCAACTCAAGGATTTTTATAACCATTTTATAACTCCTTTGTCCTATGTACTATCAGAGTCTTTTCAAAAGTGTATAATTAGTGTTCTTAATAGAACTGAACTGCTTTTCATAGAATCACTGTATGAACCATTACTAAAATGACAAAGGCATTGTCATGATACATACACTTATAATTTACAAGTGCAGAATATTATAACCCCTTGGGGATGATACTTATGTGGGTCCTGTGACCTTCTCATGACATTGTTAAAACTGTTCTATTTAAGAAGTGTCAGACAGGAACTGATACCTGTCCTAACTCCAAGTACTGGCTCTGGAATGAAAGCAAATGTAGAGAAACAAACATATTACTATTTCCTCATTAGCTGTGACTGGATGATTGTTTCCACATGACAGTTCTATTCTTAGACAAGCTGTGAGAATAGGAATGATATAACAAGAAAGGTTCTGGTCAGACTTTTTGGCCATAAAAAATAAAAAATAAAAAAAAAAAGGCAGCTCCATCAACATTTTCACAGAGTTTGAATTCAGGTAAAGTGCAAGTGAATGTGGTGACCTGAAGAACCATTATAGGATCCCCTTAATCCTGTGGGATGTGTTCCTATATTGCTGGCTTGCTTTGAATGTGAGTTTTCCCAGAAGTTCCATGATCCAGCAAGTGGCCAGTGCTAATCATCCTCCACATCTGTTGATACAGGGGGCACAATGGCCAATTGGAAGCCAAGGAGATCCAAACACAGATTAGGCAACACAGATTTGCTTACCCATCTTAAACTCACAGCTGTAATTCCAAATTGCACTAGAGTCTTTTAACATCCTCAGGAAATTAGCAGCAACTGATAGCAGTCCATAAGATGAATTTAACAACAAAATTTTACAGAAGTACAGAGAAAAATACCTCCATTTGCAAATGCATCAGTGTCTGGATTCTAATGGCATCCTGGTGATAAATTAGCCAGCTAAAAACAATTTTTCAAGTTATTTTTACCAACTTTCAGGATAGTTTTGCTGAACTGCCTTCCTAGAAAATCTGAGAATTGCCAAAAACTAATGCAAAACCAGCAGGATATTTTCCAACATAAAGAGTCAGCACCCAGACAACACTACAGACTGACCTAGATGCCACAGGGCTCATGCCAGGCTAGTTCCTGGGCCCAGAGAAATTCCCTTTCATTGCTAATAGAGAGGGTGAGTGCAGTCCCTTCCGAGTTTCTGCATCCATCGGCTTTGGATGGGTTCCAGTAGGATCTCTGCACAGTGAAAACTGGCTGGGCCACCTTGCAAAAACACCAAACTGGTGCTGTGCTGCCTCTCCACAGAAGTGGCAGGACAGAAAGGGAAGCAGGTACCTTGCAAAAACAGGGTGGGACAGCCCAGTGTGACCAGAGCTGGCACTTGTTGGTGATGTGTGTGAGCACTGAGCACAACTTGCTCTCCTAGGCTGTCTTCTAAGGAAGTTCCCCAGTCAGGAACTTTATTGAAAAGACTGAGAGGATTCTGTTCCAGCAAGGTTTCTGAGGCCTTAGAGGGATCCATTTTTTCAGATATCTGGGACACTTATATCTGGATTCAGAGTGGCTGGGGAATTGATGAAAATAGGGACAGTATCTAGACCATGCTGCTAGGTCTGTTCTCCTTGGAGAGAGGCTGAAATGTCTTGGGTCCTGCCATCTCCTTTACAGTCCTTGTATGTGACTCTCCACTAAAAGCTCCTTGAAATAAAGCTACTGAAGGACATCATGAATATAACAAAGTGTCACAAGTCTGATGCTGAATTGTCAGCTTCTTTGTGAACCTACGTTGCCAAGACTAAAGCAGGGTTCACAGTGCCACTTCACAGATTTCCATTTTCTCTTGCTTAACTGCAGTGTGAAAACAAAAATAGATTTAAATATACATGTTTTGAATATAGGCCTATGTCACAAATGAAGAAACCAGCAGTGAAATTATCTGTCTCACTTCCCTTTAATTTCTAGTTGAAATTGCCACCTCAGCTTAATATCACTCTTTTAAGTCTTTGTACCTTCCTGAGATGAAGAATTTTTGCTGAATATTCTTTCACAATTACTAAACTCCCAAAACAAACACTTCCCTATTTAACAAGAAGACCACTTGTACAATACATGACAGCATCCTGAAAGATTCAGGAGAGCACAGAATTTAGTTTTGCTCTTGGAAATGCCAAGGTAATGCACACATGGTCAGCATTATTACATGGATAACGTGCTAATGTGACTGGCAGGAATCTCTGGTGTGTTTGGTTTACAATGATGACCAGCCTAATTAAAAACCTACTGAGAGTGAATTTTAGGCATGTTTTTAGGAAGAATTCTCCCATGTGAAGTGATGCAAAAGTAGAAAATTCCCTGTAAAGGGTTTTACCTGTCACAATCAGATTTCATGTCCCAAATTCACTCAGATCTAAGTCCACAATACATATGAAGCCAAACCTTATTACCAACAAAGTCAGCAGTTTGAGATAAAAGTGCATTTTCAGATGTCCATCTGAGTTTGGTGGTTCCTACTGTCTCAGGGAGAACATCTCAGCTGACAACCTCAAACCTTCCTCTTTCCTCAGATTTAATTACAATAACAGGCCACAAATCTTCAGCTTCACCTACAATTATGTTCTCTTAAACCAAACTAAAGGCCAGGCTGGACAGGCCTTTGAGCAACCAATATCCCTGCCCACCTCAGGGGCATTGGATCTAGAGGATTTTTAAGGCCCCTTCCAACCCAAACAATTTTTCCTCTATGAAAAGTCAAGGACTGCTGACGTTTAAAGACAGATAATCAAAATACACTGGTTCCTTTCCTTTCCTTCTCTTCCCCTCCATGCCAGCTGAAGGTTGGCCACAAAGCCATAAAGCAAAAAGCTTTGTACTCTTTCTCTATTTTGAGCCCCAAAATTCTGGTTTTCAGGCTCCCCCACCACTCCAAAAAAGACTTCATCTAACTCAGAACTGTGCCCCCAGGAGGGACCAAAGCCAAAAGCCAAAGGGAGATCAATGACAAGACAGGCTTTACCTTTCCTTCATCCTCCTCCCAGCCTCCAATTATTTTCAGCTCAGAGGATTTCCTCAGCTGGATGCAGTTTATCTAATTATTAATCCTCAATGGACCTGCCTTCCAAATTCTTGTTCCCCTCTCCCCTGGAGTTAATGTAAACTTTCTGCATTTTTATACAGCAGTAACAATTCCGACTGAACCTCTTGCTTGTTCTTGGAGTAATGTCAGAGGGGAAGAGTAGGAAGAATGAGTCATTCCTGTCTCCAGACTCAACTTTTGTCCAGGAATGCTATTCTTCTGTGAGGCTACAGGGAATAGGTGGGAACTACTGCTCCTTGCACAAGTCAGTCATTCAGCTCCCAAGTGCAAAACTTCATTTTAATGAGCTATCAAAACAAAAGGTTTTACTGAAAGTCATGAAAGGCTGCTTAAAGATGGAAGCTGACCAACACATAAAGCTTATGGACTTCTCCAATTCACTGAAAGCAGACTGGAAAATGAACTTTTGCTCTCTGAAACAAAACATCACCAAGTTGCAAGAAAAAACCTACTAAGAACTCAGCCTATTTATCAGCAGTTCAGGGTAAGATTATTTAACAAACTACTTTTGTTGTCACAGGATTATGAGTATTTCAACAACAAAAAAAAATTATTTAGGTTGAGAAAGACTCAGCAACCAGCATATCTGTAAAATACCACAGACTCTATAATCCAGAACAAAGCTAGGAGTATTTTTTTAACTGAAAATGAGGCAATGAGGAGACTTTCATTTCTAAGTAAATAACATCCATATGAGAATACAGGGTTTTGTTTTCCTCCTGCCTCTCTTCTCCATGTTCTAGCACTCAGTGATGGAAGCAAAGACAAGTCTAAATCACTACATGCCATCAAGGCAAAACTGTCCCTGACAGTCTGGCATCATGCCCAGGATTCTACTCACTCCATGACGAGTGGTGTTCTCTTCAGCTCAGATTTATCCAGCCTCATCAATAAATACTTCAAGCATGGTCACCTGATGGGCATGATGAGATTAGATTCCAAAACATTTAGGGCTGTATACTTTATTTCACTATGGTAAAGAAAATGGCAAATATCCTGAAGCGGGAACAATTTCTTTCCCTTACATTAAATGTCTGAGCAAATTGTTTTATAATCCTTGATGGCCAGGCATAACATGAGGGCTTTTTAAAAATTTACTCAGTGCTTTTTCTGTGCATTATTCTATGAGCCATTCTCTGCTCAGTGTTTGCTTTATAATCATCACCCCTTTACTCACCTATGACGTGGGAGAATATGTTCTTATCTGTGTTTTAGCAAGCAAGATCTGGATTTGCTTACAAGCTTTTAGTCCTTGTTTTTCTGAATCAGACCAGGGGATCTAAAATAACAGGTTTTAATATGGCAAGCAAATAGAACAGACTCAAAGCTCACAATCAGTCTCTTGCTCTGTAGTCCAATTAAAGCATATTTGAAGGTAGCAGAAGAGAATAAGTCCATAATCACTTGTGTGCAGTACAGGGCTCCAGCAGGTAAGATGGAGAGAAGATGGAGAGACACGTCAGGAGTAACCAAACAGCAAAGGAAACACAACATTTTGCTTACAAGCTGCTCAAGTGACACTCACTCACCCACTGAGATCAGCCTGCGTGTTTCCAATTTTGCTGAAGCAGGGCAGGCTGAAGTGTATTTATCAGAGAATTGGAACTATTGAACAATCAGTCTCAGCATAGCCAAAAGCAAGGGCATGAGCTTGGGATCCAGGAGCACAGGTCAAGCTTATCAAACTCTTATTCCACATTGGAGAGCAACAGTTTCTCAGGGCAGCTTCTGGATCACATCCAAGGTCAACTGAACACTAGCATCAGGGCACAGCTTTTGGATAACATGGCTAATAAGATTCCAGGATGCCCAATGAGTTATTAACTTCTTTGCTGTGTTAGTGACAGCAAAATCAAAAGCTTTATCTACCTCCAGTGGCCATCCTTCAAACATGATACTGATGAGTGTTTTCAGGAAAAAGAACAAAAACAATTATCAGCATCTGGAAACAGTGAGAACCAAAGGAAAAGTTACAGCCCTTGCAATACAATCAAGCATAACCTGTCAGAATTTACATGGAGTTAAGAAATACATTTTCATTCTCAGTGTAAATTTACTGTAGAGAAGTAGAGAAATGTTTGGAGGAAAAAGCCCTCTCTATTTCTTCAGGTTATATCATCCTTTAACAGCTTTCAATTAGAAGTATGATTGCTCTTCCCAGTATGTTATAAACATCTTCCCTTTTCTTGATAAAGCAGTTATAGCATGAATTTAATTTAATTTATCACCAGCAGAAAGCAACACCAGAGGCCTGAAATCATCACCTCCCACTTGAAAATATATTCTGATCTGTGGAATTTGCCCAAAACTTGGAATTTGTGCTCACCTCTGGGTCCTGCTATGGTCTAGTTCGTTTGGTCTCTCCCTAGTCCCACAGGGTCAGACATACTTTCAAGAGGTCATAGGCCACTTTATTTTAAGCAGCTCAATGAAAAAGGAATAATTTTCAGCTCCCTATGGATTTTCATGCTTTCAAAAGGTCAAAGGCTCTGCAGAGCCCAGTTTGCCTTCTGGGCTGGAACAGTAAAGGCACATGAGTTTCTGTAGCCAGAGGCACCCAGAGCAGCGTGGCTGTCACTGAACTGAGCTGTGCTCAGAGCCACACATGCAGATGCATCAATCAGAGGCAGCTTTGAACACTCCTGACCTGAGCTCAAACACTGCCCAAGGGAGAGCAGTGCAAAGCCTCACCTGCTCTGCTCCAGAGGTAGAAGAGCCTTCTCTCCTGCCCAGATTGCTGAGAGGACCTGCTGCCCACCCCAGTGAGACAGGAGGGAAGGTGCAAGGCAGAGGGAGAGGCTCCCCTCCCACACATGCAGCTGCTGCTGTGTCTGCATCAAAGGCAAGGGAGCAGCTCCAGCCTGGTGCCTGTGCCCTAAACTTTGTGTCAGTACCACTGGGTGCTTTTGGAAAAGAATGGGAATGCCAGGGAAAAGACCTAGCTCTGACAATTACACAGCCTCTCAGTGAGAGTTGTGGTGTGGCTTGCTACGAGCATCACCCAGAAACATCCATAACCTTCACCCACAGGAAGAGCTCAGAAGTGGAGCCCAGCAAAGGCAGAACCATGCCCTTCATAATTTCTGCTATGAAATGGTTCAATAGAGGCATTAAAAATAATAATAAAGCCCAAGACATACAGAAGAACCAGAGATACAAAAATCCTACTTGGGGAATTTCTAATTCTTTAAGAATTGTTTGTGTCCAGTGAAGCTTTTCTTGGTATATTGTTAAGGAGCAGCAGTGGACACACAGACTGGCAGATGTGTCTGGTTCATGTCTGGGTGATGGAAGGAGGGAATGAACCACTGTTTAAAACCTGTTAAAACCCTGTTTTAAACACACTCCTTAAATTCACATCAGAGCCCAGAAGTGCTAGCTGTGTACCATGGAAAGGACTAGAGTAACTAAGATGAACTGAGGGAAACCCAGGAGCAGCAGCCTGAACACAAGCTGTGATCTGTCTCAGTCTCCTTTTTCAATACATATTGAAATGTGAAAGCAAAGGTAAACATTTCCAAAGGGAACTCTCAGCCAGGACTGAATTCATTTCAAGAGCTATTTACCAGAAGTATTTCCAGGGTTTTATCAGCAGTTACTTTTCTCAAATACCACACTGCATTTTCCCTAGATTAGCTCCTGCTCTTTTGTACTGCTCAGTCCCTCATATTGCCATATCCTCTGCACTAGGACTGTTAAGTGCAAGCTCAAAATTTTGCAGAATTAGACTTTCTGAGAGTTACAAATGCATTTCTGCATTTATTTTTTCCTACTCTTCTTCTTTCACTCTGTAAGATTTCAATACAGAAAAAACATCAAAAATATTCAAACATTATCATATTCATGGCCTCTGAAAGGCTAAAACATTCAACTTTGCTTCAGCTGCTTCTTCCTTTTTCCCCTATGAGCTGTCACATTCTTGCATGATGCATCAAAAGGAAAACAAAGCAGCAGCAAAGCTGGTTTTATCCTAGGGACAATGAAATTGGAGATCAAGTTGATCTGGACATCAAGATTTATAGCCAATATTAATAAAACCCTGAAAATAGAATGTCATTTTTAAGCATGTAAAATGTAGTAAACACTTAATTTGAGTAAGTAAAGGGCAATGCTGCTGCTATAAACAAGAATTTATTTATGTCAGGAGGAAAGCATCACACCCCTGAGATGGATAAAAGTTGTGTAATTTTCAAATAAGAAGTAGAATTCAATGAAAACATTAAATAAGAAGATCTATTAAAAAGCCAGGGACTTGTTTCACAGCTAAAACTTGGTTCAGGTTGAATAAGGGAGGAATATGTCATGGCTAATGACTAATAACAATTAACTTACAAATTGTTTGGGTGAAAGGAGATTTAGCAGCTTTTTGCTGTCCATATCAATGCAACACAAGTTGGAAACCACAGCTGCACATCCAGCCCAGACATCTCCATGGAGGTGCCAGCTTTTAACTTCTGCTCTCCCTACTTGGACACACAGCACTGGATTTTGCAGAAAACCCCAGATGAAACTCCAGGATCACCCAAATTGATTGATTTGCACATGATTGTTCAGTATTTGCACAAGCAAATGCCCAGCTGGGTTCTTGGACTCAGGAGGTCTCTGAGGCACTTAGCAGAAGGGAGGAAGCAGAAGGAGGAAGCTGGAATTCCTCTATTTCCTTCCCTTTGTGGCAAGGACAGCAGTGATTTTAAAGAGCAGAGGCAGCAGATTTCCTTGTTGTACAGCAAAACAATCCTTACCAATTAAATTCCCCAATACCTGCCACCACAGTGACACCAATCCTGTGTGTGAGACCTTCTTTTGTCATTGCCATGATTTAGCCACTGCTACAGAAGCTGTGCATTCCCTTTGATGTTATTTCAATTCACATTTTTCATCTCAGCCAACTGCTCCTGAAGGGCATTGATGTGCCTTTTGTACAGATTCAGGCATTATATCTTGATGACCATAATGAGGAGAAGCTTTCTGCTTGTTTATTTTTAAATACAAGTTTGGATTGTGAAACAATTATACAACTAGATCTTGAAAAAATCTTTTGTGACCACATGTTTGCCTGCATAATCTCATCTAAACAGGGATTCTTGTTTAAAAGTGACTCAGACAACAAGGCCACACAAGGATAACAGCACTGTAAGAGGTTTTCAATGGATAAAAATAACAATAATAAAATTACATGCAAGTTCCGCTTTTGTGTGAGGTTTTATATTTGAGGGCATGTAATAGAACTGAAACATTTTAAAATGTCCACATAAAAAGCATTCACCATGCTACAGATCAAAGAGTTGTAGTAAAAGATTAAGCACATTTATTGCTAAGTAGAAAAACATTTCAACACACCAGATGAAGATAACCATATGCAAAAGACGTTTGCTTCAGTTCCTGATATAAGCTACCTAAATATAAATTTTACAAGCAACAGACAAGGACAAACCAGCAGAAGATGATGAATTCCAAAAGCCACAAGCTCTCCACCAGTGCAAGTTTATCAGGACAGCCTGAAAAACAGCTGCACACTTGCCAGCACAGCTAGCCAGGGAAGGACACACAGCTCGTTTCCATTCTGGAGAGTTTCTGCTGAGGGAGCTGGGCACCTCACATGTGCCATTGCCAAATTCAGCACACAGGGCTAAAGGTGCTGGCACCCCTGCTAAAGAGGATGGAAAGGAACTGTGCCAGCAGCAGCCCCAGGAAGGGAACAGATTTCAAAGGTGCTCCTCTGGCTGCTCAGTGCTCAAGCTCTGTGTGGGGAAGCTCACCAGGAACACCAAGACATCAATTTGCATTTCGTGTCTATCAAACTTTACAGCAATACACCATTAAAATGCCTCCACTGAGCAAAACATTCCTTGGTGTCCCAGAGATCATCACAAGCTGTTAAGGTTGTGGCAAACACAGCTGTGCAAAGATGGTCCAACTCCCTTGCCGAGGCTTAGCTGAAG
The DNA here is from genome assembly GCF_022539315.1 of Serinus canaria. Taxonomy (NCBI): domain Eukaryota; kingdom Metazoa; phylum Chordata; class Aves; order Passeriformes; family Fringillidae; genus Serinus; species Serinus canaria. Next base: position 66,879,601 of record NC_066314.1, on the reverse strand, counting down.
CAGAACTTGCTGAGGGTTTCTCCAGGAGACAACCTGCTGAGCCAACCTTGCAGCATCTGCCAGAAATGCAGCACACTGCAAAGAGATTAATGAATATTTCCTGCTGCCTGCTGGAAGACTTTCCCTAACCAGTGATCTCTCAACATTATATTCTTCATCAAGAAATATCTTTGCTAAGTATCTTTGGTAATTCTTCAAGGGAATTGTACAAGCAGGAAAGAAAATTTCATTCCATAAGGTTATAGACAACATCAATTATATATTGTCCAGTATTTTTGAGGTGAAATCCAATGGTCTCATTTTCTTCTGAGGCTGTCTGTCATTCAGCCAGGAGGACTGAAGAGCTTCTATGACAGACAGACCCTCATGTTTTCGGAGTTAGAAAGCATAAGAGAAAATAGGAATTGTCCTTGAGAGGAGCATGCAGTCAAAACTCTGACAACCACACAAAACATTCCTTCCTTTTGGCAATTCTGTCCCTTGGCAAGAAGCACATCCATTATTTTACTTCTGAGGGAGCTATGAGAAGTTCTTGGGGTTTATTTCTAGTTTGAACAAGTCCATGAAGCATTGCCTTTAGAGTCAATGATTCTGTACACGTCAGCAAAGCCCAATGTTCCAGCAATTGTTTGTCAATGGCATGCACTGAATTAGTGGATGGCTTTTGGTGACAGCCAAACTCCAGTGAAGTCAATGAGAAGCTTGCCTGACTTAGAATGGGGTAAAATACAAACTACACATAAAGGAACCTAAAGGGGATAAAGGAATATAAAGGAATTTCAAGTTGATATGTAATATGCTCAATTGAATTTCTAGATTTTCTAGACGCTTATTTCCTTCCTAATTTCATTAAAAGATTCTGAAAAGCTCATGAACAGAAGAAGTCAAACATCCCAAAGACTTATAGAAGGATACTTGTACTAAGAAGGACAATAAATGACCTGTCATTTTGAAAATTTCCACTGCTTTTAAAAGACTGATACATTTGCAGTGGCAGGAATTAGGACTACAGAGAAAACATCACACTTAAGTACCCCAATTTGGCCTGCTCCACATTTTTTCTGTCTTTTTTAAACAGGTAAAAAAGAAATCCAAATGAAACACACACACACAAAAATCCTACACTGAACCTGATGTTTGATAAACAAGAATAATTACCACCTGAAAAAAAAAAACCCAGCTAACAAACTTGTTAGGATTCAGAAAGCCTACAGATAAAGAAAAGGGAAATGGCAATCAGAGCTGTCTACAAAAAGGGGATAAATGGTTTAATGTTTGGACTAACTCAATAAACTTGCCATCAATCAGAACCAAAACATACAACTAAAATTTCAAAATCACTGACATAGAAACATACAACCTACAAATTTCACGTTACTCTTTTCATGGAGTTGGATTAGTTCGTGTAACAGTTTATCATTCTTTGCATTTTACACAGCTTACAGTCCTACTGCCATGTCCATGCCTACTGCTGGTGTTCAGGCATCACTGGGATGAACACTGATTTCAAAAGCAAAAGGCTCAGACTAGGAGACCAATGTGTAGAGAATGAAGCTAAAAAACTAAGGAGATAGAATGTTCACTGGGATTAATTACTTGGTTACAGTGTCCAGGTCTAGGAAGAGAAAGGAAATTCAAGAGTAAAATTAACAAGAGAAGTGGTCAGGAAGCTGAGTAAGCAGAGAACTGAGTCAAATGAGAAAACAGGTGGGAAACATGAAACCACTCTGGAAGGGAGACTGCAGCTAGGAGGAAAATGGGAAAGGGACAAGTCTGTTAGAATGTGTACTGGAACAAGGAGAATTACTTGGCAAGGATTATGAATTTAAAAAGCAAAAAAAGATATGGGGGGACACAGCCATGAGAGATCTCAGATCCCATGAAGAGATGGCAAAAACCAAAAACACCAACAAGCACAGACTGAGTGAGGACTGGGTACAGAGAGAAGCTGGGATTTGGTCAGGACTCTGAACCAACAGTTTTGTTCCTGCTAGTAATACATATGTCAGTCTCTGCTTTATCAGTTTCATCTTCACAAAGCCTAGGAAATGACACGACTACGTTTAAAAAAAAACAACAAAACCCCTACTTTTTACATTTCTTTTCTAGTTACTGACTTGAAATTGACTGCTAGGGATTTTCTTCTTTCTTCACAGTCTCTTCTACAGCATTTATTGTTAATAGTGTGATGGAGAAACTGAGATGGCAATTTATCCAAGGCCACACAGCTTGCCAATACCAGGACCAGAGCACAAGTGGAATGCCTCCCTCTTAAACCCCATGCTTATTCTTCCACCCTGTGCTCCTTTGCAGCTAGGGGTGCTGAGGATCACCCTGTCAGAAGCAGGTTTCTGAGAGAAACTTTGGGAAATGTTGAACCTAAACTCCATTTTATTCAGCTTCCTCAGAATCACACAGTGATTCACAATCTTTCTGGAAGAAACCCTCAAGGATTTTTTGGCACAATTTCCTTTCTTCTCATCCTGACTCCAGTCCCTTTCCAGCCACCTCAGCACCGTTTTTCCAGCTCCTGTCACTCAGCCCTCCCTGCTGGAGCCCTGTAACTGTGTGAGCTCCCCCAGCTGCAGCAGGGCTGGCATCAGGCCCAAGGTAATAAACCTATCAGAGCTCATTAGCTCGGTGTGCTCTCTGTCCCTCACCTCCCACACTGTCATCCTCTGCTCACTCACTGCCTGGGATCTGGCACACACCAGGGTGAGGGCAGTGATACAGCAGAGCCAAAAGCTTTTGTGCACTGTTCTTCCTCACCCTCACCCAGAAAAACTACCCTTCCTTTTCCCAACCTTCTCACCCCTACTTTGCTAACAATTCCTGATTTCACACAAGAAAAATTGAGCCCGTTCCATGTGGTGACTCTAGAATTCTCTGATACAAAATTGTGAAGTTTGTTATGCCAGTGTATAGAAATGTAATAGATTGTCACATCCACATGCCTATCTATGTAATAGATAGACAGTCCAATGTAATTGATTGTCACAAAAGATAATTTTAGAAAAAAAATAAAACTATTTTCTTTTTTTTAATACAGAAATCCTCTGTTCTACAGGATACTCCCATAATGACCAGGTAATAAAGGTAAGCCCCCTGTCCATAGGCAGACACAAACACTGGCAGGCACAAGAACTGAGCAGCAAGCAGAAATCCCATCTTCCTTTTCACAGAGTCCTATTTGAGGTTTAACAAATTAGCCTGAAGGTCACATCCCATTTTTTTATACCCTCACATCTAAACACAAGAGATCTTCCTTTACATTTAACTAATGTACTACAGGACTTCCCTCCTGTAAGAAGGGCCAGGAAGGGAAAGCAGAACTATCAAAGCAACAGAAGGAAGATTTCCCTGCTCTTTACCCAAAGCATAAACAACCAACAGAGCTGCCTTCCCTGGAACGTGCTGTAAACCTTGGTCTTAACCTCATTATGTTATCACCGTGCTGTGACACTGACCAGGCTTGTGCCATTTGCAGCTGCCAGTAAAGTGACAGAAGCATTTTCCTCTCAGCTTCCTATCTTAGGCAGTCTATAGTTTTATTCCTAAATGTCTGTTATCTCTGTCCTAATGCATAATTGCAGGGATAACAAGCAGAAAGCCTCTGTATCAGTCACAGCCTCTGCTGCAGACTGACTTTAATTCCCCTCAAACCAGCTCCAGTTTTTCTGGTTGCATTAACACACAACTGCTCTTTTTGTGCAGGGTTATACATGAGCTTATTTTATTTGTGAATTTAAATTAAGGCTCAGCAATTTCATTGATAGAAAAAAAGAAAAAAATGCACCTAATGCAATTGCCCTCCATCTGTGTAAGTTCAGTAGTTTTCCAGTACTTTCCAGTAACAACAGTTTTTAGTTACTTTTGCAGTAACACTGCAAAAGTAACACATAAAAACTGCTGAACCAATTTCAATCATTTTTTAGGAGTCCATTATACTATCCTGGCATATTTCTTAAAGCCAGTGACAACGACACTGCAGTGAGCATAAAAATAGGAAATGTGGGGTCTAGGATAAATATTCATTTCAAAGCTGAAAGGGCTTCACAGTTCAAGTTACTGCCCCTAGACTCGATAAAAAAGGCCTGAAGATTTATAGTAATTACTATTGTAGGAAGACAGATTGCAGAGAAACAGGCAGAATATCTATGTGCTGTTAAACCTAAACTTGTAATACACAACAGCTATTCACAATTCCTGGCTAATGCAAAAGGGAAGGAATTGTTTACTGGAGTCTCCTGTATCTAGTCTCAATGCTCACCACTGAGACATCACATCAAATAGGTCTTGCAGCTAAAGACAAATGGAGACATGGAAGAGGTGACTGGTTTTGTTCAGGTACATGGGGAAGGCACACAGCACTGCCTGTGCCTTATGTGACCAGGGGCTGGTCATGTGTGAAATTCACACAGAGCAATTATTTGTCAAAGCATTATTCAGGCACCATTTTTCTACTTTTACAGAGAGAAGGAAAGAGGGCACTCACATAACCCAGGATGCCTTTCTCTTCCCTCACCACCCTCTACTCCATTAGCTTGTAGAAGGCAATTGATTGAATTTTGACCTCAGTCACCAAGGAAAATGTTATTTGAAAAGTTATGATGAAACTTTGGAGAAGGAATACTCTGAGCCTAAGGCAAATCTGGCAGCTTATTGGAAAAGTGTCCTGGCACTTTCAGAGCTTGTGAAACAGTTACTGCCCATTGTGTTTTCTGTAGATAGCCTCTTGTATCTCAAGAAGTTAGAGATGTCTCAGGAAACCAGGGATGTGGGAGCTCCTGTGGTAGCTTTAACCCTAAACCAGCTAAATTGCAACATGAAAATGAATCAAGAGTTCTGGGCAGCTAGAAAAATTGTGTATGGATTCAATCCCCTTTCTGCACATACACACATCTGTGCATGACCCACAGGCACACACTGCACACAAAAACTCCTTGCCAAACATCACAGCCTTTGCAGGCCTCGACTTCATGGCTACAAAATAAATCTGATTGTGAAATAGATGCTCACAGGTAGAAAAAAAAAAAAAATCAAAGGTGAAGTGAGTACATGAGCTTTTACTGGAACACATTATTAACCCCAGATTTTTTCCAGTCTCTTCCATGTGCAGTTTGGCTCTTTGACAGTAAGGTCCCACTCTTGTACAGTTCCTGCCTGATGGAATAACTGTAACTCTCATCTATTCTTTCATTCCATTCCAAAACACAACTAACACATTTTTTTCACCCTTATCTCACCCATTTACCCTCCCATTCCTTCCCTTTTGCTCTGGACTTCACTCACAGAATGCAGCATATGCTGTATACTCAGACAGGGTGCTCCTCAACAGCAGTGCACACTTGCCCAGGGATAAGAATGTAAACTGAGAGCAGCAGCAAAACACACAAAACCCAACAACAGCACACACAGACCAACAGGAGAGCACAGCCTACTGAGCAGCCACAGCTCCAGGCTTTTCTCTATAATGTAGAAATATCTTGACTTCACAAGTCCTCACCAAAAATCGCATTTTCCAGTTTTGATTATTTTTTTCCATGAAGACACAAAAAACAAAGTGGAGTCAGGCAGATTACTCATTTAACTTGTTTCTTCCCCTACTTCTGTGAAACACCTGTTTAGGTAAAGTAACAATTCCTTCTCATCCTCAAGGCTGTAACATTTCCAAACTTTCCTGAGATGAAAACTCTTGCTTTGCTAGGTTTTTTTAAACTCCACTAACAAATAACAAGAGTTTTTATAGACATTCTAAATGATGCAAAAAATGTCTTGGAAAACAGATACAGAGTGGAAACAAATCACAAGATGCACATACTTCTTGATAGCAGAACAGTTTCAATACATCTTGTTCAATTACAGAGACACTTCCAGCCTGGTTTCAGCCAGCAGTCTCCTCACTGAACAGAGGCACATCCCCACAACCCAATTAAACTCAAACCAAACTGTAAGTCCTCTAACCTCCAAATCTGCTTCATTTCCCACTTTGAACCCTGCAATTCACAACATGCAATGAACATACCTGTTTTCCTCACCAGGAGATCAACTGAATGCGTTTTTTATTAAATAAAATACACTTATTTTTGAGAGGTGACCTATTGAAGTGTTTTTGAATATACACACCACAACTCATCATTGTTAAACACTAAGTCACACTAACAAAGAACAGCCAAAGAGACAGAAGACCAACTCATGTGTACTGTACATGTAGAGAGTAGTTAACAATCACTTACCACCTCCTGCTTCTCTTTTTGTACTTCAAGGAGTTACAGTGCAAATGCACCACACTACAAGTTTTTACTACTTTTTTTTTATATTGTTTCAGCAATTCCTGAAGTTTGCAATGTGTTTTCCAAAACTTCAAGAGAGATTTAATCAGATGACTGACTTCCAAGAGCAGCATGAATCTTTTTTAATTACAGTGTCTGTCAGCCACCCCAGTTGTTGCTACTTTAGAAGTATGGCTTTTGCTCTCCTCCACTGGTGCTCTAAAATTTCTTAAGTCTCAATAAATTTTATTCAGGAAATAGCATCCCTGCTCCTAAACTCTGGGAGTAAGTTTTCATCCTGATTCAACCTGACAAGTAGGAGATTTATTCACATATTTGAGAGGGAAAGAAAATGTTTTCTGCTAATTCAGTGAACTGTGTTCCAGAGCTGGTATGTGTTTTGTCCTTATTGAACAGAACTCTTTGCTATGGCTTCATGCTAAGCCTAAAGTAAACACTCTTCATACAGACAGCTCAATCCCAAAGTACCAACGCTGCCATCAGTGGTGACAGATGAAAAACTATATTCCCCCAAAAAGAGGGAATGATTTAAAAAAACAAAAACAACCAAAAATTTTCTAAAAACCCACCAAACCAAGCAAAAACCACCAAGTGCACAAATATTGTTCAGCCAAATCAATACACGTGTCTGAAATGCAAGCATTAATCAGTCATCAAACACCTGAGAGGAGGACAGCTCCATTTTCACAATGGCACACAGTAAGAAAAAAGCCACCAGATTAAAATCCCTATCTCCCACAAATACCTGCAGTCAAAATTTACCAAGCCCTTTTGCAGCATGCTGAAATTTGTTAATCTAAACATCACATACAGCACTTGTGCAACTTTTTGTAATATTCATCTCCAAAACCAGCTCCACTGAGACAGGTAATAAAATGAATTGACAAGACATAGAAATCAAAACCAATTTTTATGTTCTAATCTTTGATGGATATATTTACATTCCCTACCTTGACAAGTCTCCATGATCACTTTTCAAAATGAATTTGAAAATAGCAATATTAAACACCATTATGGACTTACCAGATTGGAATTGGTGGCATTGGAATCATCTTCTGGAAAGGGGATATAGATAGCTAAGGCCACACAATTGGCAAAAATAGTCAGTAAAATAATTATTTCAAATGGTCTGAGGAATGGAGTTAAGGAAATTGTTCCAATATGAGCACACAGAAATAAAAGAAATTTTTAAAAAACAATATTTATCAGAACTCTGTTTAAAGAAAGCATTCCAAGCCTCTTATACTCTGAAAAGAAACATATGCCTTTTTAAGTGCTTTTAGGAGCTCCCAGCCAAAATTCTTCCTAATATGTCAAAAGCAGTGTAGGCCAGTCACGTGCCAGAGTAAACAAAGGTTTCTTAAAAGTTTTTTCTTCTTTTACTTATTTAGATTGCATTTTCCCAATTTTCCTTTGAGCGTGGCTGCACTACATAATAAGATAAGATAATAACAATATGAGAAACCTGTACTATAATGGCTGCCCTTGCTCTTTTTGTGATTATTTCTTTCTTGGCTGTTTTCATCTGCATTTATAAATTCTCAGATAATTTAAACAAACATTTTGGGGTTTCTTTTGTTGTTGTTGCTGTAATCTTCCCTCCCTTTCTGTTTCTCTCTCATATCTTGGAGTTAAATTTGAGGGCTCAAGCCATAATAACCATGGCTAGAAGATGTTTAAAAAAGCATAAATTTTGTTAAGGTACAAAAAGTCTTTGTCCAAAATGTTCTTACACTGCACATTGCCATGTATACTTGTTTTGCTTAAAAATTATTTGAGGGAGTATTTCTTTTTCTCTTATTTGCATTTCATTTGGCATCAGAGGGAACACAAAAATTCAGTATTTTAGGGACAGCAGGAAGCTGAGAGTCCCTTCTGACAAAGAAAGAGTTCAGAGGCATTTCAGCCTTCCATCAGCTTTGCTGGGGAAGAGAGAAACCAAACGTTTGGAATGTTCAACAAAGAAATCCCGCACAAGCTCAGTGCCCCCCTGGCTGTCCAGGGGAGCCAAAGGGCATTTTTCTACTGCACTTCATCTACTTCTATGGTCTCCCTCATCTCTGCTGCTGTGAAGTGTCTCCAAAGACAGCCTAGGGACCAGATTTATGGTCTGTCTACATTTACTGGCCTGCAAGAACATCCTGGAGGCTTCTTCTGGGATAACTCCCCAGCACTCAGGAGGGGAATGAGGAGCAGGAGGGAATGCCAAGCATAACCTGTGCCACAGAGTGCATTTGAGCATGGCTTTATCTACCATGGGGCTGCCAAATGTCAGCACAACATGTCTGATTTTGGTCAGCAGACTGCTGTTCTCAGCAGGCTTGAGCAGAAAGAACAGGAGATCTTTGAATGTTAAGCTGAGCTGCAAGATATACACAAATTCCAGGCACCTGACTGCTGTTTATACTCACATGCATTCTGCTTTTCACACATGGAAGACTCAGAGGGCTCCAGACTCACCAGACTACTGTGCTTAAGCCTCTGAATAATAGGAGATAAATGGTACCACAGAGGCAGAAGAGCAGATCAGGACAGGAAGAGAAATTTACATGAGAAATCAGTAAGACTTCTCAGGTGTATACTACCCCAGGCTGTTTGTATAATTTTTATTGCTTAAAGACCTAGATTTCCACAGGCTTTCATTTTCTTAATCACATTTTTTTTCCCAAATTTTTTTTTGTTTGTTTCTTTTGGCAGGATTATTATCCATTTATTTATCACTGTTTACACATATTCCCTTTCACTTCAATTCTCTTTTTGCACTGTAAACATTAAAGTCTATAAAATCTACAAATACACTGCACAAAAGGCAGAAAATTAAATACACAGCTAAGTCCTTGCAAAATAAGGTAATTACTTCATTTCACTTTTTCTTGAATGCAATTGCTCATTCAGGCTCTTAACACTCTAACATTTGGGTAAGAAACACTCCTGAAGTACTGTTTGATATTTGTTTAATATCAATTATGCTTAAACTTTAGTGGTACAACAAATTAGGCTAAGCCTTTCTCAGTAGTTCTCAGCAAGTAGGAAAAGTCAGAATATAGAATTAAACTAAACCCTGTCACAACCCTTTGATATTGCTTGTTGTCATTGAAGTGTTTCATGTTTACAAATTCCAGATGTCCCATGAGAGGTTCTGATGGGAAAAAAACACTTCCATCAAGTCACCTAAAACCAAGCAAAACCCCAAACTGCAAGCTTCAGCATCTTGGTGTTGCTTCAGTTGCACTGTTTGGTCATCTCCTGGTCTGAGCAGTGCTGTACCCTGGTTTACAACACCTCATTCCCATCATTTATTGCTGATCTTATTAATCTATCAAATGTTACTCTGAAGACCTGTGGTGACTGGGGTGCTGCTAAGAAAACCAATATTCAGTTTTATCCTGTTAGTCATCACCCATCATCTCACCCATCATCTCATGCTTAAAGTATCAGACTTATGTCAGAAGCAATAAAAAGTAGCAAACTTAATCAGGGAATTAAAAATTAGCATCTGAAGAAGAAAGGAACAGGCAGGCAGGTAGTTTAAGGACATGGAAAGATTGACAGGAGCATTTTTAACAACTTCTTAATCTGAAAAGTATGTCCATGTCAGCAATACCTGATATACTCATTTTCTGTTTTCACCCAGCATCCCACCAGACACCCAAGGGAATAATATTATCACATTGTCTTAAATGCCTTAATTCATTTTTTTATCATATTAACTACTGCCAAGTTCTGTACTGCCTTTCCTTGACATGCTTATCTACCCCTAAAAACATTCTTTTTCTTTTGTATTTCCTGAAGAACCCCATTAGCTTGTGATTCTGTTCAGGGTTAATCCTGGTTTCTCTTTGAGGATGCAAAGGAGGCATACTAAATTTCAATTTGAGTTCCACCCCAAAGACTCAAATTCCAGCTTGCACTGATCAGACTGGGATGACTGAAAAGGCTTTGCTCTTTGCACACAGTAAGGGAATGATCAGATTCTCCCTGGCTTTCCAGGGAACCAGCACCAACCCCTTCACTCTGCAGTTCTGTGTCAGTGGTTATCATCCATCATCTGTGACACCATCTGTCTCTTGTTCAGACTGTCAGATCTGGCTCTACACTGCTTTTGGACATGTTACTTTAACTGTGTTTCTTTTTCTCTTCTTCTAGATAACCATTATCCCTTATTATACAATACTGAGCCTTATTCTTTTAACCAGAATTTCAATAAAATTAACAGTTCTCAGCCCAATCTCAGGGTCTTACTGCATACCTTTGGGGGTTTTTACCTTTTTTTGCCCCATTCTTTTCTCCATACTGTAGAAAGTGTGATGTCACTTGTTTAAAAAAAAAAAGTGCAAAGCAGAGCTTTGCACTGGTGAAACCTTTAAAATAAAATTTAAAAAATAAAGGGAAAGCCAGCAGCTGCTATCAACCCCATAGACTGATAGTTCTGACCTCAGATACCTTGAGTATCTCCCATGCATTTCCTGGGCCATACATTTTCCAAAGAGCAGAATTCAACCACTCAGCCTTATCAATCTATTCAAGCTTCTAGTGGTCTCTCACGCCGGGGTGTAGTTAAGATTTCACTTCTGATCCTCTTTCTCCACCTGCCCCCCTTTCAGCATAAACCACCTCAGTTAAGACATCAAAAATTACTCATGTACTTCGAGTTCCCAGTGGTGGAACTTCCAGGGTGATGCATAGATTCAATCTGATGCATGGATTGCAAACTGATGCACGGATTTCAACCCGACACGAGGATTTCCACTCAATGCATGGATTGCAAACCAATGAACAGATTTCCACACAGTGTACCACTGATTTCAACCCAATGCATGGATTTCCACCTGGTGCATCACTGATTTCAACCCAATGCATGGATTTCCACCTGGTGCATCACTGATTTCAACCCAATGCATGGATTTCCACCTGGTGCATCACTGATTTCAACCCAATGCATGGATTTCCACCTGGTGCATCACTGATTTCAACCCAATGCATGGATTTCCACCTGGTGCATGGATTTCAACCCAATGCATGGATTTCCACCTGGTACATGGATTTCAAACCAATGCATGGAGTTCAACTCAATGTATGAAATTCCATCCAATGCACAGTTTTCCATACAGTGCACCACTGATTTTAACCCAATGCATGGATTTCACCCCAATGCATGGATTTCTTCCACCTGATGCATGGATTTCCACCCAATGCATGGATTTCCACCCAATGCATGGATTATAATCTGATGTATAGATTTCCACCCAATGCATGAAATTCCACCCAATGCACAAAATTCTACCCGATGCACGAAACTCCACCCGATGCACCACTGATTTCAACTCAATGCATGGATTTACACCTGGTGCACGGATTTCTACCAGGTGCACCACTGATTTCACCCCAATGCATGGATTTCAATCCAATGCATGAAATTCCACCCAATGCATGAAATTCCACCCAATGCACCACTAATTTCAACCCACTGCATGGATTTCCACCTGGTGCATGGATTTCCACCCGATGCACCACGGATTTCACCCCAATGCACGGGTTTCACCCCAATGCACGGGTTTCACCCCAATGCACGGGTTTCACCCCAATGCACGGGTTTCACCCCAATGCACTGATTTCACCCCAATGCATTGATTTCAACCCAATGCACTGATTTCAACCCAATGCACTGATTTCCACCTGGTGCATGAAATTCCAGCCAAGGCACCACTGATTTCAGCCCAATGCATGGATTTCCAGCCAGGGCATGGATCCCCCCCGCCATGCACAGGAGCTGCTGTGCACAGAGGCTGTGAAGGATATTTCCATTCGACGATGCTGATGCACGCCCTCCGGATGGGATTCTTCAGCGTGAGGCACAGCAGTGCCCGGGGAGGACGGGTGGCTGTGGTGGTGCCCTGCTTCTTCTGCTTGCCATACTGCTGCCGTTTCCTCTGCGTGGAGCTGGCCGTGGAGATGGTGGCGTTGCCAGCACTGCCCATCAGCTTGGCTTGCCTGGCAGCATCGATGGCAGCCTGCCAGGACAGAGCTGCCCCCGGCGTGGGGATGTGCTCTGGGGCAAGCCCTGCAGCTGCATTGGCATTCATGTTGGCATGAGCTGGACGGGGACTCCCATAGTTGGAACCTGCGGGGCAGGAAAAGAATTAAAAATAAAATAAAACAGAAATTTGTGAAGATGTTTTTTAAAACTGTGGAAGAGATAGCTAGTGGTTTTTTAAAACCTGCAGTGCAGGGAATTCAAATTCTTCATTGTAAAGTAATACTACTATGCAATCCTTTGTCTTGCAAGAGATTCCCAATGAGACTGATGGATGCTGAGCTGTTAGAAGTGCCTCAAATCAATGCAGCCTACAGACATTCAGAGAAAAGAAATCATCCTTTCTTTTTCACCCACATTTTTTTTTTGCAAGTTAGACTGTTTGCAAGTTCAAAAGGTGAGGGTAGTCCTCATCACCTTCTCACTCAGACATGCTATCTGGTACATGCAAAGGACCCAAATGAAACTGTCAAGTCCTATCACAAAAATCTTCATGCTTCCTGGAGATTACCTGAAGGTGAAATTTTGCCAATAAGCTTAATTCTCCATGCAAAAACCACATATATACAGGTCTAAGAAGAGCCTGAGCAGAAGGTAGAGTGAATCACAGTGAAGTAGAAACCAGCACACAAGGACACAGCTGGTGGCTTTCTAGCTCTGTATGTTCCTGTGCAGAGAGTTTAGCCCGACCACATGTTTAGAAATTGGAACTAATTCCATATCCTGATAAACTACTGAATCAATGGAGAAATTTATTTTAAAAGCACAAAATAATAAGAATGCTAACATTGCTAACATCTGGCAGTCCCAAGTTTTGCAGCTTCTCTAGCCAAAAGTGAGGAAGTATATGCATTTGCCCAATCCTAACAATGGAATATACACATCAGGTGACATGTGGCTCGTGTTGAGAAGGTCTTAGCAGCACAAAAAATAAAGTCACTTTTTCAAGCCAGTGCAGTTGTTTCAGTGTTTCAGTAAAGACAGCTAAGTCACCTGTTCCTCTTCAATGAGGCTTTTTCTGTAACCCAAATTAAAACCCTAATCACTTCAAGAGGAAAGAATTTTGAAATTTCAAAACAGATTTCTTTACTCTTTGGGCTATGCTTCAGTTGAGTTCTGCAAGAACTTGTGAAATATTAACTGAATTTTATCCCAGACACTTTACAGAAGAAAATGTAAGCCCTGTTTAAAAAGTGCAACACAGAATCAACACAAAGTCACAGCAGGAAACTCTGATTAGGAAGAATGCCCTGTTTAGGTATGTCCTGTATCACATTTAAGAAACTATTTAATTTGTTGTGGACTTGTGAGTTTGCTTGTGGCCCATAATTTGAGGCACAAGTAAAATGAGGACTGAGAGGTCTGCAGATCTTATTCCTCCACAACTCAGCTTCAAAATCCAGCCCACTCCTGAGGCTGCCCATTCCTGATTCAGGAAGAACCTGAATGGGGTTTCCACTGACATCTGAGCAGCAGAATGTGCTTCAGAAAGAGTGCACACACAGGGGCAGAGAGTGGAAACCCAGTCAAGGAGTTAGATCACCTATTTCAAAGCAAGCCCAAAGCCTCCTGTTGGCCATGTTCCACTTTAGATTAGTGTAGAAATATGGTATTAATAAATAGGACAGATGAACTCCTGCAGACTGTTAGACAAAGCTAAGGGAAGACCACTTGTGACACAGCTTCTTTTACAGTATCAGATGAAAGACATTTAAAACCAGGGAGTTAGAAATGAATTATTTCCATTCTTCTTGAATGGAAATAATTACTCAAGATGCATATTTCATAGCTGGATGTGCAGTGCCAATGTAGCACAGCACTGACTGCACTACAAATGAATGAAAGCAGGTGGAATAAATACAATTACATTGACACACAGAGTGCAACAGGATATGCCTCTACCTAGAAAGCATTCAAGATTTGTAAATTCATCTCACTGCATCACAAGGAAGGACATGACAGAGTCAGATGTTATTGTATGTCAGGCATTGCTGTAAGATTTCCAGGCTGTTACAGAGCAGGGAAACCCAGAGCTTGTCTCTGCTCACTGAAAAACCTCCCTGCTGCAAACCAGCCAAAGGAAGCTGATGAGTAATGTGACTGATATATGAAAGGGAAAGCTGAAAGAAACAAGAAATGGGAAATGGTTAATTCACATCCCTCGCATTTTGAAAATGAAGAAAAAGAGCTTTCAAAATCCTACAGGCTAAGCAGATTTCCTCGATGAAGCAGGCAATCAAGTGGCAGACAAACTTAGTTTTCCAAGGCTAAGCAAATTGTACACAGAACTACTCATGGGATACGTATTTATTTTCAGACTTGTTCCAGATGCAGTTTTTCTCTTAGCATCTCTTTGACCTCCCTCGCCTGAGGCATGCTGGAAAGGAAAAATAAATGGAAAATCACTCTAATTATTCTCCAACTCCAGCTTTTCTTTAATACTGACCCATTAGAGTGGAGAAGAAAGATGTGTGTTTTCCAGTAAAAGCAAACTTGCTGAGCCCTCTCCACAGTGTTCTTATCATGCTGACTAGACCATGTGCTCCTGTAAATAAACAGCTGCTGCTTCTTAATGAAGACTTTTTTGCAATTTGGGAACACGTCAAGTTCCATCATTATTACTTCTTATTAGTTAGGTTCCACATGAGGATCCAAGTCATGCATTTTGACTTTGATGTGCCAGCAAAGTTAAGGATCCAGCTTTTGGTGGTTTCATTGGTTTTGCTTCTGATATGATCAGCAGTCCCATAGCAAAGTGCTTTGTCTCAAATTAATTTCAAACGATGAGTCAGTAATGACAGATTCATATTAACAAATATTACAAATATTGATTACTGATAAGGATCTCTCTGTTTTATGAAGCTCTGAGGCTGCAGACAGGATCTGCAGTAAATGAGAAATGGCAAGGACAAAAGACTTGTTCTGGAGGTACTTTATAGAAAGTTTGAATAAAAGAGTGAAGCTCCCTCAGCTACATTCAAGAACTGAACAAATTTTCAAAGACAGCATAGCCAGAGTTTCAGGGAGAATGAAATTCCACCCCATAATCCAAATGCTTTGGGTTAATTCCCGAGAAGGAAGGAGAACACAGATCCTATGGAACTTGTGAGGCACCATGCTGAAATTTCACCTACAGCACTCATTTCTCCCCCACCACAAAACTTTGCTGCAACCTGAGAGCTGCAGTTACTGGATTTGGGGTTTTTTTTCTTTTTGCAGTGCAGGAGTGAAATACTCGACTCCATTTCCCTCCTACAAATAAAGTTTCACACTACCAAATAAGCCATTATTCAGCTGGATGCTGACCAGAACTAGGAAATGGAGATTGAGCCCCCACCCAAATGCAGTAGCTCACTAAGCAGTGTGATCCACAGCATCATCACCCTGCTAATCCCCACCACCCTTCAGCAACAATTTCTACTGTTGACTGTGTCCAGCTGGTGCACAAAATTCTGCCCTCTCAAGCCCTTCTGTGCTATGGATCATTAATTTAAGCATCTAAATATAATTAAACAGAAAAATCCATATATGTGAACAAGTTTGATTACAAAGTCTTTGGAAAAGACTTTCACTTCTGAAAAATAATGCAGATTTTTAGAACTAAAACAGATGCAGAAACAACAGAAACACAGGTCTCAAAAAACAGAGTTAAGTCACAAAAGTAGCAGGTAAGATTGCTCTACAACAGGAAATGAACCATGCTGCACAGAGTATCTGATACTGAAAGCTTACAACTAAATCACCAAAACTGTCATTACCAAAACCACTATTAAAATACTCAGTGATGACCATTTTAAGTGGTATTTGAATTCTAATACCATCTGTCATGCCACCTATTACTATATCCAAAAAGCATCATAAAAAAACCCAACTATGCAGTGACCATTTGAAACAAGACATGGCAAGTTAAGGACACAATGGAATCTCAGTTTCTGAGGGGCTTTGCTTTCCTCTAGTTAGCCATATATTTATTTTAGAAAAGATTTTGCTCAGATTAATTATTCAAATGAAAAATAGACCAATCCTGATGTGGAATGTCATTATTTTTTTCCCCCCAGATCCTAAAATTGCACACTTTGAAACTGCTGTGTTTTCCCCAAAGCAAAGGAGAGCTGGGTACAGTAAAAGATGAGATTGGTCAACTCTCTGTCTTCACTGCTCTCACAATGGAGGCAAAAAGGAAGTAGGAACCTGGTCACACTGCTAAGCTCATGTGTGAGACCAGTTCAAGCCCATGGGATAAATGTTATAAAATATTGAAGTGAGAAGTGTGAAAAATCAGAAGCACAAAGAACAACACCAATTAAAAAGTCAGTGTATGAGATCATCTGTTAATGAGGCAGAATGTGGAAAACATTGATCCATTAACCAATGGAAAATGAGAGCATTTGATATATGATTCCAAGAAGGATTAAGTATTACATGACATTTTCGCATCAATTTTTACTAAAAAAAAAAAAATCCATCAAGAGTTGATGACTAGTACAAATAAACCCCAAACCAGAAGAGGTATAGTTTCCAACTGTAAAAGGGAAACAAGTCATTGGATAATGTCCATGCTTTCAGCTACTTTGGTGGCTACTTTGCACCCTAGAGTGTCCTAGAATATTTAAAGCAATTTCTGAAGTAACCTCAAAGCTATTGGCTGCTGGCTTGAACTCGTGGAAGACAGGAGAGATCTCAGAGGACTCAGAAATCGTAAGAGGAATCCCCAGTTAAAAAAAAAAAAAAAAGTAAAAGGAGGGGAAATTTATATCCAGATGAACTTCAGTTTCCAAAAAATACCAAAAAAAAAACTGGAATAAGTAAAATAAACAAGCATCAGCAAGTACTTTCAGGACAAATAGAAAATGAGCAAGAGACATGGACCTGTCATGAACACATTTTACCAAAGAAAACCAGTTTCTTCCAGAACTGAGCAACAGAATTCACAGGCAAAGTGGAAGCAGTAGGTCCATGCCTCCTGATTTTATTAATAGTTCCATGAGGTCTTGTATGATAGCTTCAAAAGAATTCTAGGGACATACAAGCAAGAAAAAAGTTGGTATGTCATGAATATGAAACCAGTGGATGCCTGGGAGCAGTTAGCATTGCTGCACATCTAAACTGGAGGATGTGTCACAGGGAGGTACCCAAGAGCCTGCCCAGGATCTGATTCTGTTCCATGTTTTGATTCTGCTCAATTAATGATCTGGATGATTAAATGGTGAATAGTGTTATTAAACAAGCAGGTAACTGTGAGGTTGGGAGGTAAAGCAAACACACTGAAGGACAGGATCTGAATTTAAAATTAACTTCATGAATTGAAGAAAAAGTCTTTAAAACAGGATGGAGTTCAGCAGGGACAAATGCAAAGCATTTTAGCAAAATGAATCATCTGCCCAAATTATTTTCAGAAAAGCCTTGGGGGGTTGGTATTGGATCCCCAGGAGAAGTTGCTATTGCCATACAACAGAGCACAAGTTGATATTGTCACACTGCCTTCTTCCATTAAAATGCAGTCATAACCATGGAGTGCATGAACAGGGATAAAACCTGAAATGCAGTGGGTTTGCAGGTTTGGCTTCACCCAGCCCAGACAGACTGGCTCAGCTCAGGCTGCCCAAAGTGGGCAAGGAAACCAACCCAAAGCCTGGAAAACATGAGCCATGAGGCAAAGTCACAGGAATGGGAATGGCAGGACTCAGCCTGCTGCTCCTGGGGATGGGAGGCTGGCATGATAACAGCCTTGAAACATGTCTATACATGTAATACCTATATTTTAGACATATATGAATGTACTTCAAAGAACAGAAAGGTCACATCCATCACCAAACTCACAGGCAATAAGCAGTGGGTTTTGCAGTAAGAAAAACTCAGGCTGTACCTTCCACACTCTCAGGTCTGTCAGACCAGGTCAGAAAAAATCTCCATCTGCAATCACACACCCAAGGTGAGGTTTCTAGTCAGCAGTAGTTTCTTTTGTTCATTTAAAGCAAGTTTGACATGAAGAAAAGCCTGTGCACAGAAAGATGATGTATTTATTTCATCAATTGGTCCATCAAAAGGGACCCCTCTGAGTAAACCCTGCCTCACTCCAGCCTTTGGAGGATCAGCTACACCAGCACCTCCTAAGGCTCCTGTTTCTATCCCTGTGTTCATCACCCCATGCTGGGGGATGCTCAGGACCATCAACTTTCTTTGGTTTTAAAATCTCACTTTGCACATTTTAAAAGCCTAATAGTCTTTCTAAAGCCTAAATTTTTGCCAAATAGACTTCATACAGCCTAAATTTTAAAAGCCTAATAGACTAACCTTAGTATCTCAGGGCTACACCAGCCACACACAAAATTTAAAATCTTGACATTAAATAAACCCACTTATTTCTATGAGAAAGCAGGTTTTTCCAGGAATCTTTAGTAACTTTTCAGTTGCCATGCCTTGAACCTTACTGCAGTAAATGCAAGGCTGCACTCACCTAAAACTCTTTCTTTTAAGCATGATTTGGGTATTTTTTCCTTATTAGCCTTTTGAAAAATGTTGACAAGACATTAATTCTGATATCTAACAGCTAAAGTGATGCTAAGTGATTCTCCCCCCAAACAGAAGGTTTTTCTGAAGGCATTCTATAAGTACAGGTAAGAATTATAATGAAAGCTGGATTTCAACTTGAGCTAGGGATTTTTCTATAACAAAATTTATAATAGACACATATAATTTAAATATCACATCAGGCTAAGACTCAGTGTAGTTTTTAGCCCAGATAGAGTTAAGAATTTCTCCTGTAAATTGTTTGGGGGTTTCAGAACACACATGCACATAGAAAATACATTATTTAAGACAGATTGTTTGCCATAGTTGAGACTAAACATTTTTTTTTAAATCTTAATAAAAATATCATTTTCAAGAACCGTGCTTCACTCAGCTTGAGATCTTGGTTTTCCTTTATTTCCCTCCTCAAAAGCAAGGCATTTTTTTCTCCATGCCACTCACAGAAGATGCAAGGAGCTCCAAGCAATGTGAAAAAAAGTCCATTTCAATGAAGAGCACAAGTGCACAAGCTGCTCTCACTTCCAGTACCAAATGCCTTCAAGTTAAATATTTACTCCTGAAAATTAACTACTGACACTGTGTGGCAAATTATTGTCACTTTGCCAACACTGTTGAGGTTTTGAATTTTCTGAGAAAGGTTCCACAGTGGTAGAACAGGCAGCACAGTGGATTTCTGGCTCATGAATGAGGCACAAGACTACAAGCAACAATAATTCCCTAGGCAATATATTCCCTACTGAAATAAAGCATGGGACAGCTCTTCCTTAAAATCACCACCTAAACAGTTCTCTCTGTGCAAAAATGCCATATTTCAGAGGATGTTGCAAATAAAGTCATTCTTCCATATGCATAAATCTTGGATGTACAAAAGATCCAGACAGCAAGATATAAATTTTTAGGATTTCCCTTACTTTTCTGCTTGAAAATGCTGTGGTTTTCAAAGAGCACAGGTCAGGTGTTTGGGGTGGTTTGGGGTTTTTGAAGTTTTTTTTTCTTTGTGGCTTTTTGGTTTGTTTTGCTTTTTGGAGAGTGGGGAGAAAGGAAGGGGCACTGTTTGTTTTGCATCTTGGGTTTTTCTAGTAAAAGACACCATCTTTTACTTGTAGTAAAACCAAATTATATTCCTATTTACTGATAGATTTAGGGTTTAAAGCAACTCTGTTCTGCCCCCTTCACCAAAGAGGCATCTCCAACCTTGCCCAGGAGAATCTAGAAAGCTCCAAGTTTGAAAATTCTCTGCAGACACAAAGATCCATCTGGCCTGGGGGGATTCTCTTCTGTAACTGTGGACTCAAAAGGAACAGACTGGGAGGTTTGGGGTTTTTTAGAGAGGAGGAAGAGGGGGAAAAGCATGAATAATAGGACCAGGGGCAGGTGCCTGATGTGTTGGCAACTGATGAGAGGTAAACTCAGCTGATTCACAAATTCTATTAGGACATAACTCTATTAGGGTGAGGAGGTGTCAAGAGGGCAATTTCCTTCAAAATGCTTGCATATTTTTACATTTTATGACTTTCAAGCTACAAGAAAGCCCAAAGAAACTCACAAAGAATCCTTCTTGGGTTTCTTGAGATGAGTTTCTGGTGCCTCCAAAAATCAAGCCAGGGAACACCTTCCTTCAACCACAGCTCAGTGAATGGTTCATAAAACTCCAAAGCAGCAACAGAGGAGCAGAGCCAAACATCTCTTTGCTGAGAAGAGGATTTGTACTTGTCTGAGAGAACCCAGTCAGCCCCATGTTTGAAGGAACAGCTAGAGAGGGTATTTTTTACAGAAACCCACAGTTCTCCTGAGATAACACCATCTCCAGCAGAACACAGAGCTCAAGGGCAGGTAAATAAACCCCAAAGTTCCTCACCTTGAGGCAGCTGTAGATGCATCTCTCATGGTACATTGCTTTGATACATCATTTTAAAGTAGGACACCTATTTTTAGGGCACCTGTCAGCACAAAACCTTTGCAGTAGCATGCTCACACATCATGGTGAGCTGCTTGGAGGGACACCAGGCTTCCTGGGCAAACTCCAGGCACAGATCCTCAAACAGAGACACCAAGAGAGAGCTTTCTTGCTTAAATGCAATTTTTTTTCCTCTGCTTGTCTAAATTATCATTACCACCATTCCAGATCCTGGGTGCAAGCTCATTTTTGGTAAGATTTCCTAGACTTCAGTAAAGTTTCTCTGGAGATTAACTAACTCAAGAAATTGGATTCTTCTGACAAACCTGCCATCCTAACCGATTGTCATTTTCTCATTGGTGAATGATTACTCTTCCCTTAGTGAGTAATCTAAATATAACTTCCTTACAGAAATTAAGCTCTTACACCTCAAAAATAATCCTCACCACATTAGATGGTCTCCAGATTCCTTGTCTGAAAATGCAGAGTGGATAGAAACCAATACACAAACTTGTTATTGCCTCACCCTACCCAAACCATTTAAAAAAAGGGGTTTTGTCTAAACCCCCTCCAGAGTGAATGCAGGGGATCATTTCTTCCATCCTTAGGACAGATTTCTGAAACACAACTGAAAGCAGCTGCTCAAAGTGCCAATCTCTCTTACTGTACAGAAGTAATCTAAAACACAAGTTTAATTGCACAACAAATTTCACTGGATTAAATGAGATTAAATGGCTCCCATTTATTTGGGGGGAGCACATGCATGCCCATGTGCTTGTGCACAAGGCAGAGAGCAGTTCTGGAGCTGCTTTTGGCCCTAAGCATGTGACACCATTTGGAAAATATGTACAAGCATATGATATCTAAATAATTCAAAGCCTGCAATTTCAATAGTCTTCATCCTAGAAAAATCAATCACAGCCCTTCCACAACTCATAGTATACTCAGTCCAGAAATAGCAGTCTGTTCCCATTTACAGCAGATGATGGCTAAAAAGCACAAAGGGCTCTCTGTGCAGGTCTGTATCTGAGTTGCAGACAATAAAGGCACACACATAAACAAGAAACCTAACTTTTGCATCCAGAACTAGGTGGAGATCAGTCCTGACAGACAACAGACAGTGGCAATCCTGACAGGCTGAGGGCTTTTGCTTCCTCTTGCTGTTGATGGAGTCAGCCTTCAGCTGCACACACCCAGAAAGCAGCAGAGTCTGTGGGGAAGAGCCCAGCAAGTGCAGAGAAGCAGAGTGTAAAACTAAAATTCCTATAGCAGCCATAAGCCCTGGCTGCCAGCCCTCCCTCTCAGTGGCCATTCCCACAGCAGGAAGTCATTAATCTGCATTATGACACAAGAACTCTGATTAAAAGGGACCTCTGAAGGCCATCTGCTCCACAGCCTCCTCCTCTTTTAGCCCCCTCCTTCCAAGTGGTCAAATTTCATCAACCTCTTTGGCTCCCCAGCCAAACTTTGCAGCATTATTGGTATCTCTGAGCCTGTGCAGGGTGATGAGAACTCACCCAAATCAAAGATCCATTCAGGTAGTGGCCATACAATTTAAGAGAATATATAGATATATAATATATTTATATATGTATATACACACATATATATATATATATATACACATATATATATGCACATATATAAATACATCTCAATACATAATCTCTCATATATATATGAGAGATTATGTACTGAGATGTATTTATATATGTATATATGTGTATATATATATTTATATATATGTAAGAGAATATATGATATAGATATAATATATATAAGAATATATATTAAGAGAATATATATTCTCTTAAATATATATGCATATATGTAAATACATGTTTATATATAAAAATACACATATATAAACACATATATATAAAATATATATATTAAAATACACATATATATATAAATACACACACACATATATATATAAAAGATACATATATATAAATACATCTCAATACACAATCTCTCCAATTTCCAGAGGTACCTACTACATGATCCTCAGTGAAAACTAGACATTGGCACACACAAGCAAAACAGGCACTTAGAAACTACTTCTTGCTTTCCAGAAAGGCAAAAATTTATTTTGAGCTACATTTACCTAATTTTAGATCATGCATGCAATATCCTAATAAATTAAAGATGCACTCCCTTCTTGAAATGCAGGCAGGTTCAAAGGAAAAGGTATTTATAAGATGCTTCAGTGTCAAAACTGACTTTTATTTCAGCTATTAATCTTAGTGTTCTAAAAACCATATTTTTCTATTTTTAAAATCTGATTCTTTTTCTTCTCCTGCTGCTTGGAATTATACCAACAAAATATCACCAAAACCAATTGAAGAGGAAAGTTTTGAAACAAACTGTACAAAAAGTTCAATCAAATTCTAAGAATTAAGTAAGTAAAAATAGAAAATTTTGGTGTTTCTACTAATTTCAGTCACCTAATTAACATTATCTCATTTTTTAATAACTTTAGACGAAATAAAAGTATTCAAACAGGAGTGCTCTTTGTGACTTGGCACCATTAAGGTGTTTGAAAGAGATCATGCAAAGAAAGGCAAAATTTTAATTGAGGGAAGAATAAAAGCTTCTTCCATTCTCTCTTTCCTTTCATCCACAAAATCCTCTAGAGAATGCTGAATACACAACATGCTCTGCAAACCAAGGAAAAGGAAGTCCTTGTGAACCTCCCCTCAAACAAACCCACAGAAAATTACCAACCACATGAATGCCAACCATGCTATACAACAAAGGAAAACAGTGGCTTGGTTAATATTCAGGGTGATATTAAAAGATAACTTAAAAAAAAAGAAAATACCCAAAACCATTAATTTACTCAAACTAGACCTTTGTGGTCTAGAGGTATCACAGCATCAACAGATTTAGAGTCATATTTTTATAGCACTTTGCATGGAGGAAAAAATAATTTTACTGGGTTGTTTGGTACCTAAAGTAATATGTTCTATCTCCAGCATGCAGACTTTAATTTTTTTTTTAGCTCCTGGTGTCTTCTTGCTGCATGTTCCAAGTCTAAATATTAAGCATGTGTAATATACAGATGCAAAAATAAGCACTCTTGGCTTGCTCTGCTGGTTGTGAGCATTCCCAGCCTAATAAAGGCACTAATCAGAAGATTGCAACTGCAGCAAAGAGGGGAGCTGAGGGGGAGAGATAATCAGGGGTGGGGAGAATCAGCAGGAAACAATCTTTGCAAGCACCTGTATGAGGAAAACCAGCACCTGCTTTCCATCCCAGGCTGAACACTGTCACACATAACCCCAGAATAGTTCTTGAGTCACTGGGTGACTGCACAAAGAGAGTTAAACCTCTTCTCTGTGACCTTTTCTACAGTGGATGCAGACAAATGTTTGAGGCAGTCTTTGTAGATTCTTTCTAAAAATAAAAGCTCCTGTTTATAGAAGGGCAGGTCCATTGATCATGAGAGGATGTACAGAGAGCAGAGCAGAGGGGGCACGAGCAGATCCACACCAGGTTTGCAGAGCTCTTGCTGAGAGCCCAGGAGGCTCTGGGTCAGCACTGCCACTGGGAGAAGGCTCTGCCTGCTGCTCCAGCTCTGCCTTTGGAATTTGCAGATCTCACCAAAGATGGTGAAAGCTGAGGCTCTTGTGTTCCTTTCTTCCACACTTTGCAGGATCAGCATCACAAAAGAAGCAAGAAATTTCCTATAAACCACTCATCTGGTCAAGAGATTCCATGTTTCTACTGCTCATTAGAGAACAAAAAAAGAGGAAAACACAAAAACCCAAACCAACAAACTAACAAAAACATAAAAGGCCTCAAATCATCCAGCCTGTTTAAAAATTGCCATAAGTATTGTGCCCTCCCTGTTTGGAGGAAGGAGTTGTGTGCAGATTAACTCCTCTTCCACGACTGAGCAGCTTTGTCCTTGTTGGCTTTTTTCATTCTGGACAGAAGGAACCAACACATAGAAACAGCCCTGAACAATTTCCAACCTACATGCAAGCCTGAAAAGTCCAGGGAACTGAAAAAGAGAGCTATAAGAAATGTAGAGCAGGATAACATCTTCAATGAAAGGCTAAAAATAGCTGGAGCATCTAGTCTTATGTAAGAGAGAGTTATAAAAAATTGATCAGAATTAATGAGCACGAGCACGTGAAAGGTTTTTGACACACCTCATGACCCTTTCAACTTGATGGAATAACCCTTATTATATTGAATATTTGGCAGCTGTAACTAAGCAAAGTCAGATAAGGGGTACACTGGTAACAATGAAGAGCAACAACCAGGGGAAACTTAACTGGGAAATGTCAGGGGTCACTTCCTGACATTATTCCACTTTATCTCCCCAGGTCAGGTCTGCTGAATATTCTAACAACCCTTTTGGTGATCAAACAGCAGAATTCAGAAATTCCTGGGAGAGATTCTTCAGCCTGGCAGATGTCCTCAAAAATCTGTTACCCACAGAGAGCCCAAGGACAGCAGGAAACTCAAAGCTATCAGGATGATCTTTAAAGTGCACCAATTGGAAATGTCTCTGTACAAATGTGTCTTTTCCAACATGTGGAGGCCTGCAGTGGGATAAATGGAACATTTTCACATGTAGGCTGGGGATCCCCATTGTCCTTATTTCAAGTTATTTGCAGTACAATGGCTTAATCAGAAAAGTAGTGCTACAAAAAGAGTTGCATTATTTTAAGCAAATTACTCCCACTTAAATCCATACATTTCCTGAAACATTCTCTTGTTTTGAGTCATTGTATCATTACCAGGCACAGACAGTAAATGAGCATTCAAAAGCAAATGGTAAAAGGATGACAGAAAACATCAGAGACAACCCTATGCAAAATTAGAGAATAGCTTTTCAAAGAGGCAAAACATATGTTTGTGATTTCTTCAGAAAGATTAAACTGGAAGCCACTGATGGTAAATACTACATTTAAAGGTTGTTATTTAATTTAAAAATCCCTTTACTTCCTATTTTCAAAATTCAGATTTCACAGCTGAGTTCACTAAGTTCAATTATTTCACCAGCACCTCATGAGAAGGGCAGGCATTGCTT
The DNA here is from genome assembly GCF_022539315.1 of Serinus canaria. NCBI lineage: Eukaryota > Metazoa > Chordata > Aves > Passeriformes > Fringillidae > Serinus > Serinus canaria. The sequence goes on along the minus strand of NC_066314.1, from coordinate 66,853,796 downwards.
TCAGCTGCTCTATCCCAGTGCAGATGCTAATTTCTGCAAGGAGAATCTCTGGCTGGTGCTCTCCAGGAAGCTGAAATTGCTGCTTCACAAATCCTAGGTGCTGTGGCACAGCCTCTCTCCCAGGGCACAGCAGGATTTGGGTACTCCAGAGCTCGTGCAGAGGGCAGCACCACAGAGCCAGAGCTGTAAATCCTGGGCAAAGAGGCCCTAGAGAGATCCTGGGATACAGAACCACTTCATGTCCCTGCTTGTGGCAGTGAGAGGGAGAAATTTGAAAAGATGCACAATCTTTGAGGTGATAAAGTAGCACAGATATAAAGAAAGAGTGTGCTGCCCTTTATTTGTGATGATTTAAAATTTCTCTGCCAAGAGAGGTTCCCCTTTCCTTCTGATGCCACCAGAAGCATTGGTTCCCTGGCTGCATCCTGGGCTCTCCCTCTGGCTGAAAGCACAGATCCAGCACACTCCACCTGGAAATCCAGGCTCTGCCAGGCAGAAACCCATTTGCCAGCATGTCCAAGGTTCAACAAAGTCACCAAGTTCATAAAACCAAATGAACTTCACACCTCAGTTTATCTTCTCTTTGAGACCCTGCTAGAAAAGGAGATCTCACAACTCAAAAATGGCACTCCAAAACCACACAGACTGCATTTGTTGAGCCCACACAAACCAAAGGGTTACAGCAGAGAAGCCTCTCTGCATTGCTGTCACCCAGCTATTCCTCTTCCCTGGAGAATTTGGTACATTCCAGCCAGCTCAGGTACCCACACTAGCCAGGAAGCAAAGCCTGAACTGATGAGAGCACAATTCCTCTGACGCTGTGTCTTCTGCCACACTTGCCATCCTTCTCTGACACTCCCAAAACTCTCCTCTCTGACTCTGGAAAACCCATCTCCCTCCTGAAGCTGCCTGTTCTGCACTCACAAAGTTTCCCACTCCTAAACATAATCTTGGGAAAAATGAATTGTTCTCACAGCACAGGGGTTTAGCAGGGATATTCCTCAATAAGCCTCTTCCACGAATTTCCAACTGGGATTTTCCCCAAGTTGTGATTTTCCTTATCATGCTTTTCTTTGCCAAATTCTTTTGCTTACCAGCATGCATCCAGGCAGGATGTATACATTGAATGCATTTGCATTCACACAGGCCACCTGAAAGACAGGTGACTCAAAACTGAAATAGCCACAGAACTCCTGTCTTCCCACTATGGTTCTGTTGTTGACAACCAAAATTAGAAGCAACACACATGCACAAGGTAGAATTCAGTGCAGTAGTTCCAGCAATCTGAATCTGACATTTAGTCTAACTTAGTCACCAAAGCTTTAGTGACATAGTCAAGGCAGAGTTAAGCAGCTCCCAAAAAAGCAGCTTATGCCACCTGTTTCATATATCTATAATGTTCTTTGGCCATGGCTGCCTTCCTCTCCACTGACTACACACAGCTCTGAAGGATTAGCTCCAACTAGACAATTTAAACACCTACAGTGAGGTAAAATGAAATCTATGCCAAATGATCAGTTTTACTCTATGAACAATGACAATTCTTAGGGCATTTCTCTCTTATTTCATACTATTCTATTTCTTTCAAAATCTTTCATAACACAGCTAGATCCTTCCAATCACAGTCACTTTTTCATTCTGGTCCACTAAGCAAATTATGCTTCTGCCTATATATACACACAACTGTGTAGGCACAGTGCAACTGCAGACATCTCAAAGACATTCTAATGGTTCCCAAGAGTAGATTTTTTTTTCCCCAGCTATTTGGAAACAAAAAATAAAAATGCCTCACGATACACACACTGGAAAGATGGCAGATAAAAAGCAGAAATATCTGTGTATCTAGGTTTCTAGTCAAGCCCTGGAGGTGCCTAGTGGTAAGTATGTGTAGGTTTGGGAGGAAGGGAGAGGTTTAATTCCTCCTATCCAAGTGTGCTGTGTGCACACCCCACAGCACCATGTGCAGTCCCCAGAGAGAGACCAGACAACAGCCCCCTTTCCTATCACATTCCCATGTGATGACAGCTATATCTGCATTCAAGAGAAATAGACTTTGTCTCTGCAATTTACATCCAAGAGGGAAGCCACACACATTCTGATCATAAAGCATCTGGTCCAAATTTCACAAGGCTGTGCACTGACTCCCTGTAAACCTGTCTGGTCATTGGTTTCCCAAGAGATCAGCCCCATTCCATGGCTGTGACATCCTGACTGCAAAACTGATCATCACCAGGGAAAGATTGCACTGACAAAGAAGAGAATCCTCTTTACTTATTAATATACAGCACTCATTACTGAAATTAAGGCTGCTCAGAATAATTGGTGCTAGAGCTGCAGGCAGATGACTCAGCCTGGCCTGGGTAACCAAACAGGACATGGAAAACTACTGGCCATGAAATGAGGAATGACCAGGAGTGGCAACAAAGTGAGGAGGTGACAGGAACTTCAGGTGGCACTGTGAGAAATGGCCACATTGCACACACAGCTCAGAGGGACTTGTCAGAGAGGAATAAACTCCACACTTAGTTGAGGAAAGTACTGCAGTTCTACAGGGGAGTGTCCCAGGGACAGCAGTGCCCTGGTAACTGCGTTAGGAATGTGAAATAAGGCCAGCATTACTGAAAACCAGCACCAGAAACATCACATTTGGGTATGGAGGTGGAAAAGCTGGGTGCAGTTGGAAAAAGAAACAAAGCAGGGTGGGGTTGTTTATTCTGGAATGACCAGGGAGACACAAAAGCAGAGAAAAAGCAAGTCAGCAGAAGTGGAAAGAGATAAATCATGGCACAACACTTGTAGGGGGGCACCCATCAGGAGCCCTGCTCCTTGATCACCAGAGCTGGAGCAGGACAAAACACCCAGCCTGAGGTTCTAGTTGTACCACAAGACTCAGACTTGCTTGTGCACTCAGGAGGATCTGGGCAGGGTTTGTTCCCTCTGATTTACAGACACAGGGATAAAACCTCCCAGTACTGCTGTGTCTGTTCCAGGCTTGATGACAGCAGTAACTAAACACCATTTCATAACATGGATCTTATTAAAATTAAATAAGTTATTAATTTCTTTGCATGCACCTCCTAGGGTGCTATCTTCACTTAAGCACACACAACATAGCTGATGAAGAAAGAGAAAATTAATTTTCCAAGCCTATTGACCTGGCACATTGGGAAGATGAAGAGAGCTTTTAATAGTGGGAGATGTTCATATTACAGGGACCATGACCATGTAAATATATAAGAGAAGAAGTAAATAACTTCAGAGGACACATTTCTTTTTCAGTCTTCCAAAAGGAAAGAAATAGAGCTTTTATGGAGATATAAGACTTTCTCAAAGTCTCCATCCTAACACAAAACTAAATTAGAATACAGTCAGATCCTCTAAATTTCCATACTCCAGTCTTTACATTAATGTCCCAAACAGCACCTGACAGTCTGTCAGATCTTTTGTAGCTGCAGAATCAGGTTTAGGTACTTTCTACTGCTTTTATCAGAGCAACTACCTACATGAACTAGAGGTTTAAATCCAGGGCTTTCCATCTTCTGCAGTAATTCCATCTCTAAATAGTATTCTAAAATAGTATTCCACCACCACTTAGGGAGAGGAGTAATAAAATCCACCAATGTATTAAACCATCTGGCTGAGCTTACATCACATTCCTCTTGAAGTATCAAACACCACCAATACATGCTAAAAGAATAAATTTCCTTCCCTCTGATATTTGTAGAGCTGACTCCACACAGGGCTTTCCCATCCATATTTCTCATAGATAATCAGAAATTATTTCTGGCCCTACAGCATGCATACCAAAATCCTCAGGAACACTCAGTGCATTCTGGGCACTGATGTTCTCCATCAGAAACTGCCTTAAAGCACAACAGACAAAATCTCAAGAATGCACACCCCAAAACTAAAAGAAATTAGTGAAATAAGAGCAAATTCAAGGCAAAGATAACAGCAAAGCTCTCAATAAGATGCTAAGTACTGGGAAAATAAAGAACTACTGACCCATATGTACTTATTTAGATACAAGATTGCCTTGAAACAGCAGGATGTATGCTCCAGTCAAATGCATATCCCTCCACAGAAATACTCCAAGCTGTGTGAACCACACTGCAAATTAAAAGCACTTAAGGAGATGTCTAAGCATGATGTTTCATAGAAAGTAGCAGAAGTTGCATTCTCAGCATTAAAAACTTCCTGCAGTGTTTTGTTGAATTATTCATCCTGGGAGATGTGATCCTTTTTTAAGCACTTCACATTTGACCGTGTGCCATGATACATTCCCAGGGATTCTGCCAGGCACCTGTAAAGATCCATGCTCAGTTTTTCCAAAGTTTGATGTCTGAATTTTTTCAAATTTTATTTTAAAATTCTTTGGTTGTCTTTAAGAACTGCCAGTAGGAAGTCCCTCTTGTCATTTTTGACTGATTTCCTGGCATGCATAACATCTTTTATCACTGCATGCAAGCTGGGACACAATTTTTCATCTCTTATGATCTTTCTTGACACCCTTTGCCTTAAAGCAGAGAAAAGCCTTCAAGTCATGTTCATCTTAGTCTTTCACTCTGCTTTTATTTCTGACTTTTGCCATAATGGCTGAAAAGACAAGAGAGACTCAGAGTTACTCTATTCCAGTCATCATTTGCCATTGCAAATCCAATTCACTGCAATCCATTTCAAATCCAAAATTTAAATGGAACTATTTACTTCTTGGTCATAATGTGAACTCAAAAAACTAAATTAAGTATTATTTTTTTCAGTAAATACCCTCAAGAATGTGTTCATTTCTGATTTAAGCAATAAGCTTAGTTACACTGAGAAAATTGGAAACAATTCTCAAAGAAAACTGGAGAATTGAATTTTTTTTGAGAACTCAGCAGTGTGTGCTGCTACCTGCAGGATCAGCTCATCCCAAACACCTGCTAACAAACATTTCACACTCAGAATTTGTGCAACTGAGCCAAAGCCAGTGAGAATCAGCCTAGCAAGGTACTGGAGCTCTATGGCTAAAGCCATTCACTGATTTATGATTCAACTTTTGATGCTGCTGGCAGTAAACATAACCAATGCCTGCAAATCTCAGGCTTTTCACTTAAAATTTTCACTTATGTGAAACTGATGTAAAAGACTTCATGCAATCCACTCCTAGCTATTGCTCCTGGATACAGTCACACTAAAGTTCCATTAAACCCACAATTAAACCTGATCACTTTCAATTTTCACCCCATAAATGCCTGTTACTTCTCTCTAAAGGCACCCATTTGAATTTAAATTACACCTGAAAACACTCTGTGCATCTATGCAATTTATAATAGGCTATAATAACAGGCAATATACAATTTATAAAAGCAATAATAGGCAATTTCATTATCATATGTGAGTTTCAGCACACAGGTGAAGCTTTCCTCCCTGCACGAGTCTATTTGTTCACAACCCCACAGAGTGATGAATACTGTGGATTTCCTCTGTCCTTAATGGCCCTTGGGTCTATGCAACTTCATTTGCTGACTTTGCTGTCAATATGTTAAATTCACCCCCAGGAAACCAGACCCCTTCATACTTAATTCAAAGGTCTCATATTTACATGTAGGGTCTGCATGGAAAATGCTCTTTTGTGAACTAAGTGGAAGCTACAAGATGGAAAACTCAGGAAAGTTTGGCATTACAGAGCAGTCTCAGCTTTCAGCTCCCTGATATTTGTCACTCTGCATCAGAAATAAAGTTCAACACAAATCCTCTCTGCAGTGTATTTAGGTGCAATAATTCATTTTCCTCTCTGTCTTCAACACACATCAACTTAAATCCCTGGATTCACACAGATTACATTTGCTTCTCACACAGGTCCTTGCTGCATTCCTGGAGCTGAAATTCAGGAACTCTGCTAATAACAGCTGTATCCCACAAATTGCACTTTCAAAATCATCATTTTTGCCAGTAGTACCTGAAACTGAATATAGCTGCTACCTAAGAGTTGAGCTGAGTTACAAGCAAAGACACAAAAGTATTCTTTTTGTCTGTATAAAAGATTATATCATTCTTCTATCACTTTTTGTCAGAAGAAATCATAAAAAGTGATATCTGATGCAACAATAATGTATATTAAATTTCAAAAATTACATCTTAAATTTAAAAACTGAGGCATCTTAAGAAGTCTTGCATCCAGCCAGCCATAGTGGAGAATGGGAGCCTTTTTTTGTCCCTTGGAATAAAGAATCTGAAATCTGATCACTAACATGACTTTGTTCCTACAATGCCTTTAGGAAGAAATGTTGAGTTAATTACTCAATTCGAGCATATTTACTTTGTAATTATAATGTCATGTTCAGTCATATTTAATTGTTTTTTCCAAAACACCCCAAGGCAACCATACACAGAGTGGGTTAAAAACCTGAATATTTTAGTTAAATAACAATGCCACTTAGAGAAGGATATTTTAAATATATCACAGAGTATTCTATAAGGTTGGGTGGTTCTCAGACAATATTTTCCTTGCAGCAATTAACTCTTTAAGGTTTATGTACAAAATTCAAAAATAGTTACTGTGCAGTCAGATTTCTTTTTATTACTGTCTCTGGTTTGAAAACCACTAAGTTTCCAGTCACCCTTAATAATTATTTTAATCTTCTGTCTTTTATTAAAGAAGCACATTTTCCCTCCCTCCTAAATGTGTTGAGTTTCTTGGTGCCCAGGTGAGACTTGTGGATTTATTTTATTTCTTGACAGATGCCAGGTTAAATAACTTTTTTTCCCCCATGAACAACGCTTTAACTGGTACTCTGCTAATTTCTCCCAGCTGTTGAAGGACATTCAACATGCTGGTGTTTTTTTTCATGGATTCTGAATATTTTGCCTGCTGAGACAGCCACTGAAATTTAGAATTTTCTAAGTGGGACTGAAAAAAATACAGACACATAGAGGAAAAAAAGGAAAATTGCAGAAGTCCTCTACAAACACCATTTTAGCATTCCTGTACAAGCTTCTAACACCCCAGAGATTCCCAAAAAAAGCTAGCTATTCCAAAACTGGAGTGATGTACTGAGGCAAAAGCCCCTCAGATTGCCTCTCTGTCTAATAAAACACTTTTCTGTGTTCTGATAAAACACAGCAAAGTGGCAGCAGCTCAGCTCCTGGGTGACATTGGGAAATGAGCTCTCCATCTTCAAGAACACAGACTGAAATTTACAGAGCAGACACCAGAACAACGTGTGAGTTTGTTTGTTTGTTATGAAGGTAATTAAATTAAAGGCTGCAGTGAGTTTGGGTAAGCTCCATCCTCCAAGACATTCAGGATTTGCCTGGGCATGGCCCTGAACCCTTTTTAATTAAACCTGTTTGCAGTGGGGTGTTGAGCAGCCCAGCAGCTCCCTCCCATCACATAGGACCGTTTTGTTTAATCCTCACTTCCCAGAAATGCAATTTTTGCACTGAAACCTGAGCCAGGCAGAGCAGCAGCTCCCAGAACTGTGGTTTTGGGAAGGATGCCTGGGAAGGTGACAGAGTGAGCAGCCCACCTTCAAAGCCATCAGCAGCCACTTCTCCTCAACCTCATCTCCTCCTGAGGATGAACTGTGCTAATCATCTCTCAGTTCTAGATTGCAATAACTCAACCTTGCTGTCTGGACAGCTGCCAATTTGACCAAAAAAGACAAAATGTGATTCCATCAAATCTTCTGTCACCTTCTACAACACATATATCAACCTTTTCTCTTTTTCCTCTTTTTGCCCTCCCACATCTCTCATGGACCAGCAACGGCACCTGGTCCAAACCACACAATCTTTAATGTTGTGTTTGGGTTTGTGGAGGAAATTCAGCCAGGTCTTTTGTTCTGGAAATGTCTATACATGGTACAGAGACACCTGTGACTCTTCCAGCTGGAACAGGCCTAGCCTGAAACAATCCCAAGTTCTTAAAGAAGTTTATTCCACTCTCATGATTATGCCTTATCCACAGAAACTGACAGAAATTCTTCCATTCCTTTCAGAAAAGAGTTTATATGTATTATCAACTGCACCCTGATGTATTTCACAACAACCCTGCAATAGCAACAGTTGCCTCCATGATCATAAAACCTCAGTACTGGATATCAGGCATCCCAGCAGGACCCTTCCACCACCTGAACCCACACCTGCTCTCTGCCAGGAACACCACGATGCCACCACTGCCCTCAAGACTGATTGGCACTTCCTCCCTTCATTAGAAAAAATAGAAGAGAAGACTGAGAAAAAGAAAGTTTGACATAGCATAAATGCACAGTGATGCTTGTGCTCCAATAAAACAGAAAGTTTCTTAAAATGATTTTTTTTTTTTTGGTTTTTTACCTTTCATTGGTAATATTACTAAGAAGAAAGGCCAATTTTATGTTAGGTTATAGAGGAACTATCAGAAAAAGGAAGAGTGTTCAGTGGCCACCCACCAACATGTCTGAACTCTTAATGGCATTTTCTCTTTTTAAAATTAATGATGTTGAAATCTAGTAATAAACATTTTAATGAATACTCTTGCTCTCAAATTCCTATCATCCCCACTATCTAAATAAAAGCAGATAAATGATTGACAAAAAATGTACTGGGTTTGTACACAGACTTAAAAAAAGATAGGGAATTGAACCATTTAATAACATTATGTTTTGTAAAGCATATATCTGCCACTAGTAAAAGCTTTCTTTGGTGTTGATCTGATTTGTTGTGTTCAATAATTTAAGAGAGACTTTTACTGCACACAGTCACATCTGTTATGCTGGTTGATGGTCAATAAATTTAGAGAACACTTGCTCAGAGGAGCTCTTTTATTTGCTGTTGCTGAACTTGAATGACTCTGTTCCTTTCATTATTTCCCAGAAAGGGTTAAACAAGACACTTCCCAGCAAGCTGATGGCCACAATGACAATTCACTCACTCAAGAAGTAAATGTGACTGCAATTCAGGTAAACCCTTCTTTAACCATGGATGTAGAATCATTTCCCACAAAACTGAAAGAAAGAAAGCCAAAACCGAGTACATATGGCAGCACTGCAGTTAGAGAACATGTTCTCTGAAGTGTTTTGAGGAAACAAAACAAAAAGATGAGGACAAAGAATTCAAAGTAAATATCTCAGTGGGATAAATTGATTCCACGTGGCAAGGCTGTGTCAAGTCTGTTATAGTGAATTACCCAGATGTCACCCCAAAAACACATTAGAGAGCAATAGAGAAACAGAAAACAACAGAGAGCAAGAGAGGGTTCGCAAAGGTGCCTTGGCTGCAGAGAGCACAGGTAAGTGCTCAGGACAGCAGGGCAAACTTCAGGAAGATCCAGCCAGCAGGAACACTGATGATGACCTAACCAAAACTGGTCTCTGTAACTGAAGATAATTTCAAAGAAAACCTTTTAAAAGCATATACTTTAAATTCCATGCCTTTTGCAGGACACTTAAATACTCCTTTTAAGGATAGGAAATGCTTGAAAGCACTTAAATACCTTTCTGAAGGCCCTACTGGCAATTTTCACAAATAAATGCAGTGCACTGTGTTGTGCAGAATGTCCAAGTACTGTTACTTAACACTATGTTAAACATTCTTCTATTACACTGCTATTTCATATTATATTGAATTAAATGCTTTACACCAATCAAAAGTTCCAAGTACTTTGAGGCAGAAGATAATACCTCATAAATACAAGTGTTTCTTGTTAAATCAGGGCAGGTTGGAATTCTAGTGCTGGATCTTCAAACAGTGATTCAGACTCCTTTTCTCCAAAAATCCTGAAGATAGGCTGTTTCAGACCACACAGAGGTATTCTTTATGCCCCATGACTAATGCCTACTCTGACCAAACCTTACAGCAAAGCAAGAGCACAAGGGCAAATACCCAAAAATGATGACTAAGTTTGCTAATATGGTCACTTTGTCACCATGGAAAGAGCACGGCTTCTCCTACATGTGAAAGCATTGCCCCAAAATGAACAGGAAATAAAATTGATATTCTGAAAATAGAGCAGAAAATTAAAGCAAACATCCAATAAATTCTAGTGCCTGTAGCCAATGGTTTTGTTTTGTAGCACAGCATGAGACAGATTTCAACTCTTCAGCTGAAATCAGCTGTGAAGTGTACACAATCATCTCTATTTATACCTGCAAAGTTAAGAGGAATATTTGTGGGTTTGACCCTCATTTCAGGTCAGAAAATGCATCAGGGACTATGCTGGTGACTTGACCCTCTCGCTATCAATAGGCTTCCGAGAAATAAAGGGTATACTAATTAGTTCTTAATTTAACAGATCCAGGAGATACAAGGACTAGGAGAAGAGTGTCTTACAGGGAAACATTTCAAGAACAGGGTATGTGCAAGTTAGGAAAGGAGGTTGCAAGAAGACCTAATTATGGTTGACAAATACCTGAGGGGGTTCTCTTTCTACAAGCAGCAGGTAGAAATCTGTTCAAAATATGCAATAAGGACAAAGCCCAAAGGCATTATCTGAAATTGAAGGCAGGGTAGTTCAGACACGGCAGCAGAAATGGCTTTTCACTCGGAGGATCATTACTGCACGGAATAAATGACCTACCGGGGGCTCTTCAATCCTAATGAATTTTATTCCGGGATAGGCACCGATGTCTCTCCGAGCGGAGAGCAGGGCTGGCCGCAGCATCCCGGGCAGCGCCGCCGGGCTGCGCAGCCCTGCAGTGCCACCTTCCGGGAGAGGCACCGGGACCTCGCTGCCCTCCCCTCCCCGGGGCTGACAACCACGGCAAAACCCTTGGGGAGCCTTGGGCTCCTTCCCTGCCGCACCTGCCCAGCGCAGATGGCAGCGAGCGGAGAATTTGATGCGAGTCCGAGCAGCGCCGGCCACCCCGAGCGGCCACCGCGGGGCCAGGCGGGCTCTCCCCGCTCCCTCCCTCCCTCGAGGGGCTGCAACACGTGGGTTTGCAAACCCATTTTCTACCTCATTTCAAGAGAGCAAGTTTCCAACAGTGTTAAGAGGGAACGCGCTAAAGATGCCCGTCTAGGATTCCACCCAGTCCCACGTGTGCATTCGATGTGATGTAGTTAGTTTTGGAAGCTTTTGCTGGCGCTTCTTGGGTGGGGTTTTGTCCTTTTCTAGACAAACATAAGCTGTATCAATGAATAATTACTATAAAAAAATACTCCATTGTGTAGCAAAAAAATGGACATTGTGTCTCAGCATCAACAAATAATACACTATTTACTTGCCTTTGTGAAATAGGAGGCTGCAATGAAAGCACAGCAGGCTTAGCATCCAAAAAACAAGGAAATTCTTACTTTAAGGCCAAAGATTTTCAGGATACCTAGTCACATCCAGAAGTGTAAAACAAGTATTATTACAAACCTGCCCAAACTGGTAGTTAAGAAGCCAACAAAGCCCTTTCATACACAATTCCTCTCCCCACAGCCCTCACAATGTCACTAATGGCCTCTCTACGCTTTATTTATTTATTTACCTCGAGTGAGCCCTGTTGGAGCAGCTCCCCTGCTGCCCAGGTAGCTGAGTGTGAGCTCAGGTGGGCTGTCAAGGGGCTGGCTGATATCAGACCTGATATCAGGCAGCAGCTGCTAGCAGAGGCCTGCTCACATCAGTCACACCTCAAGAACAGACATCAAAATTTTCACCACCAAGAACCTGGAACATTCACCTTGCTGCCAGCAACTGTGCAGGATACAAGAGGAAGAACTGATCTAAATCAGTCTTGCATGTCAGAAGCAAGGAGCAGACCAGGATCCCAGACCTGGCTTCATCTTCTACTCCCCTCCTACCACTGCCTTGGAACCGGCAATCTGTGGCTGCTTTAATGGCTCCATTCCACCTTGTGATTGGTTTGCTCCCATCTCCTCACCACCAGGTTTTCTTGACTACTGATCAATTTAACCTTTGCAGGTGCTGTTTGCATAAAATAGAGATTGTAAATAAATGGCAACCTGAGCACTAGCAGGGAACAGAACTCTCTTCCACCTGGTTGATTTTCTGTTTGCTTTAGAAGTTGCTCTTTCACCTGGGAGTAATGACAATCCGCATCAAGAGACAGATGCAAAACTGTTCCTCCAATTATATAATCACTGCAGCTGATAAGGAGGGAGCTGGATTTAGGTTGCCATAGCGTTGGCATATTGCTATGGAGGCTGAGCTCTTCATCCACTTTATCAGCGCTGGACCAGGAAGAGCAGCCCAATTATGCCTGCTGAATGCATGAGCTGCAGACTCGCTCCCACTTGGAAGAAGCACTCCGGATCAGGGGCTGCTTCCTTTCCCCTCCCACCTCATTTCGATGGAGTGCTTAGGGGTGGGGGTGCTGGCTGGTTTTTATTCTTTTTAACCTGCATTTAATCGGAAGGAGGGTGGTATTATCTCTAAACCCCACTACCCTTCCACCATTGAGGGCCGCCACAGCGCTGCTGCCCCTCCCCAGCTGCACCTCCAGGGCTCTCGGGGGTACCTGGGGGCTCGGCGGGGCACGCTCGTCCCCGGAGCAGGTGTTGGATGCCGGATAACAAACACGTTTGTCAGCGGGGAAGTTGTCGCCGGCAGAGGCAGGGAGGGGCTGCCCTGAGGACCAGGCGGGGGCCATGAGGGAGAAGTTGGCGGGGGTTGGGGGTTCTGCCGTGGGGACAGAGACACCCCGGCAGCTGCTCCCGGCGGAACGCTGCTCTTCCCTCGCCAAGGGGAGGAAATGGCTCTGCCTGCTCTGCAACACCGACGTGTGTGTGTGCGGCCAGGGCTGGAGGGAAGGGAGGGGAGGGGGTGACACCATGCAGGTAACAGGATAAAAATAACTTCAGGAACGGCAGATCGGGGTTGGGCGGGGGCGGGGGAAGGCTTCTGGAGTTTGGACAAACAAAGTTTTACTACAGGGAATAGCGGGGGACATTTGCTAATGCCGAGGAGCAACAGCACGGGTTGGTATCCATGATGCAGGCGATCCTGCGAGGAGGTCGGAGAGAAATCACTTCCCCAAGTAAAACCCAACTTTCATTTTAATACAGCATCCCCGGTGTCCCTCGTTCTCTCAGCATGAGCGCATGTATGGTGCACATGTGTGTAAACAGATAATTCTCCCTTACCCTCCCCTTTCGTGTGAGAGATTGGAAATAGCGTAAGAGAAGGGAAGGGCTCCTCTCCCGGTGCCTTGGGAAGCCGTACCCAGATGGAGGTTAGGGGGACCGGGAGGGCATTAATTGGGAAGGATCCCCTGAATGCGGCGGCCCTGCGAGTTAATCCTCTCTTGACACGGAGGAGCGGCTGCTCCGCGGCTCCCCCGAGCCCCCGGCCCCAGCGCGCAGCCCCCTCGCCGGCCGCCCCTCCTCGCCCCTTCGCTTGAGAAGGCGACGACGGCGACTTAAAGCAACTTTTCTTTGCCCGGGCTCTCCTAAGGAGCAGCCGTTCCGTGAGGGGCTGCGGGGTCTCCCCGGAGCACGCCCGGCCGAGGGGAGCTGTGTGCTCCGAATGGAACCCGGTGTCAAAGGCTGTCCTCTGCCAGTGGAGGCGGCGGAGCTGAGCCGGGAGATAAGGGACAAAGGGCAGGGGAGGGAACGGTTGCTAGGTCCTCGGAGGTAAATCTCAGGCTTACCTTGATGGTTTTCTTCTGGAATGTACATCCTCTTGTTTTCATTGACCATTTAAAACGAGTCCAGAATAATCCCTCCGAAAATCGGCTTGGTAAAATTCAAGGAAGAATGGAGCTGCAGAATTTCCCCTTTTATTATTACCTGATTCCCATTATTGCATCAAACACCAAAAACTGATCCTTTCCACTACTGCCTCCTTTAGTGAAATTGCAATGCATCCTCAGTACATCCGGGCCCCTTCCAAGAATTTAGCACAGCACCTCTGGCTGTTAAACCATAAAAAAGAACAGGAAGGGGGGAAACGAGAGGAGGGGTGGGGGGGAAGGAAAAAAAGCAAAAGCATCCAGGACAAACCTCTGAGGGTTAAATGTCTTTTTAAAATCCACCAACTATAAGATTAACAACAGGAGGACGAGGCAAAAAGAAAGGGGAGATGTTCAAACGCTGCTGCTCCTCCTCTTCAAAGCCATTCTGAGCGCGTTGTGTTGGCAGGGAGCTGTTTCTGCAGAGGAAGAGAGCACAGTCCCAGCCCCTTACTCCCTCCCCTCCCTCAGCACGCTCGCTCCCCGCTCTCTGCCTCTCGCCGACAGACAGACACACTGAACGCTTCCAGATGTTCCAGCTGCGGCGGCTGCACGCAGCTCCCCGCGCACGGCGTTGGGAGACGCCGGACTTGATCTGAAAGTTTAACACGCTGCCTGCCTCCACTGCGCCTGCTGAAGCCTCGCCACAGACATGACGTCAAGGAGGCGAGCTGGAGCCGGCTGCTGCCTGGGGGAGCGGGGGACGGAGCGGGGAGCGGCGGGGGCCGGGCCGGGGCAGGGGCCGGGCAGCGGCACCGGCACCGCTCCGAGCCGCTCTCTCCACGGTGTGGGCTCTGCCCTGCGGTTCCACTACGGAATGCCAGTGTGAGCTGCATTGCAAGGAGCAAGGAGCCGCTGGCATGGTGTGCGAGCGCCGAGCGGGCTGCGGCTCCGCTGGAGCCCCCGCGGGCAGGCAGACACGGCGCGGCAGGCAGGCAGAGGAAGGGAGAGGTACCCAGGGGTAAGCTGCACAGACGAGAGGATGCACAGATGTTTAAACAGATTAATCAAGCTAGGATTTGCAAAATCCTTGGTGGAAACGCCGAAGTGCTCCGCTGGTATCCCACCACTTGCCTTAATTATGCCTGTCATTTGGCCCTCTATAATTGAAGCCCCCGCAGAGAGCGAACACGACTCCTTTAAACTGAACGCAGTACATGTTAAACCTATCTGGACTCTCCGAGCTGCCATGTTAAACAAGAGATGCAGAGTCTAAAACACTTCTCAGAACCACTGCAGAAACTGCCACAACCCAAAGAACTGAACCACTCTTACATGCACGGAGGTGAGCACCTGGAATACCGAGTCCTAGGGACAAACCCAGGGCTGGAGACTCTCACCATAACCGAGTACCCACCTAACATCACATGTGATGCAATACTATTTGTATAGTAGAAGCTTAAAATACCGTGGTTATTTCCTTTCAAGTGGTTTTCCATTTTAACTAGAAGAAAAGAGTATTTACAATTCGTAATACCCCTATAAAAGAAATACTTTTGAACAAACTTAGTGCCTTCTCTACAGATGCCTTTCAGTGGGATGTATCAAATATCCATCTCCTCATGAGGCTTCCTCCCCATCACATTAATTGAGCTGTCTTTCAGCTGGAACTCAAGATACTATAGAAAGCACCACCAGCTAACAGATTCATGGAAAGATAACAAAAACAAAAATACAAACACCACCACACAACACATCCATTTGGAACTACAAGAAAAACTAAAGAAAAACTAGAATAGATGTAAAGCACTTACCAAAAACTGGATGCAGCCAAAGCACTTGTCCTAAATAAAGGTCATTTTGGTTTCTAATAAGCACTGATCATCACAACTTCTGCATTAGTTGCTATTCAAAGGGTAATTAACCAACACCATATTGCCATTGACAGCACAGAGAGGCACAGCTTTAATTCTGACTCAGGAGGAAGGGTTCCTCTGAGCAATTAAAATACACTGTCCTCTCTTGCCTAGTTTTTGTCTAATAATGTCACATGCACTTACCCATTTAATTTACCAGATCAGGCAAGATCTCAGCTGGAGGTAGAATGACAATTGGCTTTCATTTTCAGTTTGAGTTTCTTTTTTTAAAAAAGTGAAGTCCTCCCTTCACCATTATAAAAAGGACTTAACAGAAGATACTTCACTGCCTACATTTGTTGTGTAAATGTACATTTTGTTTTTCTCTTGTGACCACAAATCCTTGCCATTTTGAGTTGTGCTAACTCCATTTTTTCCACCCGTGAGTCAACTGAGCCTTGCATGATTCACCCTTGCATGGACAAGGTATCTTGGGAAGGGAATGCATGCTGATCACCCTTACCCAGAAATCAAACACTGCTGGAGCACCTGTAAATGTTTCTTTTGCATTTCTTGGGTCATATCCTCAGCTAGCTGAAGATTAATGTACAGTATTATTTAAACAGTTAAAATCCACATAGCCCTGCTTTCTGCCAGCTCACATATGTATGCAGGCACATACACAAGCTGTCTCTGACACCTACAAATCTTTTCCTCCGTTCTTTATCCCTCTCTCTCTCTGCCAAGCTCCCACAGTAGGACACAAGTTGGGCCAATTACCAAAAATCAAATACCAAAGAAAAATAGAACAAGAAACAACACTATTAGCTGGCATTAATTTCTCCAGCATAAATAAAATTCTACTATATCTTGAGGTTTCCTTACTCAGCAATTCTAATAAAATAATTTCCTATACAGAGAAGTGGAAAGAAACTGATTGTAGGATTAAGATGGAAAGATCCTGCTGATGAATCAAGTAGGATAAGAGTGAACACCACACCTTCCCCTAAAGTATTTGTATTGTCCAAGTACACAAAGAACATGTGGCCCATGAAAACAGGCTTGGTAAAGAGGTGACACTTGAAGTAAAGCTGCTTGTAAGATTTTTTTGTTAATGTGATTACTGAAATGCACATTTAATATGGATTCCATAGGGTAAGACCTTGAGGTGTTAACCTTCATAGAAACGAGGAAAATTAGCCTTCTTCAGAGTTCAATCCCCACAAACACACCCAAAGAACATACAAGTGAGAGATCAGCTTTAAAGAAAATTATGAAAATTATTATTTCAATACAAAACCAATTCAGAAGTTCTTAGTCCCTGCCTGATATGGCAGCCAGCAGATTTGGAGGTGAGATGGACAATGTAAAGATCAGACACAAGGGTATCTATCTCACACTGGCCTGCATCAGTGCTTGTGGACTTCCCCTAAGCCCATGATGATAGACTGGACAAACAATCAATGTATATTCAGCCTTAGACCTCTCTAAGGTGGACATGCCAATTTTCTATCCCATGAAAAGGTACGAGAAGAAAAATTGTTCTCCAGTTGCTCTAAGAACAATTGTGATGAGGGCCATATAAAGCACCAGGTCAGAGATTCCTGAAAAAGTGCTATTTAAAGTTGTAAAGTCAAAAAATGACTTGCAGGGTACACACTGTGAACATGCAAGTCCAGTATTCATGCCAGGAATGTTTTGTTCTGTGTACAATGTAGCAGCCCTTCCCTGTTATCCAGCCTTATAAAGAGTATACTGGGCACAACAACTTCTTCAAAATCCAGTGTGGGACCTGCACCCATCTTCAGAACAAAAATCACCTGAACAGGTTGTGCAGGAGAACATTTCCCTGATTCCAACAGGAGGAGTCACTGTCATGTTGTTTGGAACTATGGGGCTAGAAAGCAATGGGATGAAGGCAGAGCAGAGCGTGCAAAAACTCTGCACTGAACTATTTTTACAACTTATGACATTATTTGTAAGGCTCTTTTCGGCACTCTCAGAATTTCTAAAATGATGTAGGGTTTCCACTGGGCCCACTGCATGGGCTGTCTAATTGCAGTAGATTATGCTCATATTATTTTGGCAGTAATGCCTTCTACTCTAAAAGAAAAGGGTAAATTATTCAAAAGTGGAAAAGAAATGCATTTTATCCCAGAAATGGTACTAATGTCCACAACACAAATGCAATTCCTTCCAGGGCCAGCTCAGAGAATTGGTGCCAGAACTCTGGATTACTCTGCTGAAAGGTATTTTTTCCCCACAAATTTTAGGTTTTGCACCTCTGCCAACAAACAGAGAAGGCTTCCCATAAGAATCTGGACTTTCTTGCACTGAAGCCTATGGGATATTGTTTTAAATAAATGACCATTTCAGCCAAAAGCAACAGCTTGAGCACACTAAAGAATCACTGTGCATGAACAACATGATGCTCCTAACTCCTCTCCTTTCTGACAAGACTGCATTGTTAGTCCACACACAGTAAAATACCAATATTAGGAATTCGCTGCTATTACACAACTACAATGTAATTTTTTTAATGAAATATTGATGATAAAACATTTTTCTTATATTTCTTATATTCTTGCTGTGGCAAGAATTGTTCTCCCAGTTATTTTTGATTCTTTTGAACTATATATCATCTAAAACTGCATCATCCCCCCCCACTTCTTATTTGATAATGAAAAAACCACCTTTTTGGACCTATGAATATAGATTTATAAAAATGTCCTTTATTTGACTTTTCTTGGTTGTTTAATTTTAATTGAAATTAAAGCAATTGATAATTCTATCTAGAGCTATTCAAAGTGTGGTCAGGAAAGTGCAGACATTTAAAAATTATCAGCTAGCTAGAACACATGAGACTTTCTCAAGATAAAAAAAGTCTGGGATGGATAGGAAGCAGAAGACTGATGAACAGAATTTCTAGGTGATTTCATTTCCTAAAATCTGGAACAGCTACATACACACAGGAACTTTTTAAATTTTATACAGTGAAAAACACATGAACTTATAAAGTCTTTAAGGAGATGTGCAATGAAAAATGAAATTTTAATCCAATCAGCCTACATTGGTGAAAAGAATCATGCAAACTCCTGAGTGTATCTTAGATACTTGCCACAGGTTACACAACAAAGATTGAGAGCTCACTCCCATTCTAATCTTCCATCACAGTTCTAGAAAATACTCAAGAATATGGAGTTTGTAGCTTGTTCTGAACTAAGAACCACACAGAATTCTGGATTTAGGGCATGCACAAAGAGACTATTTTGGAAGGGAGGGATTCTTCAAAGAACAAATGTTTGCAAGTTGCTGAGGAAGACTTGACAGTGACTAGAAGAACTACATAATGCTGACATTTGGAAACCTCAGTGGACCTAATTAGCAAACAATGAAAAAGTGAAAATAAGAAGGCAATGCAGAAAAACATATTTAGTTAGGAAAACCAATTCCAAGTATAAAATTCATAAACTGAGTTCAAAAAAAAGAGAAAGAAATTGATGTTGGGGTGGGTTGTAAGACCAAGTTCCTTCCTTTTCTTCTGGAATTTAAAGACTCAAAACTTTTAAATGTGCTTTGTCAACACAGAAATTTATTGACAAACTGAAGGAAGCCAGCAATTTGGAGTTCTGACAGATTTTGGAGGATTTGTAATAATCACTAATGAGTTAAAATAGTCTAAAAATACATCATCTTATGGATCAGCTGCAAGGAAGATGATTAGATTGATTTGTTAGAATAGTCAGTTACCGTGATGTTGGCCTGATACACAATGTCAACATTCCATTTTCAACAATGACTCTTCCTGTACTGAAGGGCTCCACTGCTTAGAAAGTGTATCTGGTTATAATGCAATCTTTGTGGGGTTCCTCTGGCTTTTTCACCCCCAGTTATTTCTCTCCAGAATGAAGAAAAACACAACTTGCCCAGCAATCAACTTTAACTTCATTTTGTGTGATTTTAAAATCTGTCCCGTAACTTGCAGTTCTCCTATTGCCTCCTGTTAAGATGACTGGTAATTGTGTTTAGGTGAATAAGCAATTCAAAATGGGCACTAAGTTAGAAACAACTTCCATATGCACAAATTCTTGATTTCAACCTCATTTTTCTTTTCCGGAATTGTATGGTAACAGACTATAGACAAACCAGTGTTATCTCAGCACCACCTAAACATTGTGTCAGACTTTTTGCAAACTGCCCTTTAAACAAAATTAGTTCCAATAGACTGCTCAAAAGAGCTTTATTTAAATAAGTCAAAACACCGAAAGTAAATGATACACAAACCCTAATTGAGTTACACCATCAGTGTTAAAAATGTATATTATTTCACTAAGGTGCCATCTTGACTAATCCCTCTGCTAGGACATCCTAAAAGGTCATTTAGTGGGACTTCAAAACGTTACAGAAGTTCTGAAAGTGTGAAACAAAAGTGTTTAGAGGTGCTTTTTGCTGGAGAGATAGTTAAGGTATCCTGAAAAGGTTCCTGAACACTGTATACATTAAATCTGCTTCTGTAGCACAGATCTGGGCTTGCACACAACAATTATTCAAATAGCTTTAATTTAAAAATGGTGGTGTGACTGTCACTGTGAACTCCAAGACTGCTGAAAATAATTCCAAATACTTGTAGCAATAGGTAATGGGTGGCTGCCTGAATATGTGCCCTCCAAAGCTTCCCCAGCTGCAGTGGAACCTTGGTACAACAGAAGCAGAAAAACAGGTGAAGCGACAGGCAGCAAAGCCAAGAGCATTATTTGATTTGGAGGATAATACACTAAGGTAGTAAGTTCTGAATTGATATAGTACAAGAAATGTTCATTTGCAGTTTCTCAAAGAAATCTGAAGTTTCAGAAGCTGAGGAAAAAATGTTACACTTATTTAAACTACCCCTCCAACACACAATCAGAACAGTTTATTTATGTCTCCACTTTTAATTCTCCCATCTTTGTCTAAACACGCAGACAAGCAAAATAAAACAATAAACAACTTTAAAGTCTTTGCTCACTGGTTCCACATGTTCTGAAAGAATTATTTATATTTCCTTAACAGAAATGGTTGAGCTCAGCTATTTATAATGCCATCAATGCATACACTAGTTTAAAAGAGTTGCATCTGCAGAACTCCAGGGGACAATGAATGACCAAGCTAAGCTCCTAACATACACAAGAAGAGGAGAAGGAGGGAAAGAAGGAAAGAAAGCAAGAAAGAAGAGAAGAAGGGACAGTTTTATCTGAAAGTAATGTATCACCTGAAATAAGTCTTCCAGATCAGGTTTAATATCCTCTTTGATTTAGGAGAGAGTAATAGAGAAATAAAGACCTATTCTGCTTGAGCTTCAAACAGAAATAGTTTTACAGTGCTGGGAAAACAGGTAGATTTCAGAATAGGTTACATCTCTGGCTCAGACTTCTTCAACTTATGTCATTCATAACTCATCCTTTTTTTAAAGCACAGTGGAATTTTTAAGTCTTTATTTGATATTTGCTTTACACTATGGGAAGAAAAACTAATGCTTTTTAATAAGAATAAACAAAAACAAATAAACAAAATAAAAAGATAATGGAAAGCTCATGCCAATAACACATATAGCAAGCTCATGTAATTGCATCATTTCATTCTTTGACATTATCTTTTTTCCTGTCCCCTTCTCAGCTTTTTGCACTGTTTTCTTAAATCAGAAAAAAAACCCTAAGTTGTAAAGAACTGAGGTCTTGATCCTGATAAAATACAATGGTACTTTTCATAGGAAATCTTTCATATTGGTAAAAACCAAACAAATGCCTGACCCATAGTTGCACAAGAACCAAACTGTAAAGAGAACAGAAGAAGCCCCACTTCCCACTTTGTTCCCTGATTGTCTTTTCAGACGTCCTTTGTGTCCCATTTACCTGTGTTTCCATTGGACAGTGTGAGTCTTGTGACTTCAGAAGAAGACTGGATGAGTGAAAGCAAGATGAACATTTCACACCTGGCTCCTCAACAACTAAATCCCTGAAGAAGCCTCTGTCCCATTCCTCAGTTTCTTCTACACTTCCAGAGCAACACAAAGCCATGCTCTTTACAAGCAAGCATGAGTGCTCATAAAACAAAACACAGCATGATCCAATTTGATATGAAAACTTTTTTCCACACTGTAAGCTGTCAGGCACTGGACCATCTCTCTTCAGCCTGAAGAGTTCTTGTTACACTAAGCTCCAACACAAAAGGTTCAAAATCTTACTCAGTTCCCTCTGTATCATTGCGATGCAAAAGGCTTGATCATTTTGCTATTAACTGAGTAACTGTTGGACATCTTTCCTCTTCAGTCACAAGAGTCTGACTTTCACAATTATTGTATCATCTGCTGCCATCTCCTGAAGAAACACAGCTTGAACTTTGGCAAGAGGCAGGGAAATGGAGATATCCACATCCTGAACTTTCTGCTGGTCAGTGCTGCCTGTCAGTCCCAAAGGAAAAGCATAGCCTCAAAGTTCCAGGCTGGTAGATGCTGAAAATGTAGAAAATGGCAATATAGGACCTTTACATCCCTCTGATTCCATTTCTCTCCCATTTGAATCCATGGTGGTTGTGGCAATTGCTACCACAAACAACAGGGGCTGCTGGCTGCACTGCAGCCTGGGGAAGGAACTCTTATCAGCATGAGCACAACAGCAGAGAAGAGAAAATCCACAGAACACTGACTGCACAAAGAGCACCTGATTTAATAAGGCATGTGGCTGCTGTTCTAACATGAACAGGCATAGGCTTGTGCCCAAGGGATGGACTGACAGATTTCATGTTTTGAATATCTGTATTTAGCTCTACACTACTGTACTGCTGGTTTTGCAGCCCAGCAGATGTCTACAAGCAAAAGACATCAATTAGTTGAAGAAGGAAGAAACTAGGGAGGAAATTCTGCTCTCAAAATAAAATAGGTTGACAGAGGAAGAATGCTGTGGAGAGGCGGAAAAAAAAGCAAAGAAAAAGAAGAAAAAATGCACAACAAAACCTAAACAAACCCTGCTTGGCCCAGTGACCCAAAGACATGCCAGTAAGATGGTCCTGACCACAGCCTGAAATGACTCCCTATCTATACTTACATAAATCTTCCTTTTTGTGCTGGTGTATCAGCTTCAGTTTACCAGAAATAGAACTACAAAAATAGATCTATAACCATATATAAACAATTTTTTCTTCCAAGCTCCTCCAGTTTTTAAAAATCATTTTAAAAATCATACAGCTATTTTTAAACTAGATTTTTGCAGCTTAACTGGCCTAGCATATCAAAACAATGTAGTCATCAAGAGAGTTACAAAGATAGAGGAACAAGCACACTATGAAAGAATGGCAGATGGTATTATTGTCAAAATGGAAGTGAGCTGGTGGTCAAGTCTAATAATTCATTGAAAGCTACATCATGCCTCAACTTTCACACATGAAGAACACAAGGTTTAAATGTCTTAATTTATTTTTAAAATCTTCTACTGACAAAGAACAAGCAGAACCCACAGATGCTCCCCAGAGCAGGGGAAATCCACATGCTTTCCTGGGGAACTAAACACATGTATTTGCTAAGATCAAAACTGTTTCTAGAGAAGCTGTTGAATCTGACAAGATTTCACAAAAGAATTATACTGATGTAGGTCAATTGCCTTTACCAAATTACTCCCAACTTACATTATTACAAATGAGATCACGATGCCATTTCATCGTCAATGGAAGTAAAATCTAACCCATAAAGATGCATCTGCATTGAGTATTCAGCAGAATGGAAGTGATGAATCACACTCTTGCCCTAAGAGTGACACAAAGGAGCAATCAGCTTGAGCTGATGTTCTGGCACCAGTTAAGAACACACTCGTGACTCCCCGTGTTCTAAGTTCCACAGTCCTTGAGATGAAGCTCCCATAGTTTGCAGCAGCATTAAATACATCACTGATGATATTCAGAGTGCCTTGCATCCAAAAAAAAAAAATCTTCAGAGCACACAAAGTGTTTAAAAATAGTTTTACTAGTCACAATTGACATTTGAGTTAAAGCTTCATTTTGAATTAACACTGCACTGTACTTTGAAATTGGAATTGAAAATTGCCATATGAAATGATTTACTGTTGTAAAAACTTGGTCAGAATAGGAATATGAAAACATTCAGTGAGATGTGGAATGACCATAAATTGAGCTACCAGTTGTATGTTACAATTACAGAGAGATTGCACACCAGGCAGCACAGTGAAACCCAAACCATAGTTTGGTTAGCTCAGTACTTCTTCCAGGAGAATAATGGAATCTGCTGACCAGCTTTACTACATCTGCTACTATCCTGATTTCTTCTTTAAGTCCCATTGGATTAGTAACTTTAACTGATCAAATGATTTTGCAAAAGCTCAATTGCTGGTACTATGGCAAGTAGGACAACTAAAAGCTGGGCTACGCTGGAGTGAAGGACCAAATTGTCATGTTTATACAGAATTTTAACTCCTTAAAGTATTGCAAAATATTGATTAATTAATTCTTAGAGTATCCATGAAGACAGAGTATAGGATCTTGTTCTTTATGCTTGGATTCAGCCTAACTAAATTGCAGGGATCTTGGAAACTTTAAAGCAAAATGATACTTTTGGAGGCAAGATGCAAGGTGTTTTCAAAAAAAGCAGGGTGTCAGGTCAGTCCTGTGCTAGGAAATTAAAGGGTGAGTAGCTGGCTGCTTTGCAGTATTCCTGGATGTTAACATTGCCCTCTCTGTCCATAATTACCTCTGAGAATAAATGTTTAATGGACCCTCATAGAAAAGTAGCTTGAACTCTGTAGTTTAAAAAGAGTACTTTTTTAAAAGAAAAAGAACACTTTTTTTAAAAAAAAAGTTGTTTTAAAAGAAAAACTCCATGCCGGCTTCCACCTACTTTTTCTCTTTTTTTACATACTCAGTGCTCCAGCATACAACAATTATTCTCTTCTTCATACATCAAACAAGAGACTTTGAAGTGTTAGGGCTTTCAAAGACAAAATGAATGGTAGACCAATAGTAAGGGGTAAAAGGTAAATCACAATTGGACTCCCAATTAATTTGCTGTTTCCTGACAGCCATGAGTAAGGAAAGCTACACAACTAAGGCCATCCTTTCCAAGCTGGTGGAACCAGATAGTGTGATGTGACAGAGTTAATATTAATGTTTGCTCCTTCTCCTAACTAATCAAGAGTGTTGCTTCACACTGGTTTGGGGAGGAAGGCTGCAAAGTCAAGGAGATCTGTCATACTAAGAACAGATGAAGAAGGAATTTCTCCCTGTTCAGACAGGATTTGGTTTTCATAGTCAGTAGCCAAAGTTTTAGGTAGATTTTTATCTTCAAATTTTTATTTAAGAGTTCTGTCGCAGTATGGGGGATACCTGTCTTCAAAATGCATTCAAATTTGCATTTTTTATTTGGAGTTGTGGATCATTGCTCTGTGGTCACTTCTCTTCCCCCCAAATTGTGCCCTAAGATAATATTTGAAAAGTCAAAGCAGTAACTTACAAGTCATTTTTTTTACTCCCTGACACAATTTAGCACTTTATAAACAAAGTGCAAGAGTTCCTTCTGTGAGCTGAAAAAACACCACAGTATGTTACACCCTTTTCCTGAGATTCAGAAGAAAAATTCAAGATATTTCTTTACTCTTTCAATCTCATCAGTGTAGGATTTCTCAAATAAGCAAGCCTTTCCAAACAACCCAAATTTGGAGACAATTTTGATACTGGAGCATTAACAATTGCCACCACCTTCAAATCACCTGGGCCACATCCTGCAGGACTTACATTCATTCAGCTAAAATGTTAATCAACCTAAATAGTGACTTCAGATCAATAAGAACTTCATGATTTCACATACTGTTGCTTTTCATTTTTAATAAGGATGGATTTTCAAGTCCTCATAAGTTTCTGTAACAGGCAATCAAGGTAAATTTTGATCCTAAATAGTCCAGTTTTTAATTGTAATCTACTTCAAGAACACACTTTCACCTTAAAACATTATACTTTGTTGGTGATGGAATACCCATTTATCTTCCTTTATTAAGCAAAATTATTTTTCTAATACCATTTGCTTTTGTTTTCATTTGAGAGATCTCATCTCTATTCCTTGTGTTCTGATACTTAGTACATTCTCTTCTTTAATAAACAGTAATTAAACTACCAGTCTTTGCATTCTATAACTATAAAGAATTGAGATTTTTTAAAAATAGTTTTCTTTATAATATTAAATAACACAAAAGCCACTCCAAAACCTAGACTGGAAGAAAATATTTTCAGATAAATTACATTATCAAACTTGATGCAATTTCTATTAACAATCTGAACTAAAATCTGGTTTGGCTTTTCATACTGAAGTGGTACATCTGATCTTCTCAGGCACAAATGCTATTTTTAAATAAAAAACTGCTTCTATAAATATTTCAGCTTTAAACACCCATAATTCTGTTTCTCTTTTTTTTTCACATCTAGAATTGCAGCAGGGCCTTGGAGAGGTTAAACAACTACAAAAAAACCCTAACATCTACTTAATGACTGCTAGTAGCATTTCCCCATGTTCAAAGCAGACTGTCCATAATTCAGAGGACAAGACAAGGTCACTAGCAAACATCAGTGAACTGTGTCTGCTTTTGCAAGTTCCACATAAAAATAGTGCATCCCTAGGAACACAAAACAGACATAATAGATTGGTTCACATCAGAACACACACTAACACAAGAAGCTAATCATCTTTTGATTGCAAGAGGCTCCAGCTCAATTATTTTGCAACACTAGCAGCAGTCTCTTTGTGTAGGGTTAAAAGAAAAGAAAAAAGTTGTTTTGTGGCTTTAAGCAACCAGAACTAATGCCAGGATCAAATTAAGCTCTTTGTAGACATAACTAAAAGGCTGCATTTGGCCTGTTACCATCTACACATTTGGCAGAGCTGGACCCAAAAACCTACAGTGCACATCTACAGGCATCGCCAGCTGAATTATCCTCCCCCACCAGAAAACACACATGAAGCAGGGTGGGAATGAAGCTGTTTTCCCACCTCCTTATTTTTTCTGAATATAAAAAGTGACTCCAAGAGGAATCAAGGTACCACTTACCTGCAGCTGTGTGTACCACAGAATATCCAAAAAAGCAAAAGCACACTGCACTGCCCTCTCTGCATAATCTCCCTTCAGCTCTGAACAGGGAATTCACTCACCAAGTGATCTGAGCCATGTGCTCCCCCATAAATGCAGGGGGAAACCACGTGGCCACCATGAACTCAATGGGTAAAATGTCAGCCTGTGAGAGGCCAACACGTGGAAGTTACTACAAGTAACCTGCAGGAAAGTTAAAGCACATAAAGAAGGTGCTCCTGAATAATTGACTTTCATAACAAAATATCCAGGAAAAGAGTGCTGTCCTCCTGAATACCTGAGTGACGATGACTACTGAACCCTCAGAGAGAGATTAATGACCTCTGAAATACTCAAAACCTGTTATTGGACACTTGCTGTCATTGAGTTCCAAATGATAAGCCAGAAAACACATTTAAATACACTTCATTTACATTAGAGATGTACCAGCTGCCCCAACTTCCCAATCCACCCCACACATCCCCTCCCCACCAAAAAAGGAAAAAACATGCAACATATTTTACTTTTGTTTCTTCCATACTTGACACTGTTTCAGGTATTGATTCATTGCATCTTTGCATACTTTCCCTGTGGTTTTTCACTCTTATCCCTCCTTAGCTTTCTGGGTTCAGATCAGATTTAAAGTACCAAAAAGAGAGAAAGACAATTTCTTCCATTTCTTTGGTTTCAAGACATATCTAGATTAAGCCAAACTCTTGCATCCTCCACCCTTCACTTCCCAGCCACTACACAGAGTTGCTAAGGATGTTTCTACTGACATCTTCCCATCTTTCCTTCCTGTGCCACCATGGAAGCTGGTGTGCTCCCAGTTAAGGGTGGAAAGAGCAGATTTATAAGTGCAGAGTAATTTATTATTGCAGCTTACAAAAAAAAAAAAAAAAAAACAACAAAAAAAAACCCACACACTCAACATGTCCTTGCCAAATTCTCTCTGAAGGAAACAACATCACTTACATACAACACTGTCAATACTTCAACTGACAAACTTTCTAAATACTGGAAATATTTCTGAAATAATAATTCTCATTATTGTTTTGCCAGCAGAAAATTGTCCATGATATATTGGGTATCTTCACAGCTATTTCATTAATATGGGCAAAGCTGTGAATGTAAAGAGGGTAATAACCTCACCAAGCTACATGAGATAGACTACTGGCCATTAGAGGTAGAAGGGAAAAATGACTATAAATTCAGAATGATATTGGTCATTGTAGTAAGAATCCAAAGCAAAATATAAATAAACATTATCAGTATGGATTTAAAAAAATATTTCTAAAAGCTACAGGCCAACATATAAAACACATCAAAAATTTTCCTCTTGAAATTTTTTTTCTTGAGACTGTCCATTTAACTTAAAAGTCAGACTCTCTTTAAAGAAAGGGCACCAAGAAAGTCCTCTGTTAGAAACTATCCATAATTATTTCCAAGTTAATCCTAGGCCTTGAGAAGCATTTTTCTAGACCAGATCTCACAGGTGCTCATGGTTTTGCCCTGGCCAGACCAAAAGGATGGAAGTGAATATCTAAAAGACTTGATTCACTTACCAGACACCTGGGCAGGACATGCACAGGCTTTACCTGGGAATATGGAGGATAAAAAAAAGACGAATTCTTGCTACTAAGCAAGATTTTTGTGACTCGACAAACAATAAGAGACCTAAATGTTACTGAAGTCACAGGGCCATACTGACCTCAGGCATCCTAAGCAAAAATGGAACTACTAAGTATTCCCTAAATCTGCAGTTTCAAAGGTCACCAGGAAGGACTTGGTAAATTATTTCATCTCTAACCTCAAACATGTGTTGCTTCTTCACTCTCACTGACCAAATGCAGCCTTTCCAACCCTATTTTTATTTTTAAATAAGATGAATATAGTATTTCTGCAGCTCACTGAGGTATTTGTGAAGTTGTATGAGACCTTGTAATGAAAGAACTGAAAATCCACATGAACTACAGTGTTACTAAATGGTACCCTGTCATTTGATTTTCATTTAAAAATAACCCCTCTTTAGCACAACATAAGTACAAGGCAACACTACTACAAGACATTCTTTTCAGTTTTTGATAACAAAGTTTTAACTGTTTGGATTGAAATTTCTCGGGGTGGAGGTTGAATTTATTCTGCAAGTTTTTGGAGAAAAAAAATCAGTCATTTTTAAAAGAAGGGTAAGAAGTGCTTTATCCTACAATATTCAAAAATTCACACACTAGAAACTCCCAATGAAAATGGGTAATAAATGCTTCAGAGCCAGGATTTGCAATCTGACAAGCAACGTTGCCCAGATTTCAAGGCCTTCTGTCATGTACATGACTTGAATCTTGTCGAGTTAAAGTTCCATAAAAGAATTGTGACTTCCATATGCTCAGTATGAAAAAAGAACAGGCTATAGGGCCAGAACCAGCCCAGAACACAAGAGGCACTGAACCTAAAACTAACTGGAACTTCACCCCTGGATCTCTACAGCAGCTGTAGCCCCTGTTTTCTCCTCAGGGCTGACATAAGAGTACAAATCACCTACACTTGTTATCAGTTTCTCCTGTTTTCCAAATGGTGAAATAAGGGCTATGAATTGAAATATTTCAGCTCTTCTAATAAACCATTTTGTGTATCCAAATTTAGCGGGGGGAAAGAATTTGTTTCAGGAGGTGCATGCTAAGAAAGTGATATCCAAAAGACTGTGTGAATGATACAATAATTAAGGCTCTGTGAGTAACACCATCACTGTTTCCATGGAATTATAATATTTACATTATGTTCAAGTACTACTTCCCAAAAGAACCCCTGGAATGCCTTACTTCTGTGATATTGATTTCTCTTCTCTACTTTTGGAACTAAAAGACTGGGTAAAGAGGTTGGATTTACAGTGAAACCCCTTCCCCTGGAAAAAAGGCAGATCTCTGTAGTGAACCACTCTGGTATCACTAACTCCCAGCAGGAATCAGAGTCTTTGCTGATGGACAAGAGGAAAGAGCAGGCTGAACATAGTTTTCCAAACTACAATGCCATGGCCATTTGGAGACAGCCACCCTGTCATTTGGTACTCCAAATCAAGCTGGAATGCTCCTTCATTCCAGCAAAGCAAGCAAAGAACTTGTTGACAGCTCAATGAAGGTGACTAAGGAAAATTAGTTCTCCATCAAAGTGGGACAAAGGCCATTCTTGCATTTACTTCTCTAACAAAATGCCTTGATGGCCGAATTCAAGAAAAGTTTAAAAAAAGTTAGGAATTTGGGCTTTGGAAGACAGAACTCAACTTTTACACTCATCTTCAAAATGTGATTTTTCAGCTGCAGATTATCAGCTGTTCTTCTGGGACACTAAATACCTCTATGAGCCCAGACCTTCAATGACCTAATTATTCTGTCTTATTTTTCAGTAATCTGTTGTTTTCCTTGTCCTTTGGTAGGATAAAGAAATGTCCTACTTTCTGACAGTGCCCTCATGAGTGCTGTATCCTCAAAAAGGGAGGGGAAAAAAACCCCAACCATGTGGAAAACTTCCAACCATGAACCTGTGCCTACTGATGGTACACAGAGCACAGAGAATGCTCTTTCCATTTTATAACCTGTTGCACTTCCATGTTCGTAACACTACAAGGAGTATTTTTTTTAATTACAAGTTTTTTTCTGAAGCTTTATACCAGTTGAAATATGCAATAGTTTGTACTATATCACATCCCCATTTAATCTCTGAGGATGTAACATACAGGTGTCTAGCTGACTCATTTTCCCATATGACTTCTGACACCCTGGACAGTCAAACTTCTGGTTTCAAATCATACAAAATGTTTCCTCCCCTTTGATTTGTTTAGAATGATTAACTGAAACAAAACTACTATTTGCATAAGTCATTCCTTTTTTCTCATACAAGACATGAAATAATCTATTAAAAATCAAATACATTCATAAGAATTGGATGTGATCTGAAAACCCTTTTCTAACCTCATTTAACAAAGGTTATTAACTGCTCTCCACATGTATATGAGGACTTTCAAAAATCCTAACAGTGTGCTGGGCCTGCATTCCAAAGAGTCATTTTGGTGCCTCCTTCTAATCCTTTCCCTGGAATAATGCTCTCTGATACACAGCTCAAAAATCCATGTATCAGAGACTGGGCAGCAATTGACTCTGAACAGTACAGTCAGTTCACTTCCCCAGAACAAACAGCAATACCTGCTCCTATTAGCCTTTTTACTCTCCTGAGAATCTTTATGTAATGTTGCATTAGTAGCCTTTACTAAATTAGAAAGCCAAAAGGGAAGATAAATCAATATGAATGTACGTTTGCTGATATTGATTTTTCCTCTCAGTCAGCATGGGAATATTGTGGCTCCTATTAATACAAGGAGTGGAAGAGCTTTAAATGGTTCTGTTTGGATAATTACCCAGTAGTTTGGGAAACTTATTCAAACTTCTTTAGTTTGTAATTTTGAACTAGACACTTCATGAAATCAATTCTTTCTCATAAATAATCACGTTAATATGTTGATGACAACTTCCTGATGTGGCTTATCAAGAAGATGACTAGGAGAGGCAGTCAGCCTGGTATTCATAAAAAGAGGATAAGGGGCTAGAAGATGTGAAGGTCAAGGGCAGCAAAGCTGCAGCAAACACAGCATTCTGCAGTTCAACATCCTGGAAGAAATTGAGCAAGAGAAATAATGGAGTCACAACTTTGGAATTCAGACTATATTTCAGTTTGTTTGGGAATGGGCTGTGGGGGATCCCCCAGAACACTGCCCTGCAGGGCTAAGTGACCCAAGACATGTGGCTGGTCCTCATGGACCCTCTTTTGAGTGCACAGGACCAGGTCAGTCTGCCAGGCAGGAGGGAAGCAAGTGTGGCAGGAAGCCAGCACGGATGAACAGGGAGCTCCCATCCCAGCTCAAGAACACAGAGATGGAAGGTCAGTGCCAAAGCTCAGATGCAGCTGGAAAAGCAGAGATTAAAGGGCAGAAGGGCTTCTGTAAGTACATTGGCAGCAAAGGGAAGGCTGGGAAGGATATGGCCCCACTGCTCAGTCTGGCAGGAAAAGCAGTGAAAAAGGACATGGATAAGGCTCAGGTACTCAGTGACTGGTTTGCCTTACATCTTTTTCTACTTTTTATTTTTGGAGGGCAGAGGGGTATTTTGGGGTTTTTGGAGGCAAAGGGGTTTAGTTCCTCATAAGGCTTGTCTTTAGGCTTTCAGAGTCTCCAAGCCCAGGGTCAGTCTCTGGGAGTGGTGCATGTAAGCCAGTGGGACATACCCAGATTTCTGGAACAACACGAGCTGTATCTGAAGGTGTGGAGAAAGGTGGCCAATGTCACTGTAAAGTTGTCCTCTCATTTTTGAAAGATCACAACTGTCAGGTGAAGCTTTTGATGAACAGCAAGACAAACACTATACCCATCTCCAAGACAGAGGAGCCAGGGAGCTCCTCCTGTAGGGCAGTCAACCTAACCTCAGAAAGATCGTGGAGAAAGTCATCTTAGAAGCCATATCTAAGCAGACAAAGGATAAAAAAGAACAGCCAGGTTGGAATTACCAAAGGCACACAATGCCACACACCCCTGACTATTCTATGGCAAGATCACCGGCTCTGTGGACAAGGGGAGGATAATGAGTGATACTTACCTTAACTTTAGCAAGGTTTCTAAGAGGTTTTTTTTTACATCTCTGTAGCTCAGTTGTAGAGCTGTAGATTAGATATGGAAGAAATCTGAACATTTCCCTGGAGCACCACAAATCACAAATGCCAAACACTGCACCAGGGATGATGGGAATGGGAATAATCCTATGCATAAGTAGAAGCTGGGAAGCAGCTTTGCACAAGAGAGCCAGGTGTCCTGGTAGACAAACAGCTAAACATGAGCAAACAGCATGCCCTGGCTGTGAAGGAGGCAAACCACATCCTGGATCCCCTCACCAAAAATGTTGCCAGCAGGTCACCAGGGAGTCATTCTGAGAGCCCATGAATGGAATGCCCCATCTAGTTTTGGGCTGCTCAGTACAAGACACTGCAATAAGAACAAGTCCAGAGCCTCTAAGAGGATTAGGGGGCTGAGGCACACATTGAATGAGCACAGGCTGAGAGAACTAGGCTTGCTAAGCCTGAAGAAGAGATGACTAGGATAGACCTTTTTGCTGTCTTCAGGTGTTCCAGAGGAAGGTATTGAGCAATTGGTGCCTGTCTCTTATCAGAAGTATGCACCAAAATGATGAGAGGCAGCAGACAAGTCATAAAGGAGGAAACTCCAATTAGGCACAAAGAATTTATTTTTTATTATTATGAAGGTAATAAAACACTGCAATAGGTTGCCCAGAAATGCTGTGGAATCTCCATTGCCATTGCTACTACTTCAGTTTAAGTCAAAGATCTGTTAAGAAACACTTGTTCAGAAAAAGCAAGTTTGGGATCTTTTTCTTGTTACTATGCTTCAACTGCTCTAGTATTCTCATTCACAGACCAAAGATCATATTCCTCATGACCACAGGCCAGCTCAGAATCAACACAACTACAAAACTAATGTGGTTATCATTCCCTCCTAGTATAGCAAGATGGATCAGCCATGTGAAAGGAAAAACCCCTAAGTCAGGTAATCTTATTCACTTACACTGAATGAAAATGGAGTCATCACTGATGGAGCTAATGCTGATGGGGAAAAATCAGACTTCAGAGAAGCCTTGCATCAATTCATTGCTTGAAATTTTTCGTGATAAGTAAAATGAGCCTCTTTTGGGCCTGGGCTTTTTTTTTTTTTTGTATACAATCACACATACATATACTACCTAAAGCTCAGACAAAAAAGCTTGGTTTTTATAATTTTTGCAAACTCTCTCCATATCCTAAACCACAGTTCAAACCACTGTCTCTATTGACATACTTTTAGAATAAGTATGACTTTCAGGATAAAACAGAACTGTTATTTGTCAGCTGCAGTTAATGATACTTAGACTTTTGAAAATGTTAGACCACATCATCTCTCTTGGAACTGTACAGAGGGCTTCTATGTCTTGTGGCAACTGTTGCCAAGTAGTAGAGAAAACAGAGATGCTTTCTTGCAGCCTTTATCATTTCATAAATGCTTCCTCAATCATTGACCATCAAGAAAAATGTTGCAATGAACTTCTCCTACAATTGTTAAGTCTACATCTCTTTCTTGCTTGAGAGAACATGTCTCCTGGTCTGTATCCCTCAGAAACCCCTCAGAAACAAAGAGACAGAAAATCTATGTGATGCTGTATCTGCTTTCCAATTGCTCAGTGCTGTGTGAGGGGAAACTCTCCATAGGTTCTGTTCTGTAGCAGCAGCCACTTCCAACTAGGTCACATCAAAACCAGTGATTAAAGTGACCTAAAAAATGGTTGTGGCAGGACAGTTCTTGGTAATGACAGCACACTGCTTACCCATTCTTGTGCTCAGCATTTCCTTCCATCAAAACACTCCTCTAACTCTATTTTCAGTTGCATTATCTACCTGAATTTTCCTTCCTCCAGACCCAAGTCTGTCATTTCCATTTAACTTGGTTCCTAGCAGGTGTCCCATTCTGGTGGCACACCACCTTCAGTTTTGCTTGCATACCAATCCTGCCTTCCCAATTAAGCCCTGCTCCACCTCAGCCCTGCCTCCTTTAGTCCATCCCAAGCCTTCTGGTCCTTCTGTCCCCTCATGACTGCAGCTGTGATTTGTGCACCCCACCTGCCCAGTCTGGATGTTTCTGTATTGCCCAACAATGACACAACACTCTCAGGATTTTTCTTCCAATCCTTGCCTCCCCTTTATGATATGTTGAACATCACCTTCAGATTCCCCTTTCAACCTGAATGCTGCAATTCTGAGAGCATCATGAAACGCTGTTATCAGCTGACCTTTTCATAACAGAACTCCCTCAGAAGCTGTGTGAAACAGTTGCAGAAGGATCTTTCCTTAAAGCAGCATAGCAAGTCAAAAGTAAATAACAGAAACCCCCAACAAAAATGTCCTGAACCTGATTTAGTTTTACATAGTCTTGGTAGGTTTACTAGTGCTTCGATGACACAGCAATTTCATTGTAGGTAAGAAAGCAAGCTCAGCTCAATATTACAAGATTAATTTTGGATGATAATTAACAGATTCAGGCAAACCAGCATGAAAAATAAGAGGGGGAAAAAAATAAGAAAAAAAAAAAAAAAAGAAACCCTGTCCTGTTACTTGTTATGGAAGCTTTCCTTTGAAAAATCCATGCAGTTCATGTTTCTGTCAGGTGAGGTAATATGCCTGTAAATTTAATCTGACAGAAGAAGCAGCACAGCATCAGCAGAAAATGACAAAATCAGATTGTAAGAGAAGGACAGCCAAATGCCTTCGCAACTCTCAGAATCCACCAAGGGAAACAAATTCACACAACTGTAATAAACCCAGACTCAGACACTCACTGGAGGTTTGTGGTGCTAATACCTTTAGTTTCCACTTCAAAATCTCATTCAAAAGTGCTTAAATCTTGTATTGGCTGCCTGGTGGAAGGTGCCTTTGCCTAAATCCAACCCTTCTGAAAACCAGGGATAGACTGCATTTATTGTTTCCAAGGGAAAAACTTCAAATGTTACCAAGTTTTGTTTTCTGCTTCAGTTACACAAATCCAAACTCCTTTTTTTAACCAAACCTTTCTTCTCATTATCACAAACCCTA
Source organism: Serinus canaria (assembly GCF_022539315.1). Classification (NCBI taxonomy): domain Eukaryota; kingdom Metazoa; phylum Chordata; class Aves; order Passeriformes; family Fringillidae; genus Serinus; species Serinus canaria. The sequence continues at coordinate 66,818,600 of NC_066314.1, read as the reverse complement.
AAGCAACACAAATAAAGCCAAAAATGTAGGTTTAAAATAAAAATGAAATGTTTTTACTCTTCTGGAAGCTGTGAGTAATTGCATTGAAAACATAGAGGCAATTGTGGATACTTATTGCAACACACTGAATAACAAAAGGGGAAAAAAAAAAGTCTATTTTCAGTTTGAAAGGAAGCTTACTTTAAAACAAATATTTTCCAGTGAAATAAAGCCAGCAACAAGCAAAAATTATCACCTAAGGTGTTGTGCCAAAAATCACACTATTAGAGGTTAGGTAATGTTACCTTAAAAGACACTTAAAATAGCTTTTAAGTCTAGTTGTAACTACAGAAGATGTCTTTGTGAGAGCCTTCAGCAGCTCTGCCCACCTGGAGGAGCAGAGCTGAAATAGCCATTAGTAACACAAGAATTTCCCCAGAGCAATATCTATGGGCAGCTATCAAAAAATACCAAAGCATTGGGGGAATAAGTTTAAGACCGAAAAATCACTTTATTTGCTTGATTTCTTTAACTTTAAAGATCCTTCCTTATATTTATCTGCTCTCTGAAAGTCAGTATTGTTGCAACACTCTTTATTCACTTATACATAAAGCTATGAAATGCTGTATCAGTCTTCAACAAGATTCCTCATTTAAAAAATAAACATTCCAACAAAACCCAAGAGGATACTTCTGCCAATTGAGAAGGAAATAATGCAAATTATTTTAATAAAGTAACACTGTAACAGCTAAAAGTTATTCAGGCTTTCTCCTTCTACTTCCTCAATTAGCTTAAACAAAAGCTGGTGGGAATGGTCAGAGCTCACAGGCACAGCTCCCCAGTGCTGTGGATATCTCTGCAGCAGTAGCAGCTCTGAGATGACTCCATTCCCTTCAGAGGGCAAGAGCTGCTCTGCCAGATGAGGCATAAAAATAGGGTCCTGACTTGGTATAATTATCTAATGAAAGTTTCCATACTAGGAATTAATTAAATAGGGGCATCTTCTCTATAACTGGTTGGAAAATACCTCTTTTGGAGCAACAGGTGTTTGATACTGCCAAATTAAATGGTGATTACCAGGGAGATGTGGCTGGAAAGGCATTATCTTAGGGAAGATATAATTGCTGCTGTACCTTATTAACCTATGAGAAATAGCAGGACTGCCAGATCCTCCTCAATATTTTGGTGGCTTGTCTAGCCAATCAACCACGCAAAGAATGAAACTGATGGCTCAAAGCAGTTTATGTCAATTTATCAGAACAGCAATAAGGTAATGGCTATCAATAATATTTCATTGAAAACTTTATCACAGACAGTTGTGATAAGAAAAATCACAGAAAAAAAAAAACCACATACTAGCTCCAAATGGTTGCCTCCTCAGGATAAAATCTAGTGTTAAATTTTAACTTTAATTAAAGTAGCATGGGGGTGGAAGTAAAGGAATTTGCAAAGTTAAACCTTCTGAGAAATGTTACTGCAGTTAGTGAATCCTGCTACATTAAATAAATAAAGAAGGAGGAAAAAGCCTTCTGTAAGTTTCGACAGTATTTCTTCTTTGCTACAGCAAGGAAACCAACAATATATGATTGGAATATTATCAGCATTAGAGAGAGACTGGAGGATAAAATCTAGAATTTTATTAAGAGATCTGGCAGAATAACATGCACAAATGTACAGCTATAAAAGTCAGGCAAGTTTTGGGGATAAAGGCAACACAACCAGGAAAAATATTCCACACACATTCTTTAGGTTCATCATATTCTCATTTCTGCTCACCTAAATACAGGACAGTGAAATCAGACACTCACTTCAATCATTGAAAATCTAACACTGATCAAATTTAAAATTCTTACTGACTAAATGTACAGAAGGAGAATTTTTTCTTAAGTTTTCCTGAATGACGGGAGAATTCAATGCAATTATATTGGTATAGGCTCTCCCTTCCGCCTCCTGAAATAAGCCTTTTCCTTGTGTTAAGTTTGTTTTTACAGCTCAGATTATGCCCTCTGAAAAGTGACTGAAGGTAAATCAAAAAGAATTCCTCACAATTATAATACGTACATAGAAAGCTAGAAAGGAAAAGATGTAGCTCTACTAATGACAGTAGGTAACTTTCCTCTAGCTCCTCACCAAGCTAAGCCACTGGCAGAAACTGGGCCTATAGAAAGGTAAAGCTCAGTACCTTGCAAATAAATGCATAGCAAAAAAAAGAAGCGAAGAATTATATTTTTGCTAAGTGATTATGACAGTAAGTTTTTGTCATCTTACTGCAAAGGTTCCATATAATTATCTCCTTATTGTAAAAGTTTCTTACCTCCTTGGTGTTTCTCATGGGCAGTTCCTCAGAGCACCGACTCTTCCTTCTTCACACGGCAGCTAAATGATGCCAATTCCCTTCTCAACCAGCCACCCCACTCTTTTATAGCACTCTTCTTCTCATTGGTTACACCTGTGGCCTGTTCCTAATCTTTGATAATTGACCCAGCTGCAACTCCTTAGGGGTAAGATTACTTTCTACACTATCTTTATTTTCTTATATTCTATCCCACTACAGTAAGACTGTTAAAAAAAAAAAAAAAGTCCTTTGGTAAAAAAACAGGCTCTTACATGCAGGAAAAATGCAACCCTCAAAATCACAGTAAATGATAGCTAATTATTTCATAATTAATTTATCAAAATTCCAGAATTCAGAACAATGCTGAAGAATGCTCTCCCATTCCTATGCGTAGGGGGATACAATATAAGAAAACGAAGGTAGTATAAAAGGTAATCTTACTCCTTAATGAGTTGCAGCTGAGCTAATTATTAGAGATTAGGAACAGGCCCGACTCTAACAGGCCACAGCTGAAGCCAATAAGAGGAAGAGTGTTATAAAAGAGTGGATTGGGTGATTAAGAGGGAACTGGAGTCAGTTGGTTACTGTGAGAAGAAGGATGAGTCAGTGCTTAAAGGAGCTGCCTTTGAGAAATACCAAGGAGGTATGAAACTCTAGCAATATAGAAACTTTGTAATATAATAACAACACCTGTGTGGACTAATTCTGCAGAAAGTCTCATAAACTTCACCAGAGAGCCACATTGCAGACAAGCACATGCCTGCTAAGAATCTAATGTGCTGGGGTTTATCTGGGGGCAGGAGGGGAGCTGTTTAGAATTGGAATGAAAGCAGCTAGATTTAGTTTTAGTGCAGAAAGAGAGTATTTTAATAACAGCAACAGAAGAAACCGTAATAGTCTGACCCTGTATTCATGAAAAAACCTTCAGCAAGTAATAAATTACTAACAAAAAGACTAAAATGGTTTTAACCATTAGGGCTGGAGTTAAGAAGTGGTCTCAGAGCATGACCTAAAATATCAAGTTTTGAGCATGAGGAAAGTGCTCCAGTGCAAACCTACTGAGAGCCTTAATAATAGTGGGCAGAAAAAAGCACATATTTCAAATTATCTGTGCCTGGGAAGGGATGCAACCAAACTTTAGCACAGTCACAGGGAACTGGTTCCCAAAGGGGAGAGGGGCTGAAAAACCCACATATTTCAGATGTGCCTGGGAAGGGATGCAGCTAGGCTCCAGAAAAAAAGCACAGGGCACTGGCCCAAAGAGGGAGTGCTGCCATGCTGCAGCACTGAAAGCAGGTGCCCGGGAATATGTGGAGCATGGGTAATCAAGCCTTGCTGGATCATTCTGGCTCCACCAGAGCAACCTGCTGCTCCCAGGAAAGCAGCATGCTGGAAGGCTTCACACAAATGCATTTGAGTGGCCCTGGATGAGAAAGAGGATCTTAGGAATGCTGCCTCAGCACTCTCCCCTCTAGCAGGGGCAGCAGTGGTGCCACTAGTCAAGGTGAGAAGAAAATTGTTGCAGCCTTTGGGAAGGAAGGAAAAGGCAGCTACCATGCAATAACAGCTCCAAAGGGGCTGGAGAAGAGGAAGTGAGGCAAATGAGGTGCTCAGCATTACAGTGGCTCAAGCGCTTTCTGCTGTTTATCAGAAAAAGGTGCAGCTCAGAGGAAGGAGCGAGTGTGGGCAGGTAGGCAGGCAGCCAGGGGAGGCTGTGAGCTCAGCAGGGCTGTGAACACTTGTTTCTCACACAGTTCATTTCCCCCATCTGTCTGGTTCACACTGAGGCCACGCACACACCTGTGCCAGGCCAGAACCAAGGTGCCAGAAGGGCAGGACTGAATGCCTGGGACCTGGGGCAGGGCTTGCACGTGCTCAGCAGTGCCCCCAAATAAATCCACAGAAAATCACATGCTCAGTGCTGATAATTTGCTGGAGGAAGCATGTTGAAATCTTTAAAAGTGACACAGATCACAGAATGTGAAAGTTTAATAACTGCATGAACAACCCTCATGAAAATGTTTGGCCTAACTATCTACACATTTGTTATTAAAGGAGACCTTCAAAATGTCATGCTGTGTGGGTTTTGCCCTTAAATTGGCCTGACTATTACCTACACAAAATCCTTTTCTTGCCATATCAAAAGGAAAATATGGTTTGGGATTTTTTAACAAAACAGTATCCAGGTAGGTAGAAGACAAAAAAGTTACATTCTAATTATAGACTGCATGAAATGATGACATTTTGAAAGCTAGAAAATTACTTTGTTTCATAAACAAAATTACAGCAAAATCATTCAGACTTGATTTTACAGTTGTCATGAACTACTGGATTACTGACTGTAAGAACCATTGTTTAAGTAATCAGCGGTTTTAAGCTGTGACATTTTTGCTAAAACATCCTTAATATTTTTTTTTTTGAGAATTCACAGTGTTTCTCTTCATAACAGAGTCTTGTTTCATTGGAAAATTTTTAGTCTGCTATCAAGTGATCCCATAAAGGAGGGCAGAACTAATGGCTTTATTAAGTATATTTACTTCAGGCTAAATGGAAGGAGCAATTACATTCCACTTATGCAGGAAAACAGCTGGAACCCGCTGAAGGTACCTCAGAGTGTGAGAGAAAATATAAAAAGGCCTGGTCAGAAGCCTGACAGGTTTGCTGACTCAAAACACAATGTCAGGGAACTGTCTGTCCAGCTGTGTGAGAAAGGGGCTCTGGAACGTGGGAGGGAGGTGGTAAAAAGCAGCTACAAACAGAAACAGCCAAAATATCTAACAGGACAGTCTGCTTCAAGAGATTTGAAGGGGGGGTGTGGGGGGAAGAAAAAAAAAAATCAGGGCATCTTTTATTTAAGTATTATTGTCGAGGCAGGAAAAGCATCTGTAAAGGAAAAGTCAAGGAGTGGGACTCCCAAGAGTTTCACACTTCTATCCTTGGTGACAAGTTTGGACTTTGTGTAAGCAGGAGAACTGCCAAAGAATGGAAAATGATGGTAAAGAGAAGCCCCAGCACATGAGGAGGAATGTGCTTAAGGGTGCTTGGAAACTGTGAACTGAGAACTATTTAATCAGCAAAAATAAACTAATGTGCATCTGTTAATTATTTAAGCGAAAGCTGACTTATCTTTCCTACTTACTCTTTCTTTTGGTTTTTGGGTTTTTTTTGCCTCTCTAGTCTAGGTCATGCTAAGGACAGCAGTTTTCCTTGTCCACCGTGAGCCCATGTATCTTCCTTGCCGTTACAGGATCTGTAGGTCAGCCAGAGCTTTGCAGTGGAACTGCTCAAAGCCATTTTCCTACCACAAGCATCACAAAAAACCACAGAATTCTAAACTCTAAAGCTGTATTTCATCACAGCCCCAAATGAAACAAGGTGGCTTTAGACAAGGAGGAAATGAGAGTGAGACAGATTATAACCAGAATATGTTCAGATGTTTCCTCTCCTAATAGATGCTTTCAGAACAAGCTGTAGGTCCTTATTCTTAGTGATGCAATTTTTGGCGGCCTTCTGGGATACAATGAAACATATAGAGTGTCTCCTAAGTCCAAAAACCAGCCTTTCTTTCTGTCCTTTTTGACAACATGGCTACTCCTAACTCCACTCAAGAGACTCACTGTCCAGGCATTTAATTCTATGAATTCCCAACTTGCTGTCTCTCAATTCTCTCCTATCCTCACTTCACACAATGGGAATCTTTTACCTAGGCTTGCCCATGTGCTCTTGGAACAGATGCTACTGCTCCCTCTATCCTACCGGCTCCATCTGCCCTGGAGCAAGAAGAAGGGAAGAAAACACAACAGCAGAACTCATCCCCTCTGTCCAGCTACTGTCCTTTTGAACATGTTGTGTCAGGAATATTGCAAACAATTAAGACAGCATCCACTACCACCACCCTGGTTCTTCCAGGGCATCCTGGAAGTTCTCTGGCTGTAAATGTATCACCCTACTGCTTCTCTACAGGGAAGGTGGTGACTGCCTCCAGAATGGCTACATCAGTGTGAAGTGATGAAGTAAAAAATATTTGCTCTTGTAGGGGGTTCAGGCAGGAGTGTTAAGCAACTCTTTTCCATGGAAGTATATATTGAGCTTATCTGTATGCCTCATAAAGCTCATGTATTTGCTGTAAACTGTCAGTACCAACAGATTAGTACTAAACATGTGTGCCTGCCGGGAAAAGGTGGCAACTGAATCCTTGGTGTTGTCCATCTGTTGCTCGCTGTTTGTATAACTCCATTTTATAGCATGCTTGTTTAGGTTTCAGCTGCTTGTCGCACGTATGAGTGTATATATATATATATATATGTATGTGTTTGTGTGTATATTTATGCACACGAGGGCTGTGTGATGGTTTAGCTTGCAATGCTGCTCCCTTCGGCTGGGCGCAGGGGTGTGTGAGGGTGTGCCAGCAAACAGGGCTGGGCGATTTTACAGTTGTCATGTACACCTGTCATGTACAGAGAGAGCAGCGATCCGGGCCCGCGGCTCTCCCTGGCCCAGGGGTCTGGAGCAGGGCGGAACCCCTCACGGATCCCTGAGCCCTTCATAGATGGCCGAGCCCCTCATGTATCCGTGAGCCCCTCACGGATTCCCGAGCCTCTCCCTCATGGACCCCAAGCTCGCGGGCACACCGGCTGGACGCGCTCGGTCCCGCTCTCTGCAGGGACACCAGAGCACCCACAAAGACTCCCAGAGCTTTTTGGTTCGAAAGGGACCTCTGGGGATCATCCCTTCCGACCCCCGCCCAGGCAGGGCCACCTGGAGCAGGCGGCACAGGAACGCCTCCAGGTGGGCTTGGAATGTCTCCGGAGAGACCCCATGGCCACCCTGGCCAGCTGTTCCAGTGCCCTGCCACCCTCAGTGTCAAGTTCTTCTACATGCTGAGGTGAAACTCCTCAGGTTTTAGTTTGTACCCGCCGCTCCTCGTCCTGTCGCTGGGCACCGCTGAAGTCTGGCACTTTCCCCTTGGTGATATTTACAAGTATTGATGAGATCCCCCCTTAGATTTCTCTTTCCTACAGCGACCTAAAGTTGGTCTTAACTCCCCCCTTAGGAGGGGACAAGCAGCTCCCGCATGTCCCCTCCTAAGGGATGAGCCCAGCCGCAGCAGGAGCACCACAGCACTCCCAGGAGGACAGGGAGGAGCTGGAGCTCCCTGCGTCGCGTGTGGGACGGCGCGTCCCTGTGCTGCTGTGGACACACCAAGTGACCCCGCGTCCCTCTGTCCCTGCCGTCCCAGCCCTGTCCCCGACCCGCCCCTCGCCACCGCCAGCCATCCTGAGCGCCGGGCGCTCGGCGCTCGATTGCTGCGGCTGCTCCCGGGGCGGCGCGGCTCGGCGGTGGATTGGTGGGGGCTGCGCGGCGGGCGCAAGATGGCGGCGGCGCTGGGCCGGGGGCTGGACATCAGCCTGGCGGCGCTGCGGCAGCACGACCCCTACATCAGCGGCATCGTGGACGTGGCCAGCCAGGTGGCGCTCTACACCTTCGGCCACCGCGCAAGCCAGTGGGTACGTGCGCGCGCCCGCCCCGCCCATCGCGCGCCGCGGGGGCGGGGCCTCGTCGCGGCACGCCCCGCCCCCTCCCGGCACGCCCCGCCCCCCGCCGAGGTGTGAGGGTGGGGGAGCGGGAGGGGCCCGCCGGTGTCACCCGGCCGTGTCCCTGGTGTGCTACGGACAGCCACCCTGGGCACGCTGAGGAGCCCCAGGGTGCCCGGGAATGGAGCTCTGGGAGGCTGCAGGATGGAGGATTTCCGCCACGTGCGGGGGAGGCTGCGGTTTAACCTGGGGCTGTGGGAGAAAAGGGTTTAACTTGGGGCTGTGGGAGGCTGTGGTTTAATCTGGGGTGGTGTAGGCTGAGGTTTAACCTGGGGCCATGGGAGACTGGGGTTTAACTTAGAGCTGAGGAGGCTGGAGTTTAGCCCAAGGCCGTGGAAGACTGGGGTTTAACCCAGGGCTGTGGAGGTTGGCGTTTAATCCAAGTCTGGCTTTTAACCCAAGGCCATGGAAGACTGGGGTTTAACCCAGGTTGAGTTTTTATCCTAAGGCCATGGAAGATTTGGTTTAACCCAGGGCTGGTTTTTATCCTAAGGCCATGGAAGACTGGGGTTTAACACAGGGCTGGGGTTTAATTCAGGGCTCCAGACCTCTGGCACTCCTCTGCCCTTCCAACACCTATAATGGAACCCAAATGTGTGCAGAAGAGTGGTGGAGTTACCAGGGCTAAAAGCATTGTGATAAGATGTACAAACATAGTTATGCTGGGGAAACTAGGTAATAGAACATTTAGGGTCTTTGCAGGTGTATCTTGGCTTGCTGTAACAGTGAGACTCAGGGCCTGTGTTTGAAGAACCTGCCCAATCTGTCTTTTGTGTTGTTTTCCTCCATTTCTGTGCCAAACAACCAACCCCAGAAGGCAGGTGCCCTTTGAAAACTCCTCTCTCTGCCTCTTGCCTGTGTGTTGTGCTCAGGTGTAGCCTAGAATGAACCCAGTGCAATGTTTAGTGCCATGGCAGTGTGCCTTCAGCCTTTCTACCTCAAACCCTGGGTCAGCTGCATAGTAACCTGAACTAGCTCCAGCCTCTCACCACCAACCCATGAAATTTGGTTTAGTAATTTTTTCCTGGCTTGGGTGAGAGAGGTGTAACTGATGATACTGGTAAAAGAGACACTGATGGTGACCAAAACACTGCCCTGTTTGCAACTTTCTTAATGTTTGTTTTCCTCAGGAGAAGACAGATGTGGAGGGAACGCTGTTTGTTTACACAAGGTAAGCACATTTTGACATATACATGTGAAATCTGTGGATATGGAAAAGCTGGCTGGGATGGAGCATGGCTGGATGAAATAAAATGCTCCCCTTTGTTCAAGTGTGAAGAGAAGCTGAAACTGCCAGAAGAAAATGTGGGAAAGAAAACCCTCTGAAGGAGACGTGACCTTGTATTTTGATAAGACTTCCAAATGTGATTTAAATGTCAGTATGGGTAAACTGTAGAAATCTTCTGTGATGGTTTAAATAGGATTTGCAATTTAAAACTGTCTGAACAAAAAAGAGTGAAATAAATAATTCTATTGCTGAAAGGAAGAGAATGGCAGAGCTTTTGAAATATCATGTCCCCTACTTAGGGAACTTTCTTACTACTTGTGTGTGTTCATTTTTCATGCATATTTCAACCAACATTTTGGATGATTTTCATGCTTTCTTTTAGCAGCAACTCTGGTTGTGGCTTTCAGAGCATCATTTATTGCACCATTTGTTCTAGCACATGTGTTTGTTCTGTTGTGGGGGTTCCATGTTGGTGCCCCAGCATTTCTCTGTGACTGCTGTTAAAATCAGAAAATTGCACAGTCAGCAGCTCTTGCAGTAGCTGCTGAGGTGTAACACCAAAGCAGAAAGTTATTTTTCAGCTTTTGTGTCAAAGAGGATCTGGTAGGAGAGCTGAGAAAGCAAGAGAAAGTTTTGAGAAGTGTGTGAGGTGACAGAGAGGCCCAAGAGCCCATGAGTGTTGTGGGAAGTGGGAATGCTGGTTTCAGTCCCTGCAGCTCTCGTGTACCAGCAGTGGCAATGGTCATCTGCAATTTTTCTAAGCTGCTCTCAGGTAAGTGGAGATCAGATGCTGTAAATTTACCACCACAAGAGGAAAGCAGCAGCCCTTTGTTGTGCTGGCACTAGGTGGATGTGGTGACTTGTGTGCTGCAAAACCGAAGCAGTATTTCCTGGTGTGTTGGTTTCAAAGCTCAAGAACTGACAACATGAAACCTGGTCATTCTGGTATTGTTATCTTTCACTGCTGTTTTTGTTGCCTGAGGAAGTTTCCATTTAGGGCCCAGGTTGCTGCCTGGCTTCACTTTAGGCAGCAGTATGGAACAAATTGTGAACTGTGAATAACAGCATGCATTGCCTTCATCATCAGTTTTAACTTTAATTTTCTGTGACTTCAAACAAATTTATGAATTCCTGTGGAAAGCACATTGCCAGTAGACAGTCTGGAGACCAGTGGTGCTGCCTTTGTTTCTTCTCATTACCTTAGTCACAATGTAAAATGATGTTGCCATTTTACTTGGGCTGACTCATTCACTGCCCAGCTCATCTTTGTGAATTCGAGGAATAGTCAAAAATCAGATTTCCAACTGGATGAACACCAGAGGAAATGGACTCCTTGTTTATTTGAAGGGAAATATCGACCCTTGCAAACAAGGATTATTTTTTTGGTAGACTCCAATCCTGTAATACAGGTTCCTGTATTTTGGTTTCATTGAGAAATCTGCACACCAGCAATTAAACAGAGGTGGCACTTTTCCCAAATGTTTAGCCATCATCTTTTCCTTTATTGCCAAACTTGGTTTGAAAGGAGTGTCTCCTGTCAGGATCATGAGGGGTTTAACAGTTTTATCTAAGTGACTTGAAGTGTCACCTCCATGAACGAGCATGACTTAGTCATAGCATGGTTTAGGTTCATCATTTATCAGGGATTATTCAGGGATGGGGGAGGATTCACAGCTGCTCTGGGGCAACCTCTTTCAGTTTCTCACATGGTGACTTTTATGATTATATTTATATTATATTATATTAGGTGGTATAGAAAATTCTCTCTTTGATGATTGTTAGTATCTGCAGTCGTTCACCTGAGTGCTGAGAACGTGCCTTGCTCTGACTTGTTTTAATTGATGCTTTCTAGTCCAGCAAGGAGCTGTAGGGTAGATGGTGGCATTGAATCATGTGATGCTGATGGTCTGTTTATTTCTCATACATAATGTAGGGCCTTGCCATAATTAAAAGGATTACCAAAACTCAAGAGTCAGTTGTTATTTCCTTGGCAACAAAATTAGGTTTTTGTAGCATCTCTTAGAAATAAATAAATAATTAATTTGGAGCACTACCCAACAAAGAAATTCTTGTGATTTCCTTTTCCCTTGACTTGATGGGATTTCTACTTGTTCCTTTTCAGATCAGCTTCTCCAAGGCATGGTTTCACAATAATGAACAGACTGAGCATGGAAAACCGAACAGAACCCATTACTAAAGACCTTGATTTCCAGCTCCAGGACCCTTTTCTGCTCTACAGAAATGCCAGGTGTAAGTATGTGACACGTTGGGTTAAATATTGGAGTCAGGTTCTCTTCAGTCTGTTCTTGGCTAAGGTAGTCCAAGTGCTTAGACTGCAGCATTCAAGGGGTGAAATTGAAGGAATGAATTTTGCTTTTTTGGTGTTCTGAAAGAGAAGAATTGCTCAGTGTTCCCTAGAATGCCACTAAAGAAAGTATTAGGATGTGCTTAGGAGTGATCTCCTCATTTAATTGACAAATTGTGGATGCTTGTGGTTGCCTCTGTGTGATGGGCTGAAAGTGTGTGTGTGTGTTTTCTGAATACATCCCAGTCACTGCTAGGAAGTCTCAGTTTAATATTTGTAGTCTTGATTTTCTGTATAAAAATAGCCAAATGCAGCCAATCCAAGCCCTGTGTTCTGCTCCAGCTCCAGAACATTGTTCTTAGAGCACATTGGAAGGCAGGTTGCTTCTCAGCTATTAGGCGTAACTCTTGACAGCATAATGCTGAGTCTAATTTAAACCCTGCTGAAAGACAAAGTTATTACTTTGGGCTTTCTGTTGATATTGCATGATTATCTTTGCACAAGAATTAGCAAGTGTCAGGCAAGCTCAGCAATGAGTGGAAGACATGAGGAAGCTTATTTGTGCATGCAGATCTGCACACAGACTGTTACAATGTGCAGGGAGCAGTTGTAAATTCAGTTTGGAGCTGTGCTTGGAAGCAGAGCTGTAGTACCTGATCTGGCCTTTGTCCTTTATGCATAAAAGCAGATTTCAGAAATGGTTTATGTGAACTGTGATGCTCAAGTGTTCCCTCTGGATGAAGTAAAGGCAAAAGCAATCAGTGGCTTGCAAAGTAGCCCAATTTGATAATCTGCTAGACCTTCTTATTTCATAAACTAATTTAGAGTTGGGAAATATATCAAGAGGGAATCCTGTTGTTCACACACACTATGTGGTAGAAGCAATAGAGGAAGAACATTCTAAATAGCCTAAATGAAACTGCTATTTTTGAGACTATTTTCTAAGCTGACAAAGAATTGGAATTCAGAAGGAAACTGAAAAGACTTGCAGAAATCTCCAGGCTAACCTAAAGTGGGACAGACATTAGGATTTTAAGTACTGTGACACCTCTTTATTCCATCTGTTTTTGAAGGCTTTTTCTTATGTAGCTGTAATCTTGTTTAATCTCATTTTGAAACTTCATTAGGAGTTTATGTATGTATATGTCAATATCTACCTTTTGAAACCTGATCTAATAATTTTTTATTTTTGTTGACACAAGTGGTATAATGAGTAATTAGAAGTTGTCATAATTTTGTGGTGACAGAAAATAAGTTTTTAGTCTGATTACTGCACATAAATTGTAATTTGTTTATTTTTTTACTAAGAGAAAAATCAGGGGTTGGGGGATGTAAGCTCTTTTTTCACTAAGAGACGAAGTGAAAATTTTAGATTTGCAGGGTCTCAAATATAAGTAGCACCCTGTGCTTCTGAGCAGGATGTCTGGGTCTGTGGATCTGATTTTTACCAGGGTTAGCTGTCTGATCTAACCATGGGTAAATCTGTACCTCTTCATTGAATTGAGAGTTTGGTTGTCTGAGAGCAGATTCATGTTTGTTTTTACTAAAAAACCCTATAAATTCAATGAGTATCAGATGAGTTCTGATATAAAGTTATGTTACCCCAAGCTGTTTATCTTCCTAAAATATTCTTACAAAGGTTAGTTATTATATTTTCAAGAAAACTGAAGGTTTTGATACTTCAAAGCAAAGGCTGTTGTTTTCTCAGATTTTCATGAAGACATCTGTTTCCAGAGCAAATTGGAAGACAATTTTTACCAATTCGAGTGGTCCAGGTTTTCTTTAGGTCCCCACAGTTCATGTCGTGATTTCTTCATTGAGTTGCACATATCTCTTGCCCTTTCTTCCTCATTTTGTATTTCAAAGCCTTTGCAACATGTAATAAAGGGATCTCCTTGACAATAAGTGTGGGTTTTCACAAGGGTCTCATCCAAACACAGTTCTGAATATCCTCTTGAATTTTCTGTATTAATATTTTCTTGATCTTGTACAACTTGCCTTTATAGTTTTTGCAAAACTTGGGCTTGAGGTTTATTGTTAAATGAACTTTACAAAACTGGGGTGTTTAGGCTCTTCTGTAGTATTATTTTTGTCTCCTGCTTTCACATACTAACAAGGAGTACTCAGTAATAGCTGTTTACTCTGCAGAACAGTGGATGGTTTGACAGTTATACTTAACCTTATCTGGAAGCAAATTATCTTTTTCTAACCTGATGTTTGACTTGATGACTTCTTAGGCTGCTTTTCATACAAGTCTCCTTATTAGATCTAACAAAACTAACAATTTCCTCTGCATTTTTTATTGCTGGCCCTGCCCATTGTTTTGTTTCTTTCAATATTCAAAATTCATTTTGTACAGCTGAGTACCTGTGGCTGGTTGTATCTCTCAGTCTAAAATAAATATTTTTGTCAGCAAAAGGTGGTGCTTGTATACTGGACAAGCCCACCAACATTTTGTGGTGTAACAGCTATCCTTTTGTAAAGCTTGCTTTGTATCCAATATATGATCAATAGAAAAAAAAATTCCAAAACTATATAATAAATGTAAGTTTTAGAAATGCTTAAAATAACAAAGGTGTATTTCACCTTTTTACTTTCTTTTTCCATATTTCTTTTATTGTTTCCTATGATCCTGGTCATCTTAAGTTGAATTATTGTCTGAACACCATGTTGGAGGCACAGTCTAATTCCAGGACTTTTCAGGCTGGATTTGGGATCCATGCCAGTTAATGTTTGCTCTGATCCACTATTGCACAGCAAGGTTTTTTTTTGGGAAATCTGTTAGGGTAGAGCTGAGGTTATTCAATTCAAAGCCAGGAGGGAAGCTCGAATTACAGTTTTTCATGCCAGCAGAAATCTTTGTCCACCAAGGAACAGAAGGTTTATGGCTCAAACAGGCAATTTTCAATGTGACCTTTAAACTTCTGTTGATAACTGCAATTTTAGATGCTTGCTTTCTGAGAGCAAGACAGTAGTTCTGGTTTTGTTTAGATGATCTAACAATTTTTAAATTTTCATGAGTTATGTATTTGACCAATCTTAACTACATAATTATTACTTTTTTTATTAGTTTTTGGTGATAGTTATTGGGAAAATCAGTAGAGCCTGCTGCTTAAGCCTTGATCCTGATTGATATGAGATAGTTCAGAAGAAATACATAGTAAATTATTTATTAAATTACCTTAATTTTCTCCCTTTAGCAGCTGTATAATAATTACAGCAATTCCCCACTCTCTACTGTACCAGGTGGTTTTGTCTGTGTGCTGGGTCAGGGAATTATTTCTGATTTCACTCATTTACCTTTTCATCACTGAATTCTGCTTTTGATGCTTATAGCAAACAGGGAGTTTGGGGAATATTAAGTTGCTTATCTCAGAACTGGCTTCACCTTGAGCATTTTAGCTGCCAAGAACACAAGATCCTACCTTAAAATAGTATGCTAATTGTGACAATGATCTGATACAGGTTAATTGGGTGCTTTTCTGCTATATTGAGTGGAGAAAGAAATTGTGTGACATGTCAGCCAGAATTTCTCTCTGACAGTTTCTGTACCTATTTGAACGCAGAAGTTACTTTTCACTTCTGTGCCACACTGTAGCAAGGGCTTTGCTCCTGTCATCTCCTAAGCCTGAAATGGAATAAAGCCTTCCTAGTTAAAGGTGTCTGTTGAATTTGGGCCTTTGCAGAGGTTCAGCAGGTGATACCAAAGCAGAGCAGACGTGCCTGGTTTTGGCAAATTGTGTCCAGACATGCGTGGTCTGTACATAATCTTACACTTGTTTCAGTTTTCACTTTAACCTGCTGCCATATGGCTGTCAAAGCCATGAACATTTTGTATTATTTTCCCAGATTTTTACACTGCAGAGACATCTGGTAAATGGGATGGGAGGGAGAGGGAAGTTTGCCAGCTGTCTAAAGAAATTTTGTGGGTTTTATCTGTGGTTTGTGGGTTTGTTTTTTTTTTTTTCTTCCCCCATAGTTCATAATTACGTATGAAAATTTTACCAAATATATGCTTGGGGGCAAGTACTTGTAAAATTTTTAGGAAAAGATAACAGTGTATATTTTCCTCCAATTATTATTTTTCATTCTTGGATTATAGCATCCACGAGCATTCTCAAATAAAGCAACTCATCTTATTTTGAGACTGATAGTAGCTCTTTTTAGTTCACTCTTCTAAGGAAATACACCCTGATAAAAATACAAATGAATTATACATGTCCCACCTCTGCAGTGACCCTTCAAGTAGCATTTCTCTTGTAAAAACCATCTTAGCTTGAAGACTTTACAAGTTTACTTCTGAAGGGAAAAGTTAGAAAGCAATAAGAAGAGAATCAGAGTGATATCAGAGTAAAAAAGAATTTATGATGAAAATCAGAGTAAAAAAGAATTTATGATTAAAAACAATCCTCTTTTGACTACCATAGTGAATTTTTCCCCTTGAAATGTGTTCATCATATACAGTATATTATTGTGTACTTTAAACCTCTTATGATTTTTTTTTTTTTTAATTTGAGAATGAAACCAGCATTTGGTGGTAAAATTTCCTTGTGTACATATTTAGACTTGGCTTTCTGCATATTGACCAATAAACTGCTCCTTGCTCAACTGAGACAGGCAAAATAGATATTCCAGCCTTTGTCTTTCTGATGTAACCGAGTTTCTGTTTGATGTTTTTGGTTTGGGTAAAAATACCAGTTTAGAAAGGGGAGTTTTCTTTATCAGCCTCTGTCCTGCCAACATGCAGTATTAGGTCCAGTATCAAAACCCCAAAAGGATGAATGCAGAAAATAGAAATGTGTATTCAATTGATTATTCCCCAAATGCTCATTCATCTTTCAGAATTTTGAAACAAATACCTGTAAATGTGTTTAACTTAGTCCAGTTTGTATTATTTTTTCTCTAAATGTCTCAAGAGCAGTGGTCTACTGATGCAGAAAGATTACATGGCTTTCTGTTGCTGCATCATTACAAAAATGCAGTGTTTTTGTCACAACTGAATAAGTTAAAACCTTTTTTTTTTTTTTTTGAGCTTAAGTTTGTTTGCAGAACTATTATTCTGGCCTGCTACAACCTGCATGTTTTGTTTAAGAAAATATTTCTGTAGTTTAAAACCCTTTGAAAAGTGTCAATTTAAAATGAAAGTCCAAACTCAAACTGTAGAAATGCTAAATAATTTTGGCAGAAGGGTCTTACCTTTCTTAGGGATGTATTCTTCTCAGCCTGTTTTTTTTTTTTTTTTGCTAAACAGTTTTGGGTAAAGCTCTTTTTGAAAAGTCTGCCTGGACTGACTAGTGCCATTTTTCAGAATACAAATGTGCTTCACCTGAGGTTCTGTCCTTGGAGACATCTTTGTTTCAGAGATACAAACAAATCTCTCCTCTTTTCCATTCCAGTTTCTCTCCTTTGATCAGCATTTTAAAAATTCATTTGTGTATCCAGCAAGACAGAACAACAGCAAGAGGTCATGATTATCTTCCTGGATGTTCCTGGCCTTAAAGTGAAACCTCAGTTTTGCTGAGAGTGTTGGAATACTACCACTCTTGAGCATAGACATTCTTTTCCTTTTCTAAATTTCCAAAGGAAACACACACGCTGAAAATAATTAATGTTTTTGTAAGAATTAATTCTAAACCAAGAAAATTAAAGATACAGCAAGAATTTTGTCACGTTGCATGCATTTTTTTTTTTTTTGGAAACCTGTTTAAGTTTCTGTCCAACTTAACTGTTTTATAGTTTGTAATCTGCAAATTTTCTTGAGAGAAGTAAGCAAGCTTCTTCTATTTATTGGACTCATAGTGATGATAATTTTTGTTTCATGCAAGATGGCCTCTGGCACTCAGTTTATTGACTTCCTTGTACCTACACTCAAATTACCTGTTCATAAACCAGTTTATAGAAACACAGATATAGGCATAACTAATTTTCTACTACATTTCCCATATAGCTCCTGCCTTTGTCAAGGTCTATACTTCAACTAACCAATGATTTTAATGTGCTTAGAAAATGGTAAAAATTACTTCAGAATGTCCAGGAAAACAATAAACTTCCCCTTGGAAATAGTATAGATACCAATTTACATTTTTATCACTAAAACCATAAAATATATGCAGTTATATGTTAGGTTTTCATGCTTTCTGTCTCAATTTTCAAGGCTACCTGAAAATCTTTAATGCCTGCCTGCTGAGATACAAAAATATTATTATAACTTGATGGCATAAGTTAATAGTGCAGTCAGGGATAGATGGGCATGCAGCAGTGCTGTCTCTAGGAAAGTGGGTTTTAACATCAGTAATTATGGTTTAGCAGTCAGGTTATTTTGCTCTCCTCTTCCAGAGTGCACAAACTACAGGGTTTGAAACCTGTAGCTAAACTCTGCTTAAATCCATGGAAGAAGGAGTGGATTTTTAACCTAGGGAAGGGAACATGAAAATGAATTTAAAATAAATTAATTGAAAAAGTGTCATAGAATATAGTTTTTTACTGAAACTTGTTGTTGATCATGATTTCTTCTTTCCCCATATTGAAGCTGCCACTCTTCTGAGCAGAGCACTGGACTAAGTGGACTGCAGAGGCCCCAGCCAAACTAAATTTTTACTGTGGCTCTAGGAGTAGCAGCTATTAATTAATTCAGCTTTAGAGTGTTTGGGGGTTTTTCATCTGGGTCTTGTGCAGAGTAAATGTTCTGTGATTTACGTTTTTACGGTTCATATTAAAAAAAAGGAGGAGGAACTACAAAATTCCTTTTTGTTTGTTGTTTTTAAAGCAAAGTTGTTTGTATTAACAAGTATTTCTAAATTTAGTTTTTCCAGGGCTGCCCTATTATTCATCTTTTCCTTTAAACTAAATACAATTTATGTTTTTCAGTGGAATTTGTAGACACCCCTGCTGAAGGCCTTAAGTTTTAATTTTTGATGCGTAACACCACATCCCCGGTTACGGCACCCAACTCAGCACAGATCTTTTCTATTCTGACTTTCTAAACAGGACCTTTTAGTTGTTTCTTCCTCACCCTTCCTACCCTGAGGATTTTTTGCCAATTGTGGAAGCCTTTGGCTGAGCAAAGCAAACAGGTTTTGGTTTGTCAAGTGGTTTTTGCAGCTGTAACTGTGATGACTGCAGCCATCTTTTTGCTTTAATGTTGTTTTTCTGTTGTGTGTTTAAGGTGCTTACAAAAAAGTAAGGAAAAGAAGTGCAGCAATGCTAATGTATGTTTTCAGTTTCAGCCCAATGTGGAAGTCAGAGTATGCCATGTGAGAAGAAACAGGCGAAGGAGCTAAGACAAAAGGCTTTGTAGCTTTTAGATGGCTGATAATTATTTTGTGTGTGGTGCAGCTGTATCTAAGCTTGGGCAAACAAATCAGTAGGAAAAGGGTATGGAATAGAGTTAGAGCCATGTATCAAACATTCCACCTTTGGGGATGAGTTTCTGTATGGGATGGCAGGAGAGTAATGCTGCATATGTCAGCTAGACACAGTCTTTGATTCCCATTTATGGATGTCAGCATATAAGCAACAAATTAGCTTGTCTGGAGGTTTACTGTGGAGAGTGTAGTGCCAGTGCTGGGCATTCCTGACGTCTTTTCAAGATAAGATAGGCATATGATGCAGTAATGCTCAAGAGTTGGGCTTGCAGCAGATAATGATTTTTTTTTTTTCAGAGGGGTTATTTTCATGTGACTGACTACCTGTATACCCTCTGCTTCACACATCCTTCCTTGCACAGCATAAAATGCTAGGTGTTTCAGGAGCAGGGGAAATATGTACATGAGTGCCTATGTATTTCTCCTGCAAACAAGGATATTCCAGAGCTGGTTGCTTTTCACAAATCCCTTGTGTAACCGCCTTTGCAGCTTAATCCCTTCACATACGCACACATGTATTTAGTATTTTCAGTTTTCCTATGTTTTAAACTTCTTAGCCTCTTTGTCTACAACAACAACAAAAAAATTCATTCTTTTTCCTTATACTTTCATTCAATTTTTTAAATGGAAGTGGGAAAGCAATGTTCATTAGATGCTTAAAATACAATATATAACCAAGAGAAACCATCCATCTACTTAACTCCCCAGATCTGAGAATTACTAGAATTATCTAAATCCTGTGGTGGTGTGATCACACATTCAGGGCTTCCCAGTACATTATCACCAAATACTGCTGTGAGGTATTAGGGTAGTCTCCTACATTACACAGATTGCTCTAGTTAAAAAAGAAGGCAACACTTACAGCAGCTCTGAGTACAGTTTCTGTGCACACGAGTGGGTGATGCTGTCTTACCTCCAGGTTTGATGTAGAAGCAGTTCAGCTGAGTTTCATGCACCAGCTTCCCCTTGTACTTGGCGTCGGGTTCCCCCGGCTGATGGCTGGGCAGGGGGTGATACGCTTGCCGAACCAAGGCTTGAAACATTTTAAAATTCCAAGGAGCGTTGAAGCAGCTGAAGCTAAGTGTATTTTCTATAGATAGTAAAGGCACATTCCTTTTGGTTAATTTCCTTGCTTCAGGGTTATGTAATAGCCTTGTACAGAAGTTAAAACCTGAATATTGTTTTAAATTGCTGACAACTGGATCTTCTAATCTAGGAACTAGTTTCTAGCTCTTTGAAATGTTTTCAATATCATTTGTATTCTCCTTCCTTTTCTTGCTGTTCACTCCTAATCCTTTGCTTGTCCTCTGTGCCTTGTGCTCAGTTGGAGCCTCCTCCTCCCCCTGTCCGTTTTTCAGGAAAACTTGGATTGAGGAGTGAAGATAATGGGCGCCATCCACCCATCAGCTCATCACCTCAGCGAGCCATGACGATCTCTGGTTTCTGTATATCCACACGGGCTCCTCTGATAATATCCTCTTGTGCTTGAAAAAAAATAGGTTTGCTTAGCAGAGGGTGGACTACACTCCTGACATAGCCAGAAAACTTCTTTTGGAATGTGAGCTTGCTTACTCACACTCTTTTATATGTGTGTGTATATATATAAAAATATTTGTAACCTTCTCTCAAAACATGGAAGATAAATATGTGAGCAAGTGTATCCCACAGCACATATACAAGCTGCTCGCTTCTAACTTTGATTTAATACAAGCTCTTGAGTGCCTCATCAGTGCTCTCTTTGTCAAAACAAACCTTAAATCGGCAGTAAAGAATACTTTTCAATTACAGGAGGGAAGAGGAAAGAAACCCTTCCCAAGTGTAAGATAGCATACCCTTTAAAGGACAAGGAATGTGTTATATACAGAAACATGGTGCAAGTGCTCCAGTGGAATTTCACTCAGGCTGCAAAGGCAGTGTTGCTTTTTTGTCTTAACTGCTGTCCAAACCAGTAACAGCACTGGGCTTAATGCCTGCTGCCTGCTCTGCTTCAATGGCTGTGGCTGCAGCCCAGTTGTGGGGTTTGCAACAGGGCCTCCTTTCACAAAGCATAAAGTCTTCATCATGCATTGCTCAAAATCAATCTCAGAAAATATCCCGGTGGGTTTTTCCTGCTGGCATCGTTATTTTGGACATACATATGCCCAGGACTTTTAGAGCCTGCTTTAATAATCCCTTTGCAGAACAGAGGTATTATTTACATGCATTAAACCAACCAGAGAGATTCTGTAGACGGGGGTGGAAATTAAGTAATGTAAGACACAAGCTTCAGGTCAGAAGTCAGCAATAAGGGAACTAAGAAGATTCTTTCTGTGGATCATCTGCTGCTGCCCATTGTCTTAGACAGGATACGGACTTTCTGTTTGAGCTGTACCAATTATTTTGGCTCGGTCAAGCAAACTGCCTTTCTGTAAAATTTCAATATCTTTTCCTAAACATTGTTAAATTGTTTCCTATACGTTGTTAAATCCTCTATACAGGCATGCGTAGCGCTCAATTAACAAGAAATTTCATAATAATTAGAAAAATGAGAGAAATAACATTGGATTTTATTTTTTTTTTCTGAGTATGCTATGACTTCCTGCAGGGCTTTGCTGCCTTCTGTTTAATTTTACCTGTTGTTTTTATTCTGGTGAATATTTCTCTTTCTAACACTCTTTTTAACAGTAAGCAAAGTAGATGTTCAAATTTGCACTGAGAGTTCAAAACTGAAGGAGGGGAAAGACTGAGGAAGCAGATGATGATTACTGTTAAGATTTATTCATAAAGGATTATGTATAAGCTAGTAAAACACTGCTGACTTCTGAAGCAAAATGAAATACATATTTTTACTTTGTGTGGAAACAATACAGTTGCTGCAGTGAAAATAGTCCCATGCAAAAATCCCAAATTTTTATTTAAACATGACTGTATCTCTAGTCTGTAATCAGGGATTCAGAGTTGCAGGGTACCTCCCAGTGCTGCTATTGTGAAATATCTAGCTGCTAATATAAAATTAATTTGACAAATGTGAGGGGTTTTTTTCTTTTTCAGTCTAATTACAGGTTAAATAAGAAACTGTTTACTAGTTAAATTGCATTTTCTTGGTGACAAACTTGATCTCGGGGGTGCATTGTTTCTCTCTTTTTTCATATACACAAAATGTTCTGTATTCTTGCACAGAATATCTTGTCTGCAACGTTATGGAAAAGTCAGTAAACTTTTGAACACTAACTTCAATTGTTAAAATAAAATTTTAAAATTGATACAAATATGTTAAAATAGAATAAATAGAATTACAGTAATCAAAGAAAAAGTGCAACCAGGTACTTCAAAGGAGTATACGTCACAAGAAAAATGCAGGTGAAACATTAATATTAATACTTTAATGATCCTTCAGCTTTCAAGCGTGTAAAAATGCAGTGATCATATGTGAATGATAAAGGGTTCAGGGTGAAATTTAGCTTGTGAACACAGTGTGAACCTACCCACAGTTTGTCTGTCATTCTGTGAGAACAGTGAAGATCCTTTCTGTGCCTGTGAAGTTGTATTATATTGCTAAAAATTGTACTGCAAAGTTTCTGTCTGCAGCTCTACAGACAAGCAGATGTTACTGAAGGCAGTGTAACAGCTGACTGCAAGGGAGGAATGGTTACAGAAGAGGAGAGAACTCTTTAATAAATGGACTATAACCTATTAACAGGCTGTGGCAAAGCAATTAAAGGGAATGCATAAGATATGCTGTAAATATCAACTAACTGTTCAAGATCTCAGGAGGAGTAGTTGACTTCTGCCTATTCTATGTGGATTTTAAAAATTCTTTTCCCAACCATTTTAGAACTAGAGATGGTGTAGGAAAAATTAAACAATTGCCTACCCAAAATGATGTTGTATATAGAGTATTCAAATGGAAAAATACAAAAATGGGGAGTTTAAATTCTCTTGATCTTAGGGTATTTCTTATGCATTTCTTGTTACAAGAACAAGGATATACAAGTAACTCAGACTTTTATTGTTGCAGGCTAAGAACTCAGTCCAGATCTGCAAATGTATTTCCATTACTTAGGATCTGAAGGTATGCAGTGGAGAAATAAGAGATGAGATCACAACAGTCAGAATTAGAAACATCATGTATAGTTAAGGTTGCTTATTTTCTTCATGAAGCCCTTTCTGAAGTTGTTCATTATTTTGTGGGAGTTAAACCATTTGGAGTGACAGCTCATCATACTGATTATAGTAAAAATTCAGGTTTCAGGAAAAAATGACATGTTATTGAACACCTATTTGAGGTTAAAATAGTCTTTTCTTTTTTCCCCTCTCTTCTAATATACTGGAAAATGGCATTGTCAGAGTTTGGAAAATAATTTGACCTTGAACTTAACTATAGCTGTGGAATTAGAGGTGTACCTTTGGCAGGTACCTCAGAGATGCACTTTAAAAATAATTGGGAACATATTCTTAGATTGGACTGAATTATAAATGAAAACCTTGATGTGAGGATCCTGGTGAGTCCTCTACCAGCTGTGTATGTCACAGGCAGCAGAGCAGCTCTTCCCTGTGGGACTGGAAGCCCAGATATTCCACAAGAAACACATGGAAGCTGCTGCTTTTCTTAACATAGTGGAAAGAAAAAGGCTGGAAATTGAGACACTGAAGGTAGCTCTGCTTTCTGTTCTTTCCAATAAAAGCAATTTTTTTGTTGTCTCCAGGTTGGAAAAGCTGTGTTGCCCCCTTCTTGATTGAGCAGTGTTCTTTTAGCTTTTTGTTACAAGGTAGGAGTGAAATGCACAAAATCAAGAAAAGCTTTCTAGTTTAACCTCTTCCACTTGTGACAGTCTCCTTTTAGTATAAGCCTTTCTGCTGATGGAAAGTTTTGGATTTATATTTGGCCTAGATTTGTGTAAGGCATTGTTGTGTTCTGCTCAGGTGATTTCTGTAGATCAGGGCCTGGCTTCATTTCAGTGTGTTGAAGACATGTTTTATTATTTGCTTTAGAAAGTTAGCAGAGAATATAGAGCACAGGTAAGCTAAAAAAATAATCCTTCCAGGTGTTGAGGAGTTGCATTTGTTTTCCAGTAAGCCCTTCTCTGATGGATTTTTATTTCACAGGAACTCTGCTTGTGTTGAATGAGGATATTTGGATGTAGTTTTTAGCTTATGGAACTCTCGTCTGAAGGGGACATTTTGGAAGTCTATTGTGAAATAGTGACGGGAACCATTTGTTATTTAAGAGAGCCTATTTATAAGAAAAAATATTTCTCAAGAACAACTTGTTATTTCAGAAATTGATAGCCTGGCATCCCCAGCCTTCCTGCCTTAATTTCAGTGTCACGCACCATCATGATTTAAAAATTATTTGGAACTGATGATGCAATGGCAAGAGGTGTGACTGGAAAACCAGAGGTGTGGGGGGGAAAAAAAAATTCTCTAAGCCACATGGATCATAACATAGATGCTATTCCTGTGTCAGGACTAAAAATTTCTTGTAGCATCAACAGAAGGCATATTTAGGGAAATCTTGCAAATACAGTTTGCATTTGGGCTCTTTTCCAAAAAAAGTAAAGAACCTGCTGATGGACTCTTACATCTGCTGAGCTTTATGGAAATAAGTGCATCAATGGGCTTTAAATTTTCCTGCAGTACTAACAGAACTTCAGCTTTGAGGCCATTTAGGGGGCTTTCCAGTGACCCTATTCTGTTTGACAGCTACACAGTTGATTTTTCTTCATAAAAATTTCTGATAAATTTGGATTAAAAATCTGCCTGAAGTCAGTCTCTCACAGTAGAGTCACAGACATGATTTATTAAACCATCCACCATGTCTGTGCTATCCTTTTTTTGCCTCATGAAACCAGAAATAATTACTGGCTCTATCTGGAAGTCTGCAACTTGGTCCCCCAACTTTCACAACTGATAGATGATGGTAGGAATATTTCAGGGTCCATTCTATTAACAAAAATTTTGTCTTGATTTTAAGGCATAGTTCCAAGAACAATTAAACAGATGGTGGTGACGAACTGATTCTTGACTTCAGTAATGTTGCCAATCACTGCCCACTCTCAAACCATTTGCTTTTGGGGAAGGGGGTCTGGAGGAGCTTTTTCATTTTGTTGGGGGTTTTGTTGTTGCATATTTTGTGGTTATTTTATTTTAGAATAAAATTGTTTTAACAGTTCCTTCCTCAATTGAATTTTACTGGTTAAGCTGAAAAAAGGCCATGTGTAACCAGTGCTTTGCATTGACACGTTTCTGAGTAGGATTCTTTCTCCTTTAACAACTGCTTTGGTTGTTTTTTAGGGGATTTTTTTGTAGCTTGCTTGTTCATATAAATTATTTTAAACATTTGAGATAATGGAAATACCAGGTCATCATTTTCCCTGTCTTTGTTAACAGTTCTCCAAATAAGTGGATCAGAAGCTTTATCAGCCTTTAAATGAAAGAACAAGTGTCTGATAATTTAACAGGCAGGGCCTTTTCAGAGCTTTTTAGGAATTTAGGTTAAGCTCATAGCAAAATACACCTTTTTTTTCAATTTGTTGACTTTTTAACGCCTGAGGAATCATTAAAATTTTGACTTTTCTTTAAAATCATCTAGAAATACCAGGATATTGCCAGAGAGAAATTTCCATTATTTAGAAACAAATACATTTACCTAATACATATTTTGTATTCTGCAGCTTTGCACAATGTTGAGAAGCAAGAAGCCCAAAAATTCCAGTCCTGTTGATGAGCCACATTTCTATCAAAGTAGTATAACACTGAAATCTTTTTCTAGTGTTTGGGTTTAAGTATCTAAAGAGCAAAATTTTGATTTTGTGTTTGAAAGAACTTAAAGCCTGCTTAGAGCTAAAGAGCAAAATTTTGATTTTGCGTTTGAAAGAACTTTTAAAGCCTGCTTAGAGCTAGAAGAACTTTAAGACTCCTAAACTAGGAAATACCAGAGTTAAGGCTGGTTGTGCAATCTCTCTGTTTTTGGACTTTTATATTGTGTGGTTTTCTTCTTTTGCAATAAGGACTTTGTTTCAGCTGTCAAACAGTTGGAGTGTGTTCACATTGAGAGGCTACTCAGTATTCTGGTTTTTTCCTCATTACTCATGCATGGCCTTTGTTATATGCCACTTGAGTTCTGCACTAGAGTCAGAATTATTGAGTTTTCATGTTGTTTTCTCCAGTAATCATCACCATAAAAGCTGGTAACTCATGAACAAAGAGAACTGTTTTACCTTGCTCAGATTAGAAACATTATTCTTCCCATTTCACAAATTGGGATCCTAGGGCAGAGTAGTTACAATTAGAATGGAGTGTCTGACTTTAATTACTCAAGCCAAATTTTTCCAGTGTATTTATTATTCATGTGTTCAAAAACACTTCTTACAGGCTTGGATTGGGCTGATTGGTGTTTTTGCAGGCCACACACTCAAGTCTTGCACCCAGGTCTAGGATCTCGACTCAGACACTGGGAAATGAAGCACACACAGCCAGTGCAGCCACTTCAGATAACATTTCACAGCTTGTGTATCATTGCATAACATCTCTGGGATGGAATTCAGCTTTCCAGGATAGTGTGCAGCTGTCTGTGCTCAGGTTTTTTATATTTCTTCCTTGTTGCACTCCTAAACATAGCAACATAAAGGTGCCTCCCTGCCTTGCAAGACATGGATACAGAAACTTCTTTTTAACATAGCCAAGTGTGAATTTACATATTCAGGAGCAAGAGTCTAGACTATACATAGAGCAAAATACCTTAAGAAGCATGGAATTTAAGAAGAATATAACACCAAAATTTCAGACTTGGGGTTTATTTATTTAGTTTGAATACCAGCAAGTATAAAACAGTTCCTAGGTACAGGGGGAATCTCTAGTCAGATAATTTCTGTATCCATTTTTACCAAGCTTGAAGACTTTATGCAGTCTGTGGAGGAATAGCTTTGAAGTCACATGTTACAGGTACACTGAAACAAAAGCTTTCATAATGGAAATGTCTATCCAGAAGACAAAACTCTAATCACTGGAATAATGAAGAGGAAAAAAATAATCCTAGAAAATGCCTTTCTTTTTAACAGAATACTTAACACGAATGATTGAAGTTGATAAGAAATTCTGTATTATCGTAATAACTAAATTAATGTTTCAAATATTGAGAGGTTAGAAATTGTTATCTATAATTCTGGAAGATAGCAGCTGTCAGCTTCTGCATATAAATAGTATCAAGTGTTCTAGTGTTTGTGAGGACAGGAGAAATCTGTAGCCAAAAAAATGAAAATTGTAAGGCGGAAGCTTTCGAATTGGCTCTGAAGTCGTGATTTCAAACTTAAATAGTGCCCTTCCTGAAATTCAGTCACTGAGCTATTAAAGGAGCTTCACAGATTTGGGTAAAATTTTTAGTTTTGATTTCTGAGTGGCCTGCCTTTTAGAAACTCGAAAAATTCCAAAGACTGATACCCTTAATAATTAATAATTTCAGTCAGTTTAAGTAATTTATTTAGCTTCCCATTCAATATTAATTGGATCTTCTTGATTTCATAGCTGCATTATGTTACAGGTTTGTGTAATCTTGTTAACAACATTGTAATTGTGGCACTTTTTTTCCTTTTAATGTCATCAATTCATTACTTGACTTTGATTTTATTTTTTTCTGGTTTTTACAATAATCTCTTCTTACATAACTTTATGGTTGAGCCTGGGCCTGAAGTGTCTTAATATTTCCTCCTCTGTTTGGCAGTAGAAAAATTTCCTTTGTGTCTCTGATGTTTTGTGATTCATTTTTAACATGAAATTACCACTCTACACATGATACTTAGATGTGGAATTCTATTTTGTCAAACAGTCTGACAGAGTGGGAAGGCAGATAAAAGTAATCTGTTTATGTTTAATCCTGATAAAACAGGCAGTTTTTTCATGCTGGTAGAAAGCTTGCAGTGAAATTGTATTGTGTGTCTGTGTGTGTGCCAGGTTCCCAGACAGTTACAGGTTGTTACCAGTTTAGGTTCTCATTCTGGTTGTGGGGTTTTATGTGTTGCCACACAAATAAGATTTTTTTTTCATTTTGTCTTCATCATTAATCAAGATGGAGGCCATCAATACTCATTCTTACTACAACTCTCTACACTTTTTTCTCTTAAATACAGGTTATAGGAGAATATAATACTGTAGTGTGAATTTATGCCATGGTTACTTCAGGTATCTCATATTTCCACAAGTTGTTGTGTTCTCACTGGTCCCTCATTCTCACATGCATAAAAGATTCAGGGTGTGTTGTGCTGCCACAAGCTCAGAGATTGTTTCTCAGTGTATTTCAAGTGTTCATCTCTGGACAGATGGGAGCAGTGTGGAAGGAAGAAAAGTAGGACTGTCCACTTCTGAAAGATTTCACCACTGACTGGGTGAGCTCTAAGCTCAGGATGTTGGGCTTTTGTCTTAGCTTGCTTTCAGCTGTGCTTCCTAATTTGGGCTGGAAATACCATTTAACCAAGGAGAGAAAGTAAATGTGGGTGGGTTTGAAGTTCAGCTAAGCTGTAGGCTAAATGTCTCTGGATCTGCAGTATCTTAACTTAAAACTGGAGTTAAGATGGGATATATTGTTGGGTGCTGGTGTGGTTTGGTGTGGTGGCACAGACTCAGTGCCCTTGTTCTGTGACCCAAATAGGTTTTTAGTTGTTGCAATTGTACTTCAGAATATTAGTTGTAGCTGTGTAAAATCTGAAATCTGTCATTATTCTGGTTATCAGTTTACTTGTGTTTGTCTCTGAGTTGAGGTAAATCACCAGCAGAAGCAAGCCAGTTTGAGTCTTGCAGCTTCTAATGGCCAGAGGCAGTTTGGCATTTCCAAGGGACTGTCAGCTTTCAGATTTATTAGATATTCATCAATAGTCTGTGACATGTCTGTTCTGTTGGCCAAGGGTGAAGGTGTCCAACCTGTGCTGCATAATTGATGGTGCCACCAGCTGTGGCAGACATAAAAGAAATTTGGGAAGATGGAGCATATGGCCAAAATTTCATCAATACTCTTCTCCATTGGAGATTCTTTTATAAAGAATAAGAATCTTGATTAAAACAAATTTGGTTTGTCTGGGATTCTCAGTCTGCTTGCTGTGCTGTTGCATTGAAGAATATGGAGTTACTTGTTGATTTGGACAAATTTTCAGAGGTATTTCATCAGAAGGATGTGGAATTTTGCATAACAGGTCAGTGTTCTGGAACCTTATGAGTTGTTCACACACTTTTCTAGAGATCTACTGTTTATTATTGAACACCCATTGGAATATGCTAGAATATTAATGTGAATTTGAAATGCATATTTTAATCTTTCTGTTTAGAAAACTGAGATTACTTGTGCAGTTCAGCTCTTAAGTTGCACATTTGTAGAACCACTGGTACATATTATATTGCTTGCCTTTTTTAGGTGAATAATAGAAATCATCTCACTTTTCAATAATCATAAAAAGGACAGTACATATTTAAAAAGTTAATTTTTTGTCTACAGGATGTCTGATTTGTGAGATATTTTAGACTTTTTGCCAATGTGCTGTGTATTAAACAGCTGGGACCATTTTTAGTTCTATAGAAGAAAACACACAGCTTTAAATTTGGGGGGGATGGAGAAAATAATATACTCATGTCTTGCAAGCAGCTGTACATTCATTTTCTTTCCAAACATTAACAAAGCCAAGGTACACTTCATATGCCATGGGTTTGGCTCTGTGGAATTGAAGGAGTTATTGCTTTTGGACTCTCCTAATAGTAGGAATTATTACATCATCAGGGTCAGTGTTGCAATTGTTTTTGAACAGGTGCTCAACCCATTTCAAAGGAAATCCATTTTCAAATAAAATGTTGGAAGACATGGTAGGAACTGCCAATTCCTGGTAAGGTTAAGAGACAACTCTTGCCTGCAGTAGAGTAGAGAGGGAAGGAGGAGGAAACCCAGGATCTCCTGTAGAAAACAATGGGCAGAACTATAGCAAATCTCCAGGGAGGTGGAGATGTTCATCCTACTCCACCAGTTCTGATGCTCTGTAAGATAGACCTGAACATTGTTTGAAAACTGATTTTTCCACTTCCACATGCATGCAATGCTCCCTGCAGCATGCTGGTAGTGGAGTCAAATCGATATGACAACTGAAATACAGGACAGAGAAAAAGATTTTAAAGAAAAACCCCCGCTGGTTTAGTGTTCTGAAGAAAAGGATCAAATACCTTTGCCTTAATTGAATATTTAAGAGCTTGTAATTTAAATGCTTAGAGATGTGCCTTTGATCTTTTTTGATTTTATAGGATCTGAGGTGTCATTTTATGTTTCCAGATGGGGAAAACATAAGATGAAAATAAATTTTAAGATTAATTTACAGGTCACATTTAAATATCTACCAGGAAGAATTGCTGTTTGAGAAGATGCTCACAGTTTGTGTTTGATGTGCATTTACAGTGTCCATATATGGGATTTGGTTTTATGATAAGGAAGAATGCCAAAGAATTGCAGAGCTCATGAAAAAGTAAGTGATGGGTAAACAAGACTTCAGTGCTTTTTTTATGTATGTTTTTTGGTACATACATGCACATTTTATGTTTTCAAGATTATTATGCCTTTCTATTTTAAATTTACAATCTTTGTTGCAAGTGTCAAGCCTGCATTTCATAAAATCATAAATAAGTCACTGTATTGCAGTAATTTTTCCTAATTTGTAGTGCAGCTCTCCAGCTACATCAGAGTGTACCAGTTGATATGCTTTATTTCCTGATGACTCAGAGACCTATTTTGAAGAATTGTATTCTTTGGGGGTTTAATATATCTTTCAATTTGGGAAGATTTTATTTTTTCATATTGTTACCTTTCTTTTTTTTTCCTTATTTCAAGGTAAGTGCAGGATATCATGAGGTTATGCTGTATTAATACAATTGCTGTGGGTTTTGTCCTATTTGTACAGCATGGCTGAATTCCTGCTTCCTCATTTCTTAGCAATAGATACAAAATTCACATTGTTTCTGGCATTTAAAGCAAGACTTCAATTAGCTTTAAAGTAATTGCTTTGATGCACATAATAATGTGCTTTTCTGAATGTTAAACTTTAATTTTGCAGTCCAGCCAGAGGTGAAGATTTCACACAGAAGTGTGTTCTCAGCTGTATTTTAACCTAAGAATGTCATATGGGTAGCTTTTTTCAGTATCACTCTTCTCTTTCCATTTCCAGGATGGACAGGGCTCGTTCTTCTGCATTGTTTGCTGGGACCCTTTTTTTAAGGACTATGTCCTGCAGGTTTTCATGTTTGCTTGGAAAGCAAGGGAGCTGAAGTCATACAGATTTTATCAACATATGTAATCTACATTTTTTAGAGCTGTAATGTGGAGGATGTAGTAAAGGACCTGGGTAGGAACAGGCAGTGATTGGTTGTTCCAGCTGCCTGTGGTATACAGGGTTAGACACACCAGAAAGGATTTGTGATAAAATACTGGATGGGAAGGTAGTCATCTTTCCTCCATGTATCCTTTTTTTCAAATAATACCTGCTGCTTTTCATTTTGCAGTGACAAAACAGTGTGAAACACAGACTGGGACAGTGGTGGGGTTTTGTTCAGTGGGGTTTGTTGGTTTTGCTGTATATCCTACAGCTCTAAAATGAGTCAGCTGTTACCCAAGAAATAATTGATGGGGATGAATTTACAGAAATAAACAATGAACCCTAGGAAACCCAGGTTTTTGACAGCTCATTTTAGTTAACTAGCTCAAGTTTCAGTTGGTGGTGATTAGGTGCTCTCAAACTGGTAATTTACTACAATAAAACCTAGTTTTCAGAGGATTCATGCAAATGTAAACCATGTGTAGTGGTTTATAATAGCAGTATTTCATATAGATAAAAAATACCCTGTTGCTCAGCCAATTGGCTGTGTGTTTTAATTCTCAGCATTCTACAATAATAATAAAACAGCTGGGGCAGGAAATTGGTCATTTGCTAGTACTTAATGCCTGATTTGTGTGTGTGTTTGCCATCCTCCACCACCAGCAGAACTGAATAACACTATAAATTCCCTGCTCCTTCTGGCTATAGAAATTGTGACTCAGTTATGGAAATTTTATTCTATGGTCTAATGTAGTCAAGATTGGAGAAAATTAATCTTATGTCAAATAATGATTTTATAGACATCTTTTAATAGCGATTTTTTTTTACTGCACATTTTAATGTAGACAGGGAAAGACAAATATTTGAGTTTCAATTAAGTATTGTACAGTAATTGTGGTTTTCATATTTTATTTGTACTTTTTTTCTCATGTATCCTCCACCTTTCAGCCTAACTCAGCAGGAACAATTCAAAGCACAGCAGGGCACAGGAACAGGGGTGTCCCCCATGATCATGAATTCTGCTAATAACAAAGAAGTGGATATCTTAAGGATGCTTACCAAGGCCAAAGATGAGTATACCAAGGTGAGACTCACTCCCACTTTACATTATGAAACATAAAAGGTTTGATTTTGGGTTTTGAATAGTTTTACTCCAAGTGATTTTGGACAGTGTGCTCTCTCATTTTGTGTAGAAGTGGCTGGTAAAAAAAATTTGACAGAATTTGCTACAAATTCAAAAGAAATTAATGCTGTCAATAACAAGTTCTGGAAGGAGAATGTGGATATGACTATTTGTTGAATAGCAAAGGCTCAGAGCAAGTATAAATTACCTTTCATTCTGACCCCTAGAGCTCTTGTGCCTGTTGAGGAGCACCTGCAAGCTGTGCCCTCTTTCTGGGTGAAGTATTTACCTGGTGATAGTTTCTGTGGTTTGTACAAAGGACTTGGTTCAGGATACTTTTACTGCTTTTAATTGTGGTTGTTAGCTCCTTTCAGGCCCTAATGGAAGGAAATGAAAAGGTTGAAATGTAGTATGATTTCAGCCCGTGTGCTGCTTTGGTCTTCTGAGGCTTCTAAATAAAGAAGTAACTAATGGACTAATAATGTTCTCTATTATTGAGCAATCAAAAACGTTTTACTTTGGGGAATAAAAATCTAATAATTTTAACTATCCATATATAAGCTGCAAATTGTTACAGAGCCTGCAGGTTCCTGCTGCTGTTTCCTGTATTGCTTATGTGCTGTCATGCAATAATAGAACTCCTAAGTGTTCCATAAGAGTCTGGAAATGTACATATATCTTAACTTTTTATCTCCTTACATTTCTTGTGTTTATTTTTCTGAAATGTAGCTACTAATAAAGTCCTCTGAAAGATCATAGCAAACTATTTGAGCTAGGGTGAAATGGAGCCTTTTTTATTGTGTCTAGTTTCTGTTGAAGCTTGGGGCCTTTGTATTTTCTGTAGTAGAGATGTAATGTATTATAGTGGACAAACACTTCCAAAACCTGGTATTTTCCCCATTATTTAATACTGAATCATTATCTAATCCTGGCATCAGAGAATATGATTTGAGATGTTCTGAAATGTTTAAAGGGTTTTCATTAGATAACCTTAAAAATGCTGCAAATGGAAAACTGGAAAATATTAGGCTGTCTTCAGATTCTGTGAAAAGAGGGTGATAAATCTAAAAGATGTTGCCTTCCATTTCTGCATTAGCACACAGAAATCAAGACAAAGGAGAGGAAGTTCTGTTGTTTAAATAATAGCTTTTAGAACTCTTTTCCCTTTAGAATCTTTTGCAGATTTGCTTCTTACTTTATCTTTAATCTTTCTGCATTTAAGGGATTGCCAAGGACATAAAAAATAACATAAAAACTTCCTCCTCATCTGGGACATGAGTGCTAGGAATGCCTGACCTCTTATGAACAGGATGTGTATGATTTCTTGTATTGCTAGTAATATAAATTTCTAAAGAGTGTGATAAATAAAGGCAATGACAACCATTTTTCTATTTAATGTCAATATGTTTCAGAGCAGTCGTGCTTTTTGACTGGTTTATGACATCCACTTTCTTGTCAGTGTATGTTTTATTACTTACAGTCTGATGTGCTGAAATTAGTTATGAAATATGTTGTTCTCTTCTTTGAATTCTGTGTTTATTCAGTGAAGAGTGTTTTAAAGTGTTGGAAGCTGTATAAGAGCATCAATTTTCAAAATTTTAAGGAATTTTACTCAATTTTTAAGAATGTAACTAATTTGAAGTTCCTTATTCCCAAATTATGTTATACATTTGGAGATTACATTATATGCAAAATAAAATACACAGCTTCCCCTTCCTTTTTGAATTGATGGAGCTTTAAGATGCTAAACCACTGAGTTATTTTTTTTAAATCTGCTTCTTACACACTTGCCTTCTCTTGACCTCTGGTAAAAAAAGCTGGCCTCACTGACAGCCAGAGAGAAAACCAGTTGAAGAGTTGCAAGGGTACAGAACAAAGCATGACAAAATGGGTTTCTCCTTAACCATTGTGCCTTGTCTTGTACTGCAGCCCAAACTCTGGGTTGAACTCTGTGCTGCACAGTTCTTCTCCCAGCATTTTGCATTTCCAGCTTCATACTGTACAGGTGAAGTATCAATCTCACAACACAGAGCAGTTGTTTGCTTTGAATATCTCTGACTACCAAACTTGCCAAAATTCCCTCAGTGACTTTCTTGCTCTTTTTGATCCACATGGACTATATGCATCTAGTTTTGTTCCAGTGTTGCTGAGCCTTTCTTTGGCTTGATCTCAGAACCTTTTTGATTACTTTGCAATCTTTTGTAGCAGCAGAGCTTTGAAAAGGACACGTGACTAAAGGACAGACCTGTGAGCAAGGTGTAGGAATTGCCAGATGTTCTCTGGTTCTCTCACTACAGAGCATGGTGGGATTTCTTTCATGCTGCTTTTTGCTGTTTGTAGATAATAGCATCTGATATCTTCTTTACCTGTCTACCTGACAATTGCTTAAAATGCCATGCTAGTGCTCCCAACTTACTCATCAGCAAGGCTGTGCTCCCCATCTACCAAAATGGCTTTAAATTCTGAGCTTCAATAGTTACAGATGCCTCTGGAATCATCACAGGCTTCTTTTCTCTTCCATGTGCTTCTGTGTTTGATAGCAACCTACTGGCCTTGTTATCAAGTCACAGCAATGATACCAAGTCAGGTCAATGTCATTCTTGTGTGTACTGATGCTCATTTGGCTGAGGAATTTGGTCTAAAATATGCTCATATAGTGATGACTCTGTTAAACACTACTGCTTCTCACCTCATTTTTATAGGCTTAGTTCAGTGATTATGCAGGATATGACAGTGGAATCTAAGGTACTTAAGGTTTCTGAGGAATTCAGCCTATTAAAATATCCTGAGGAAATAAGGCTATTTATTTAAATTCAGCAGAACTCACTGGGAAATATTCAAGAGGATGTTATCCATGGTGTTAAAGTTTATGTGCTTTTTGCCCAAAAGGTTGGGCTGAAAAATAGCAATGAAAAGATGATACATTGAAGAAAAGGCAGAACCATTAGAAATAGAATTATTTGGGGGGGGGGGGGAAAAGCTATTTAATCTTACTGACATGCAGGTTTGGTCCAGGGTCTGTCTAATCTGACAAACAATTGAAGGTGTTGAGGATCTACTAAAGCCCCTTAAGTCCCCTCAAGAACTCCAGTTCTGGTTTACTGGGCAGCTCTGGAACCATCTTGTTTTTATTTGTTTATTGTCAGAAATGGGTTAAGTGATCACCTCTGTATGTTTAAGAGTGGGGTTAGAATTAATAGAAGAATTAATAGTTAATAGAATTAACTTCTTAGTAAATAATTATTTTTAAAATCTTTCCAGTTTCTTGGTTTCAACTGTATCAAGTGACAATGTCTTCAAAGAGATTGTCTTCTTTTCTACTGACAGTAGTGTTCCATGTATACCAAATGCTTTTTTAGTTTCATTGACTATATTCTTATATATAGCATCTTATTCACATTTGCCTTTTCCATTTACATTTTCTCTTTCATGGAGCATTTTATGTGTTTTTTTCTGAATTAAGTCGTGCCCTTCTCTCTCCACATGACATTTTTTGTCCCTGATCACTTTTAGTAATCTGTCTCTGACCATCTTTTTCATAATAAGAAATCCTACTTATTCTACGTTTTGATTAAGTCTTTAATTGCTTTTCTGTACATATATATGCATCCTGCAAGTTCCTACCATGTGAAGAGTTATGTTAAAGAGTTAAGAGTTATTATTCTGCTTTTTGACAAAAGCATTTTAAATTATCTTTATGGGCACATTAATCCTTCATGGATCTAAACTTCTTCTAGCTGCCTGTTGGATGCAGGAAAAGCATGTCTGTTGCTTGCTTTTTAAGGTGCTTTTAAAAAGTATTTTATGTTTTTGAAGTGCAGTAAAAGCAGAATGCCAAAAAGAGAACTGAGATTTAAATTAGAGGGAAGTCTCATACTAGGGAAATCTTGGAATGAAGTGTTCAGTTTTACATATGTCTTGTGGTTTTAGAAAATTAGGTTGCAGTTGCTATAGTTCTTCTAATAGCATTATACTTCATCATCAGTGCTGCAATTATTACTTTTGGTTATTGAATACCTGGTTATGTCTGTATTTTACTGGGGTTGGGAACTAGGGGAAAATACATTGTTACACATACTAAGAAATCCTTTTTTTCTGTTGCAGTGTAAGACCTGCTCAGAGCCAAAACAAATAACCAGTTCCTCTGCAATCTATAACAACCCCAACCTAATCAAACCCATTCCAGTGAAGCCGAGTGAGAATCAGCAGCAGCGAATCTCCCAGCAGAGCAAGGTAAATTCTGTGGTGTTTTCTGACTGCTGCTGCTGCACTGAGCAACAGGAGCATTGATTTAAGGTCACTGCAAGAATTGGAGATGGAACCACTGTAAGGAATGGTTTTCAAGCACAACTGATCTGGTTTGTAAAAGCTCCCTAAGCCTCACTGTATGTTGGGGAAACACACAGACTACAGACATACTGTGCTGATGCAACAAAAAAATATTGGTCTTTCAAATTTCAGGCGCTGTTTTGATCACAAGCTGATCTAGACAATTGCTGGACCACACTTTTTGTGGGTTTTTGTTTTGGTTTGTTTTTTTGGTTTTCTTTCCCAGGGGAAGCCATTGAAATAAAGAAAAGTCTCTTGGTATATCTTCAAGCCATATCACAGTGCAGAATCGTAAAAATTGAATTCAGCTGTGACAAGCAAATGCACAAGAAGTGGCTCTACTTCATACACAGGCAGATTTCTGTCTCTTACTAATATTGTACTGATGGCTGTAAAAGAAGATGCTCTTTCATGTTATTTAAAGCAAAGCCACTGCTATGTCTCAGATTCGCTGATTTTCTCCCACATTAGCAGCTTGACAACACTCTTCTTGCCCTTCCTATGTGACAAAACTATTAAAAATCCTCTTGGGGAAAAAAGAGCATAGCAGCTTTCTCAGCTTTTCATTGAATTCTGCTGGCTAAATATTGTCACCCTTAATGTAACTCCTGCACGAGGGAGCTGTGTTGACTCTTTTCCTTTGTCCCCTCGCAGAACGTGGATCCCGAACCCCAGCACCTGTCTTTGACAGCACTGTTTGGCAAGCAGGACAAGGCAGATGGCCCCGAAGCGCTCCCAAAGCAGCACCAGGAGAGCCTCCCAGTCAGGCAGGGTGTGGTTCGCTCGCTGTCCTACGAGGAGCCCAGCAGGCACTCCCCCAGCGCCGAGAAGCAGCTGTGCCCCGCCATCCAGAAGCTCATGGTGCGGGGCACAGAGCTGCACCCCCTCGCCGAGTTCCCCGAGAGCCGCCTCTGTGAAAATGGCAGCATCCCCCCCGTGGGGGAGACTTTCACAGGCCTCTTCCAGCCCGTGACTTCCCACGGCATCACCACGGCTCACGGAGCTCAGGACACTGCTGGCACTCAGAGCCTGCTGCAGAAATTGCAAAGTCAGTCCGGGGCGGTGGCTAAAATGGAGCCCAGTGCCACAGGACCTGTGAACTCGACAGCTTCCGTGTTCAGCAGGACTCCCGCTCCTGTTGGAGCACCAGCAGCACCAGTAAACAACATGAGCCAGCCCCCTCTGGTGTATTTCAATGGGTCCCTACCAGGCCAGACTTTAGAGGCTCAGACACTTGGTAAAGAACAATCCAAACTTCCCAGACAGCCACTTCCTCTCTCTGGCAATCAAGCAGCCAATTCTGGGGTGATTTCACCTCAAGAATTATTGAAAAAACTCCAGATAGTTCAACAAGAACAGCAGCTCCATGTATCCAGCAGACCAACGTTGGCAGCTAAGTTCCCAGTTGTTACCCAGAGCACCAACACCCTGAAACCACTGGATTCCTGGATAGAAAAGGCTCCAGGCACAGAAAAACAGAGCACTCTCTTCCAGGTAAATAGGGAACTTCATAAATAAACACAAATCCAGCAGTCTTTTAAACTTGATGTTTTCTGAGGTCAGAAAACAGAGCACTCTCTTCCAGGTAAATGGGGAACTTCATAATAAATAAATACAAATCCAGTGGTCTTTTACACTTGATGTTTTCTGAAGTTAGACTTGGCTTTGTTGTCCTACTGAATGTTGCACATGATTCATTTTGCAGGTGATATTTTCCCAACATCAAGTAAGTTCTGATTTACCAAGATGTGATATTGTAAATCCTGAAGGCCACATCTCTTACACATCAATGATGACCAGAAATACTGCAGTGCTGGGTTATTCCAGAGCCCCTTTGAAAAGTCACATGGTTTTCACTTGCCATACTTGGGCTGTTACGTGTAATTGCTTGCTACTCAGTGTAATGTTTTGGGTTTAATAATTATTTTCTGCAAAATTAGTCATAGCTTTCTCTGTGTAGATGTGCATTCTTTTGTATGCCAGTTGCTAAAGACACTTAAAAGGTCCCTTGTTTTCTAACAGCAGCTTTTAGAAGTATTTGTATATTGGTGAGTTAGTTATCTTGTACCACACCTGCTACTTCTAGATATTCATTAGCTATTTTTCTTTAATTTGCTGTGTATTATTTTGAAAAAAGGTCTTGTGCCTGAATGAGATCAAAAAATTCTGTTTATTTTGATCCTTGAAGTCAGACTGGTGTCTTAAAAAATTCAGGAGATGTTAAGAGACCGTGTCTCTCTGAGTATATTTTTATGTTCTTCAGGAAAGCAACGTGCAATTACAAAGTGTCCCACCTAAAGCAACTACTGTCTTTAACAACTTCATTTTCTGAAGGATTTTCTACACTAGAATGTCTTCACATGTCCTGTCTGGGAATGTATCTAAGCCCTTTTCAGCTTCCTTTTTTGGGGATAGGCTGTGGGGTACTGGAGTCTGAAGTTACTGATGCCAAGTATTCCCCTTTCCAGTGTAAAGCTGAAAAGCTGCTTTTCTTTTGTGACTATTCCATTCTTGTATTCCTGTTATATTTTTTCTGTTTTATTCTGGTTTTCTCTTTTATTCTATTTTTCTAATTCTGTCAAAACCTGATTGAAAGACTACAGGATATTTCAACATGCTAGAAAGGTCTTCTATACATGAAGAGGCTGAAAGAGTCATTTAATAACAAAAGAGCCACATCTGTCACTAAGTTTGTGACAGGTCAAGTTTTCTAATTCCATGAGAGAAGTGGGAGGAATATTAATTTGATACAGCAAATAGCCATCATTATTTTTGTTCTTTTAATTAATGCAGTAGGATTTGAATCTGTATGAAAGAGGTTTTTGGGGATTAGTCATTGAAATTATTCAGACTCAGTTGCTTGCAGATGGTAACTTTGACTTTCCGGTGGAGAGCTAAAGAATAAAAGGAGGATCCAAAGTCAAACAAATTGATTTGTTTTCACTGGGAATGGAACTTGCCTGCTTTAAATGTAAGAAATTGTGTGATTCACTGGTACATGTACTGATAGCATGAGGGAGGACATAATGAAGTTAAAAGTGAAATGAGGCAAGTCCAGGCTCTACACTGTAAGTCAGTATGCATGAATAAAAAATAAGGAAATATGCTGATATATTTTTCAGATGAAAAATCTCTACAGATGCTGCTATGGCAAGTGACTTTAATTTTGTATATTTGAAGAAGACAGTGGTGCCGGTATTAATTGCAATATGGAAAGGCAATTCCTGAGATCGGGTCTAATGCAATTGCAACAGTTTTACTGCTTGAGTACGGATAGAACAGCAGCTTGTGAGAAAAGTCTTCTCTGGAACAAAGCTCATTCACTGTGATTATTGCTGCAAGTTTGCCTTAAAAAAAAAGGCAGCAACTGAGATTCTCAGTCTTCCTTTGCAGGGCTGTGAGCAGAACAAGGAGACTGAGGCTGTCGAGGAGTGGCTTCCCAGGCTGCCACAGCTGCTATCAACACAATATTAGATGCATTAAATTTGGAGATTTAATGCATAGACTAAAAATGATAACAAAAGTGTCACTAATTATTGCTTAGGACACCTAAAGCTCTGCAGTCTGGGAGAAATGGCCTCTTTCATGTGCAGCAGATTGCCACAAAAGTAAAAGCAGGAAGGCTAAAAATGAAGGAAGGACTCTGTCCCTTTGGAAGCCATGAATTAGCCACACAAAACATGCCTGCTTTTGAAAAACAACCTGGAAGATAAACAACTTTTAAAACCAGCATTAATCTTTTTATAATATTATCCTTGCAGTAGACCAGAGGCTTCAAGTGCTGCCATGCCTGCAGAATAGATATTTGAGTGAAATTGAATTGGCACAAATATATCTGCACATGCTCATGCAAAATTGATCAAAGCAGATTCTGACAACAAGTGCAGCAAAAGGTTTGTTCTCTGTAATTATTTGTCTTTTGGTATTGCCTCTCCTACTATGCTTCAGCATACAGAAAAAGCAAAAGTCTGACAGGAATAGAGAGATATCTGAGCAGTGTCTGTTGTTGGAAAAATCAGATTAAAGGAACACCCTAAATCCATCAGCAGCACTAAGAAAATGTAAGCAATAGTCCTTTCCACATCTGACACATTACAAGTCCAAGTTTAAATTGGCTTCTGCTGCAACTCCATATGGTACAAGAACTGTGATCTCCCACATGAAAAGGAAGAGACCAGTTATCAAAAAAAAAAAAAAAAAAAAAAAATGGAAAAGAAAAGAAAAAAAGCAAAGCCAAAGAATAATACTTGGAAGCATTCAGCCTGGTCTGGTGCCAGCCCTGTTTTGTGAAATATTGCTTATGCAGACAGTGAGTAACGTGTGCTTAAGAGACAATAAAAAAGCATTAATCCACAGTGGGCTTTTAAGGGTATGTTTAGTGTAAGGGATGTGTTATCCTGATTACAGATACATGCATGCCTAAGTGTTTATGTTAATCAGAATTATGGTTTTAAAAGTGCTTACAATAACCCAGACACAAATTTATCATTTCTTCAGAAGACCACGTATCTTGCAGATCCTTTTTCACATTTCTTGGAGCATTTTTCCATCAAGACTGTATTTTGTACATAATGTTACTTACATCTTCTGAGTATGTGCATGAAACCCCAGTGTGTGTGGTGTGAGCATCACAGCACTGCTTCTCTGTTGTCCTGACTGCAGTTTCAGCAATTCTGTAATGCAAATAGGTGCATTAAACTTGTATCCAAAAGCAATTTCAGCTTCTGTAGTTACACATCAATTAAAAAATTCTAAATTAAACTTGAAAGGCAAAGCAATGTTAGCCTTGTAGCCAGCTTTGTTTTGATTAACTGCCTTTAAAGTTCCTGAACTTGAGAATTCATAATTCTTAAAATTATGTTCGCAGTTTTAAGCAATGCCTCTGAAAACTGTTTAGGTCCACAGCACACACTGGGTGCTGATGTTCCAGAGGAGCACTTGCTCCACCTGGGATTCTGTTCACACAGGAAGCCACAGAAAAGGGGCCTGTTGCATTGCAGGAGACCCAGTGCACTCCTTGGTTTGTGGTGTTACCTGAGTTTGCCAGCTATGGTGTCATCCAGCTGCCAACAAACACATAGAGCACCCATCTGACATCTTAGTGAGCTTTTGGGCTTCAGGGAGAGGATGTTA
The DNA here is from genome assembly GCF_022539315.1 of Serinus canaria. Lineage (NCBI taxonomy): Eukaryota > Metazoa > Chordata > Aves > Passeriformes > Fringillidae > Serinus > Serinus canaria. Next base: position 66,776,899 of record NC_066314.1, on the reverse strand, counting down.
GATACTGCACCACTTATTCTGCACATTTTTCTTGTTCTTCCTTCATTGCTGCACAGCTGATGGCAGACTCCTACTCTGTTATTAGTGACTCAGAGATTTAAGTGTTGACCTGACAGCTGGAGATAATGGATGAAGAAGCAGCTCAGTTTCTGTGGGTAAGAAGTTGATCAACAGAATTTTGGAAGGGCTGTTATGACTGGTGAGAAGTTCCTCAGGCTTGGTCCAAAGGCTGTCAGTGTCCCTACAGAGCACATACAGTGCCTTCTGCAAAAGCATGGTGTTACAGGAATTGCAATGGTAATGCCAAGATCAGCATCCTGTTTTCTGGTGGGTGTCAGCTGTCCCAGTGACTCAAGGTGATCTGAGCTGAATCTCAAATGAAAATTTTGCTTTATTTTTGAAACAAACCCCAAACAATCCATGTTTTTTACCTAAAGGTTTATTCAATGGCAGAAGCTTTGAGCTTGTGCTGTTAGCAAAAAATACATTGTAACATTAAGGATAGACATAATGCTATGCACTGAAAAAAGACTCTATTCTTCTTCTGACACAGTATTTGAAGTTCTGCATGACCCTGTGGATGTCGGCTGTGTCACCAGCAGATGGCAATATTGCTCATTCCAGACAGTTTCCATATGCTTGGCATGTCCTACCTAACAGACCTTTCTATCCAGAGAAGTCAAAGTGTCTTTTCATGTGTCTTCATGTGTCTCTTAAACCACAACATGTGCTTGTCAGGAGAAGCTGTGTATTATTAAGGGCACAGTTTGTCTCAGGTTTTGCTTGTTTGCCTCGGGCAAATGAGAAAAATATCTTTGGATTTGGAAGGCTGTGTTATCTGGGGCTGACAGAGTCTGCTGTAGATTAAGCTCTGTTTGTGGGACACTGTATCTCCTCCAGCTGCTCCCAACCTTCCCTTCGCAGGAGGTTTCTGCCCTTGTAGAGCAGTTTTGTATATGCATTCTTGAAATCACATTAGGAAGAATCATCTTGTTTAAGCAAGCCCTGCCAATTTTGCTGGAGGTAAATTAAAGAGAAGTTGCTGCAGCAGCGTGGATGAGGAGAGCGGAAGCACTGGGATGAGGATCTGGGGGTAGTTGGTGTTCCACAGGCAGGACAAGATCTGTGCAGAGTCTGAAGGTCTCACTCTACAGAGGGATGTCAGTTTGGACTCACTAGTTTTCTTCTAAAATGAATGTTGTTTTTCAAGCATAGGTGTGCAAACCTTCAGTCAGTTTGTAATACCTCTGCTCAGTCAGAGGCTTGGAACACAGACCTGGTCATTGCTGTTTTGGTTACATACTGTGGGGTTAGAAGAAAGCTGTAGTCTAGAGTTTTGTAGTACTCCGTGTTTGAGAAACAGACACAATATTTACCTAACTGGGTCAATTTTGGGAGAAAAAAAACGAGACTTTTGGAAGCCTTTCTGCTTCCTTAAATTTTCCATAAAACAGCCCAAAATCTCAGTCCTCTTTGTTTCTATTTCTCTTTTTATCGTGGTCTCACAAAAACTGTTCAGAAATGTCTTGGGTAGAACAATGATAACTAGGAGAAAGACAAGCTACTAAAATGTGACTGTTCTTTAATGCTAATCTGTGTGGGTTTGCATACCTAGGAGATCAACCTCAGTTCTAGTTTTTTAACCTTAATTTTTCTTCAAAATTGAAATGCAATCCAGGACACAGACTGAAGTGATTCAGTAGCCTTTCACCTTAATATGGTAGCAATAAACTGTGCTCCAGTCCAAAAGGGAGGAGCTTTGGTGAGCTTGTATCAATTCCTTTGTATGCACTTTAGAAAGATTGGATACTTGAATAGCAAGAAGATGGCTGATTAGGGTAAGATTTATTGCTGGAATTACTGGAGAGAGATCTGATGTCTGCAAGCTGAATGAATTAACTTTCTATTATGTTGTATATTACATATAATAGTATTTGCTAATATTATATCTGATAGTATTTGCTAATCCTGTATGATTTACAGTTCCAAGATTCACTGCAAAATTTGAAGGTAAAAATTATTTGGCAGGTGTGCAGATTAGTGTGGCTAGGATACTGAGGGAACTGCTGCAGCACCAAGGTTCTCTTTGAGGGCTACTTTGATTTTGTCAGTTGGTTGTGTATCTGTTCTGTTTCTGGCAGTGCCATGAGCTCACTACAGATCTTTACCTAAATCACTGAATCTATGGTTTTGTTTTCTCTCTCCTTAAGTAAATGAGAAGGTAAAATACACACATATATATATTTATAAAGTAATTTGAAAGTCATAATTGGAAAATATTTTCTAGTGTTAGGTACAGGGTATTGTATTTGCAAGGTGCCCAGACACAGAAGGGAGGGATGAATCTGCCTCCATGTTCTTAGAAGGCTAATTTATTATTTTACTATATTGTATAAAAGAATACTAAATTGTACTAAAGAATACAGAAAGGATACTTACAGAAGGCTAAAAGATAATAATGAAAACTCGTGACTCTTTCCAGAGCCTTGACACAGCATGACCTTGATTGGCCATTAAGTCAAAACAATTCACATGAAACCAATCAAACAACCACCTGTGGGTAAACAATCTCCAACCACATTCCAAAGCAGCAAAACCCAGGAGAAGCAAATCAGATAATTATTATTTTCCTTTTTCTCTGAGGTTTCTCGGCTTCCCAGGAGCAAAATCCTGGACAAAGGGGTTTTTCCAGAAAATATGACTGCCACACAGGGGTTAGTCTTTAACAATGATATTAGCATGTCTCATGTTCTCAAACTTCCTGACTTGCTGTCCCTGTGGAAGACTTTACAGCTGCATTCTGTAAGTGCTGATATTTAATAGTAGTCTGATTCCTGTAATAAAATGCTGTTGTCCTAAGATCATTTGCCTATCAGATAGATTTATAACACTTGAATCCATGTCTGCAATCTCAAATTGAATGATTGGATGGAAGACCTTTTCATCTTGAAGTAGATCCTCGAGGTGGTGTTGAGCTGGAGTTGTCCATCACAGTACTGATCTCCAGCAGCCTGTGCCCACTGCCAATCTCTGCAGTTCTCACCAGCTCCATTCCTGCAGAGTGAAGCAGACAGTTTTACCTAATGCCTGTGTTTTTATCTGGACAGGTCATCTCCCCTCAGCGCATTCCTGCCACCGTGAGCCCCACCCTGCTGATGTCCCCCATGGTGTTCACCCAGGCCACGCCTGCTCCACCCAAAGCTGCCGAGAGCGGGCGCTTGGCCGCGGCGAACCCCGAGCCCGGCTCGGGCAGCCTGCTCCTGCCCCTGCCAGCCCCAGAGGCAGCCGTGCCCACCAGCACCTCCATCACCAAGATGCAGCTGCAGGAAACACTTCTACACCTCATCCAGGTACAGTGCCAGGAGTTCTCCCACTTGGCTTAAAATCCTGTTGTCCACTTTGATACAAGCACCCTGTAGTTGTTGTGTCTGTCTAAAGGCAAAATGAATAATTAAATAAATATTGGAAGTTGGGCTCCTTGTGCCAGGGTGATGTGGTAGGCTCTCCTTGCACACTGCTGGCTCAACTGCATTTTGATTAATACATCTGATTTGGGGTTCAGGAAAGCTAATAAATTTGGTGGAAAAGAGCAAAGATGACTGAAAGCTTTGTAAGGTCAGTCTCTGAGCCTGAGAGACATCTATTATATTTTTAGCCAAGGATAAATAATGGGTGATTATCCTAGCTGCCAAATATTGCAGAGATGTGTATAAGCAGTAAGAGGAATTCAGATGGGAGATTAAAACTGCAGGATGAGTGTGAGCAACTTTAAAATGTGGGCTAGATAACATGAATGTATGTTTATTCAGTTTAGCATTTGAAACAGAAAATTACATTAAATAAAATTTCTTGCAGCTTTTCAGGTTTAATTGTGACAAAGCATTAACAATGTTATGTATAAGATGATTGTTTACTGCTTTAGCATGATGCATAATTATGATTTTTTTTTCCCTTAACTTGCTGTGTAATATCTGAAGAGTAAAAGTTGAGGAGAGATTACATAACTAAAAACCTGGCTGCAGAACATAAGGGGCAGAGAAACACATCCAGTTTGTAGGTCAAAACTATGTGCCTGTATGGCTTTGGAATAAAATTAAAAGTCATTATTGTAAGTTACTTAAAATTTTATTTAAGTTACAAATTCAGAAAATAAATGGTATCTTTAACAAGCTGGAGGGCTTTCTCATTTTTCCCTGTACTTTTATTTTGGGATTAAAAAAAAATCACATTATCTTGCCTTTACATACTTTGGGTGTCTGGATACTATTAACGCCATACATGAAGTTAAAGAGGAAAAACTAGTCAAGGAAAATAGGGGGTTACCCTCTGTAACTTTGTACTTGTAAAATATATATTTAAGCCTGCTATTCTTGGTGGTAGTTAGGATTAACTGAGTTACCTCAAAATCATTCACTGCCAATTTGTTAGCTGTCATTTTCCATTATATAAAACTACAATCTTGGATGCACCTAATTTTCCTTAAATATTATCTTGATTGTAATTATCCTCATATGTTTATGTGAGCTACTTATAACATTCTTTCTTAATGTGGGCTGACTCATTCTTGCAAAATGTTCTTCAGAAGGAAAAAGTTAAGCATCAGAGCAAAAGGACAGCAGCCCTTAGGGAGCATTAAGCGTAAAAGAGCTAAACAAGAGGCAAGGATTTTCCCAGGTAGGATTTTGGTGTAGGATCACAATCCAGAGTGTTTCATTATTCCTTCAGACATGCTTGGAATTATCCCTGACCTGATAGAGGATACAACTAAGGAAGTCCCTAGATAAATGAGGGCAAAGAAGAGAAATGGCAGGGTTGTAACTTCAGTATTGTCACTGGCTGGACTCAATTTAAATGCACTGTGAGTTTAGAAAATCTTTCTGTGCACTCATTGCTCCTTACTGAGGTGCAGTCATGGGAAATAAAACAGATCTTTGGTGGAGGAAAGGGCTTTGCTATTGTTCCCTTTTATAAAAAAGAGTAAGACTAAAAAGTGTCAGGTCCATAAAATGGAATAACCTTTTAATCTCTTTACTCCAGTTATCCTGTTTTGTTTTTCAGAATGATGACAACTTCTTGAACATTATTTATGAAGCATATCTCTTCAGCGTGAGGAAGGCAGCAATGAAAAAGCCTATGTGAAAGATCATCTCTTAAATCATTATTTCCTGAACTCCAGGAAGAAGATTTTGAAATTTTCAAGTATGATTATGTTTGAAGAAATGAATGGTCTTAGGTATTTTGCATACACTTAGATTTTCCTTGTTGGCAAATAGGTGTTGTACTGAGGAAAAGTGAGCAGAAATGGACTGTGCCTTTAGCAAGGTGAGCATCACAACGCTGAAGAATTAACCGCAAAATATCTTAAATTATTTTTCTTACCCTGGTCAGTACTTAGAGTTGGTTTCCCGGCATAAGGACTCAGTTCTCAGGATCCAGTTTCCTTTTTCCCTTGCAGCGTGGTTACTCATTGCCGAGGTATCTGTCCCTGCTTTTCTCTGAGCCGTCCTGCGCAGCTGTCCCGGGGAGCGCGCCCGTCCCTGACCACATGGTGGCAATGTTGGACTATTTTTAGGAACATCAAAATCCGGCTGAAATCTTGGAAAAGGAGATTTCAGGAAGACTGATCATCGTACTTAGCTGTCTGCAAAGCAATTTAGAAGAAGTGTCATGACTTCCCCCAAAATTTTTGTAGGAAAATCTTTTTCTATTTTGACAAGAATATTTTTAGCTAGATGTAGAAATGGGATTCTGCAGGTGTTTGAGGAATTGGGGGGGGGGGGGGTGGGTTTGTGAATGTACTTGGCTGTCACAGAACTTTGGGGTGACACCAGATTCATCTTTCTATTATTCAAGGTCCAATCTGCATAATTATAAGCAATGTGAAAATTTGTTAAGGGAAATGCTACCTGGTGTAATTTTTTTTAAGTGTGTTCCTGGAGCACAGTAATTTCATTGATCCATTTCTAAAGAAAATAAAAATGAATAATCCCTCCTATGTGCTGATTTCATTTTATTGCACCATGGGCTACAGATTTAGTTTGTATGACTCGGAAATGTTTTTACACTTGGCAGAAGACACATGAGGTTTTAAATCAACTAGAATAAATGATGGAAAGGATTTTTATGTATATTTTTATTAGCATCTGCTGCTGAAGTGCCAATTTACTACAGTTTAGGAATCCACAGTTGTTGCTGAGGAGGCATTTCTTCTGTGGGTGCAGAGAACACAAACTGTAATCTATGAATGATTATTCAATCTTCTTTACTGTGGGCACTGCTGTAAGCACAACTCAGTAGCCTCATCTGTGAAAGTTCTTCAGCGTCAGTCTAGCTGCAGGTTTCAATTACTTTCTAATTATTCAATTCAATTACTTTAGAGTTGTAATGAGTCAAACAGTTGCTCCTGCCCCATGCAAGGGTAGGGGGGATTTACTGCCATTTTTTGGGAAAGGCTCTAAAGACATAGGGAAAAAAAAAAAGTCAAGAGCTACTTTCTTTCTTTGCATAAGGAAATAACCCCAAGAAACTGCTGGATTTTCCCTACATTAAGTAACTGGTAGACAGCAAATCACACTGTTTGCATGTTGTTAGTTCATGATTCTTGCAGATTCAGTGAAATGAAAGTGTTGAGCAGGAAAAACAGACTTTAAAGATAGCAAATTCTAATCCTGTAGCCTTCATAATTTATGTAGCCTTTATAATTGATGGGATTCTACTGAGTTAATTGGTATTATTTTGGAATGAACTGGTGTGGAAGATATTGCAATCTACACAACAGAGTTTGAAACTAAAGACATGCATAATTGGTGTCTGTGATGTTGGATTATCTGAGAGTGCAATTTAAAGATGATGAGTACACATAGTTGAGACCTCATTTGACATGTAGAACTTCTGTAACTGGTGGGTAAAAATAATCCTTAAGCATCTCAAGCTGTCTGGATAATAGATTTTCTAGTTATGGGGCAAATATTTTATTTACAAAAAGGTGAGTAGAAGTTTTAAAAGCATTCTTTTTTTACTACTTGTCAGAGCAATTTACAGAAATTAAAGGCATGTTTTTTACAATATCTGTTAACTCTGGGTGCTTACAAAAACTGTGCTATTGGCATTATGCTTGACAAGCTGAGGCTTATCTTAAAGCAGACAAGGATTGAGGTAATTCAGGGTTTCTTTTCCCTGCCCTCTCTTCTGGTTACATCTACACCAAGTAATACTGGCAGAATTGGATTTCTCTCACTGTGTTGCACTGTAAGGGATTTCTGGGATTATTCAGAAGGCATAAACTTGCCTTTTGTGGAGTGAAGAAAAGTTGTTGCTAAAGAATGGAGGTGCTGTTTTCAAGTCTATCCTGCTTACCAAGAACAACAGTAGTAAGAAGATGGAACAAGCTCAGAAACAAACCCTGAGTTTTATGACAATGAGCAGAAGATGAAAAGTAGTGAGATAAATCTGTGGAGAAATGAAGTCAAACTTCTTGTCTAGGTTTCTATTTCAGAGGACAGGATCTGCTTTTGAGAATTGGAGACTGAGCTTGGGGTCATACTGGAGTACAGCTGACCCATGACCCTTTCTACTGCAAACTGAACAGGCAGTACCTGTCTCAGGAAAGGCTTTATCCAGAAATACAGTTGAAGTGTCATGGAAACCTGTAGGATTCTCATGGAATACTGAAAACTTCATCCCTGCCTTTTGGCACTGTGGGTTTTTAGCAGCTCTGTATCAGCTGGGAGTGTCTCTATGCAGCCAGGTCTGGGCATGATAACAAAAAGGTGGTTTGGGGTTGGTAGATCACCTCTGACTATGGTGGTTGCAAACATTTGGATTCCTCAATTTTTAATTTTTTTTTAGAGACACTGTTAGAACTATGAGCACTTATTCTAACAAGGCCTTTTGAGAAGAAAAGAACTGCAGCAGTTTAGAATTGCCTTTCTTTGGGCATGTTTTATTTTTTCTTTATCTGAATATGGGAAAAAAGAGAGCAAGTAGACAATCAGAAAATATATAAGGATCTCATTAACTCTATTTTAGATGATTTCACAGTATACATGTGTCATTTTATTGTTTATGTACTTGTGATACTGCTCATTTGAGTTGTGGTTTTTTGGGTTTTTTTTCCTTCCAGCAGAATTAAGTAACTTGTACATTTGGGACCAGCAAGAATTCCAGAAGCAGTTGCAGCAGTGCTTTATGCATTAATCCCATTCTCAGCCTTGAGTTGATGTTAGTTTTCAGTGTAGTTGCACTAAACCATTTTCCACTTCCTTAAAAAATTCCACACCTATTAAACTAGAGTGAGAAGACAAGGAGTAAAAAGTCAGTGAAACACTGAACCATCATTGCTGTCTGTGTCTATCATGGAAATCCACAACAATTAGTGAAAGCATCCAAATATTTTCTCACAGAAAATTCCACTCCTTAATTTGATTTTTATTCACTAGCTCTCTGTTGTTCCTGCTTGTAGCTGCAATGGGGATAATTAAAATGGTGCAGCAAAATAAAATTTCCCAGGAGCAGGATGCAGGCAGCTGAACAGGCAGGATGCTCCACCTCCTCTGACAGCCTATTTAGAATGTGTTGAGCTTTGAACTTCTGTTATAAAAGCAGTGGATATATGAGATACCACTGTCTCTTTAGGACATTAAAATCATAGTTCAGTGTTTCAGCAAACTTGGAAGTCTTTGCTGAGGAAAAGGCAAAATTAAAAGACATTTTTCAGTAAGCATTGGAGGCTCTAATGAAAAAAAATGTTATGAGAAGGCAACTTTACCCAGAGGGGTCCATGAAACCCAGGGAAAACCAAAATTCCACTCCAGGAGATGAATAATGCACTAAAAATTTAATCCTCTGTCAACCTACAGTAAACTTTACTGCTAATTCTGAAGATTTTAAAGAAACCCTTACAAGTCTTTGCCTTTTCCAAACTCCTGTGAATATCTCTAACAAGCTTGTTCTGGCTTTCAGATGTAAATCTGTGCACAGCTCAGTTGGGAATACTGGAGCAGGGAGCTTGGCATACATAAGCTGCAAGTGGAAAATGGGGTTCTACAAGGCACTGAGGAAACAAAGGTTCTGGCTTTATAAATACTTTGAGCTGGCTCTGCTGCTGGAGAGGAAGCCCATCCCAATCACTCACTTCTAGCTGCTCATCCCTGCTCCATACCAGTCCTTTCTGCCTTTTCCCACAGTTTTTCTCTTTTTTTAAATTTAGGATAGCTACAAGGTGCCATGTCTTGCAGCAGAATGAATGCAGCGTGCCAAGGTTGGGTTGGATGTCGTGCAGCTCAGAGGGAAGGCACTGGATCAGGGCATGGATGGGTTCTTCAGCCCTGGGCTGGGATGTGGGGAGGGCAGAGAGGCAGGAGCTGCACTGAACTGAGCTGAGGTGTAAGAGCTGACATGAGGGATGTGGGACTCCAGGCAGCTCCCCAAAATGCAGTTTATTGTATCCAAGGTGTTACAGCAGTCCAGGGTCATGGGTGACAGAGCTGTGCCTACAGCTGTCAGCTCCAGCTGCAGGCAGGCCTGGAGACCCTTAGTTTAGGTTACAGTGCATTATAGACTTTTCTTTGCTGAGCATCTTAATGCAGTAGAACCAGTCTGTACCTTAACTTTTATCTATAGTATATCATAACTACTATAATTACCATATCCATGTTACTGTTCTCCAGTCACTAAAAGTCAGTACATTACAGTTTAAGCTAGCTTTCAGTTTTCTTGCAGTGGAAAATTCTGAGACCTTTTTTTACTTGCAACATCAGCAGTCTTGTTTGCCTGTGCTCTCTTTCTGCTTGGTAAAAACATCTTCTTGTTTGGGGTGGGCTTATCCTTTGCTCTAAGTCATAAAATCCCCTTCTAACTACCACACCCTTTGCCTCCTTGGTTATCCAGTCAGACTGGCTCAGCAATTTTTTTTCTTCTATATCAAAACTTGCTTTCATTTCTATTCCTTCTTCAGATTCTACATTCAAAAATCTTTCTGCCAAGCGTACATATCTGTGAGACTTTCTTGTCAAACTTTCATCCTTCCCAACACTGAGGTGCTGGGGAAACTGGGATCCAAAGGCTCTGCCTCTTGGCTGGCATCAAGACTTGGGAGATGCCACAAGTACCAAAAGGTGACTTTGTTGTACCCCCTACCTTGGCTGATTCTGGGAATCCAGGAGTGTTTGCAGGTCCCCTCCCACAGGGCAGCTGCTGATCCCGAGCCTAATCCCAGCACAGACCTGGTGGAAAGGTGGGATCTGGCCAGGGCAGCTCTCAGCACAAACCTAATTTAGCCAGGGGGATTAAAGTGTCTGGGCTAAAGGTAGCCTGGGCAGCACCTTCCCCAGCCCCAGCACCCTGTGCTGAACCTGCACTGGCACCACTGTCAGCCCCCGTGGTATTTTCTGGGTTCCCCTGATGGAGGAGGAATTGAGAATCTGACTCCATGTTCTTAGAAGGCCTATTCTATTCTATTCTATTCTATTCTATTCTATTCTATTCTATTCTATTCTATTCTATTCTATTCTATTCTATTCTATTCTATTCTATTCTATCCCATCCCATCCCATCCCATCCCATCCCATCCCATCCCATCCCATCCCATCCCATCCCATCCCATCCCATCCCATCCCATCCCGCTAAACTATACTAAAACTATACTAAAAAGTAGAGAAAGGATACTTACAGAAGGCTAAAAGATAGTAATGAAAACTGATGACTCCTGCCAGAGTCCTGACACAGCCTGACAATCACAGCCAGTGATTGCTCATTAAGTTAAAACAATTCACATTAAACCAATCAAACAATCACCTGTTGGATAAACAATCTCCAACCACATTCCAAAGCAGCAAAACACAGGAGAAGCAAATCAGATAATATTGTTTTCATTTTTCTCTGAGGCTTCTCAGCTTCCCAGGAGCAAAATCCTGGACAAAGGGATTTTTCCAGAAAATATGACAGTGACAAGCCCCTGCCTTTCCTCAGAGTGCAGCAGAGGGGGGTATGAATCTGCCCTTCAGATTTTTTGGGGCTCTTTTAATTTAATGGAGATTGTACCCTCAAACCAGAACAGTGTTCAGATATAAATCTGGCCAGCATGGAAGTGAGTGTGAAATGCAGGAACCACTTTGCTTTAAGTATAGCTGAAAAAAACTATTGAAACAAGCAGGAAATAAGTACTGGAAAGGGTAAAGTGGAGAGGAAAAGGAGATTTTTACATCACTTTAAAGAACAGATTTTGGAGAAAATATGTTTAATGTAGGAATGCCTTTCCTTTATAGCTGTTGTGGAAAGAATTTGAATTTCAAGTAATCTCCATGCTTCTTTTCAATAGGTTAGCAGCAACATAAAAACAATCCAATAAATTAATTTAGAATAAACATCTGGTGTACACAATAGGAAGTCACTGCAGATTTTCTGAGAGCAGCAGCTGCACTCAAACAGGTAATAAAAAAAACCCCACACAACATTTTTTAAGCCATTTGGAGCATACATTAATTAAAAAATGTTTTTTCTCTATTTGGACACAAATGCCACAAAAAACAAGGTAAGCCCTGTAAAGGCAGAAGGAAAAACCCTCCAGCGTGTGACTAAACAAGAGAAAAGAAAGAGAAAGGATGACATCTTCCTGTCAGCAAGAGAGTATCCTGCTTCCATGCCATGAGGGAACTCTGGAAAAATGCTGGTATTCCTACAGCTGCTACTGTGTGCACAGAGGATATTAATCCCATGGTTAGATCCTACATAAATATTAACATTTTTCTTGCCCAAGTGCTGCTGCCACACATCTCTAGTTACACCCTTTGTCTGCAGGTACAGCCACCCATCCTGGATTTCTTCACCAAGAACTGAAATCTGCTTCTCAAACATCCTAGAAGAGAGAAATTATTAACATGTCACTTCAGAACCCTGCCCACCTGTGGCTTTTTCTTCAGCACTTGCCTGTAAGTACGAGGTTGAGAGGGAGAGAGGAAAGGAGTGCACAGGCTCTTGGCAGCCCTCCCAGAGCAGGGCTACTCAGGCTGGGAACAAAAGCTCTGTTTTCCTTCATTTTTACTGCTGCTTTGCAGTCTGGCTCACCAGCAGCTGCCTGCTTTCTGCCTGGAGCAGTAGCCCCAGACCTACCACTTAGCAAAAGTGCCTGCATTTCATTCATCTGAGCAGGGTTTCTTTGTGCCTGAGGCTCCCCTCCTGGATCCTTATCAGGGCAGTCCTGCCTCTCCTGGCTTCTGCCATGGATGCAGCAAGCTGCAGCCAAGAGCTTGAATCAGGGGAGCTGCCAAGTTGTAGAATTGTACCAAAGTTCAGCAATCACCTACTGAACGCTGGAAGTCTGGCAGCAGAGCTGCAATTCCCATCTCTGTGAGAGATATGTTTGCAAGCAGCATCTTTGTCTTGCCTCTGATGGCTCACTCTCTTTCTCTCCTCCTGTTTTTACCCATGAAGGCCAAAACCTAGTGCTTCCAAGCCATCTGTGCCCTCCTCCTTAGCCCTGCCCCAATTCCTAAAATCACCTCCAGTTCTTTCAAAGCAGCTGCAGGGAGATGTTGTAGCCCTCATCTGCCCCATGAGCAAGCAGAGGCAATCACCACAGGCTCCTTTCACATCCATCACATCCCACCAAAAGTGTGCCACAGCTTAGGAATGTCTCCAAGTGTCAGCAGGACCACAGGTGAAGATGATGAATCCTGTAACAAATAAAAACATTATTGTCTTTGAGAAAAGTCCCTCCAGGGATCACAAAGCAGGAACTTCATCAAGTGAAGGGTAGAGGGAATGAGCAGAAATGTAAAGTTGAGGAGTCTCCAGTCTTCATATTTCTCCTTTGAGAAATATGAAGAAATTATGACTGTGTACTCAAGAAAATCCATTAAGGACTTTGAAATTAGTGAATATTTCTAAAGAGGTGTAAAAAATGGAAATTTTCAGCCTGCCTTTAGGGGCAGAAGTGAAGGTGTGGAAATCAGAAGAGGGAGCAGAGAGATAGAAGAGCACAAACAAAACATGATTTTGTTCAGGAAAACTTTCACTTCCTTGGCTAAAAGCAAAAATTTAGAGAGCATTAAATTTCAGGACACTCAGCTAATCCCTCACTGCAAGGGCTGCTAAATCCAGCAGACAAAGGCTGGCCAGTGTCAGTGCAGTGAGCAGTCACATGCCCAGAGAAGAACAAGCCCTCGTGTCTCTGCTGTGCACACCTTGAAGCAAGCAGGTTATGAAAGGGAAAGATCTCAGAGATAAAATATCAGCTTAGAAGGTGACAGGCAGGTAGAAGTGGGGTCTTTTCACCACCCCATAACAAGCTGCCTAATTACCCTGGACAGACAGAAGGTGGGGAGGAGAAACAGCAGCAGGTTCAGATACAAAACAGAGGGGCACAAACACTCTTTGGGTATTTAAGCTGAAGTGCTCTGCTCCTTTTCTGGAAGTGATGATTTCATAATCCCCTTCGGATGAGAACTCTTAACATGATTTTCAAAGATTTCTATTTCTTACATATATCTTTTAAGTCTTCAACATTGCTCTACAGGTGCATTTATATAAATAGCTAGATAGAAGTGTCTAAAAGTGCTTTTTATACACATTACCCTTCTAAAGGAGAGAGAAGGATGTATTACCCCACTTAAAAGGGACATGAGGAGCAGTTCCATAACGGATGTATGGAGGTCACAGAAGTCAAGAGGCAAAGGCAGAGACTGATACTCAGTCACACCCCACTGGGGCTTCACTCCTCTCCCAACACTTCATTTTTGTTTGCAGCCAACTGAGAAATCCCTCAGTCCAGCCCAAACTGCTCTGTTTCCCAGATCCAGCCCTTTGTTAGGAGATCAGCATGTTGTGTAGGCAGCGAAAATTGGAAAAAGCGAGGAGCAGACAGAGGCAACAGCAGCAACCTAGCAACCAAAAATTAGTCCAGACAAATCCAGGATTTCTGATATTGTATTCCTTTCCCTTTGCAGGTGCTGTATCACCCAGCAGGAATCCCTTCCCCTGTCCCTTGCTCTGCAGCATCCCAGTGGCTGGCACGTGGCAGCCTGGCGTGCCCTGAGCCTGCTGTAGGCCAGGCAAATGAACAAAGCCAGCAGGGAGTGACCAGAGCAGCAAGAGTATTTTCATATGCAGCTCCTGTATTGATCAAAAAATAAATTACAGTTGCTCCCAAATATGCTCTCTCCAGCTGTGTGACAAAGATGACACTAAGGAGACCAGTTGGTGCAAGATTCCCATTATCCCTCCTGTCCCATTAGCTCTGCTCTGAGTCTCTGATGTGACTTGAGACATGCTGCTGTCAAAGCTGTTGTTGTGCTTCTTCCTTAGAAATGTTTTCCTCTTGCCTGATGACTGCAGCAGCTTAATGGGAGTCTGAAAGGGGTTTTGATGATCTGTCCAGAGGTGAGCAATTGCTACTGTCATTTCAGAAAAGACCAGAATTACAAAAAATCCCTTTTCACTGGGAGAGGAAAAGGCAAAACTTTCTGTTGTAGCTCCTTTTCCCCAAACATGACTTTGCCAGAACAGGATGGGCTGTTGAGCTATTGAGGTCTGTTTCTGCCCTTGGCCACCTCAGTCTCCATGTGCTAGGGAACAGACTGCTCAGCAATGCTGAAAACAACCCACTGTGGGTGATAAAACAGATAAAACAGATAAAACATCCTCCTGACTACAGGGCACAGGATCTGCTCACCTGATCTGCACAAAACCCCTGGCTAGGGACTGAGCTCACTCTCTGCTCTCTGCATTTGTTTCTACACCTTCATGGCCCTGAGCTGCCATGGCACAAGTGGCTATTTTCTGGAGCTAATATCAATTTTCTCCTTGGTTAACATGTTCAGCAGTGTACTGAATCCAGCTAATCAGTGTCTGCCCTGCCAAAAAGCAGGAAAAGAGCTCCATGGCTGTTTTAATGTGTTGGATTTTTGGGCCCTCCTAAGCAATCGATTTTAAGGAGTTCTTGTCACATCAACCTTCCCTGCTTCTATCTTATTCCATATTAGATGTGTAAGGCTATCCCTTTTTAATCTTAGCCTGAGTATGACCAGCATGCTGTGGAATTTGGAAGTCTACTGGACTCTCTCTGGCATTTTGGGAGGACTGTGAGAGCAGTGAGCTCCTTTCTTTCCTGATCACCCTCAATAGAGGTTTGTGAGGTGGCAAAGAACACCAGCCTGCCCTTTGCTGCTGCAGCCCATCCTTGGAGGGAAGGCTTTGGAAGTGAATAATCTTTCCAGTTGCTGTTTCTGCCTGGGTAGATGAGAAAAAAAATAGCTGGTGGTGGATGTGAAAACAGCTACTAGGAAAAAATACCAGCAGAGCTCTGGAAAAACCTCTGGAAGGCAAAGAGAAAATTATGGCACATCAAGAATGGAACAGAGCTGACCAGTAACTGAGGACTGTGACAACAGCATGGCACACTTTGAAGGTAGCCTGGGAAAGGACTTCTGGAATCCTGGGCACAGTTAGTTCCCATCTCCAGGTGGGATAAGGAAGATGAGGAGGATGAGGAGTGCTGTGTCTCTGGCCCTCTGTGCTTCCCTGGCAACCACAGAGGGCCACAGTCAATCCCAGGAATTCACCTCCCAAATGAGCCAGGTGCAGGTTGAGCATTTGCTGGAGCAGGAGAGCAGGTGGAGTATCCTGGGAGGAGTGGCTCTCCCTGTGCCTGGTGACAGAGCTTGAAGAGCCTTGAGGCTGGGTGACAACATCTGCTGGAAAACCCAGCTGCTGTGTTTGGTTCTGGTTTCCCTCCAGCCCTGGGTGACACTCAGGGGCTGCTGTGAAGTAGCTCAGTGGCTGTCAGAGAGTGACACCAGAGATTTGAGCACAAGTACAGCCAGGTAATGCTTCTTCTGTCTAGGAGAGTTATAGGCCTGGCCAGCAGAGCAGATCTAGGCTTAAACTGCCCTTATAAAACTCCAAACTGAGAACAGCAATTAACTCCAGCATCACTTGAATGAATTAAGCCAAGGTCAGAGCTGCAGCAAGCAGCCATCACTAATGAGATTTCAGCGCCTGCTCTGCCTACTTTATGCACATCAGATTTCCTGTGAAGGAATCCCTCAGGGCACAACTGTTTGGCTTCTGTCTGAAACTTCAGGAGTCTGTGGCTCAGAAAGATGAAAACTTCAGCCTCAACACTGCACTAACGAGAAAGCAGGAGTTGGAGTGCAGCTTTGGCAAATGAAAGATGATTTGAGACAGACATCACAAGTTGGAATAGAAATTTCCTTTCTTACAACACAAAATTTAGAAATATTTGCTCGATTAAAAATTTATATTTAAATTTTATGTATATAAAATATTATTTATGGATATACTTCTTGCAATCCTACATTCCACTTTTTGTCACAGAGGGTGGACACAGTTCTTGGTTTTATCTCCAGCGTGCTGCAGGCTGCTCTGTCCCTGACCCAGCAGTTTGCTGAGCTCTCCCTGTCTCTCTCCTGCCTGTCCCATGTGCTGTCCAGATGCTGACAACAGTGGGGGGAAGCAGAAGGAGCCAGGCTGCTAGACACTGATTTTTTCAGGCTCTGCACACTGCTATACATTCCAGCAGTAAGAGAGAGGTTATTTTCTCTCATAACATATGTCCCCAGACCAGGCTGAATCCTTGGAAACCACTCTGTCCTGGGGGCTGGCAGTCTCCTTAGGCAGCACCCACACCAGGAGGAGATGGCTGAGAGCTGGAGATTCACCCACCATAGGGAGGGACCAGCCCCATCACCCCACACCGAGGGCGGCTCAAAAACATCAACAATAAAAAAAAAAAAGCTGGCAAGAAACGCTGTTTCACTTCCTCAGCTTGTTAGTGCTCCTTGAAGGAAATCAAAGAAGGCATTTAATGATCCTTCTGGGCACAACGTGATTTGTATCTTCATCCTTTCAGGGCAGGCTCATGGCACCAAAGGCCCTGGGGTGGAGGGAAATCTGTTTGAAAGCTGCTGGCAGAGAGAGATGCTGTCAGATGTCGAAGGGAGGAAGAATGAGTGTGTGTTATGGAAGTTGGCAGGTGACTGAGCTAATTACAGAGTCGGAGGCAATTTAGGGTGACGGGAAGTGACTTGAATTGTAACCAGAGGTTAAAAGAGTTTAAAAGGAGCAGAGCCGGCGCTGCCATGCTTGGATGGGTGAACACCATTCCCTGCCAGCCCGCTGAGCAGCTGGAGGTCAGGGAAGCACCTTTCACACTCACTACAAGGAAATTTCACAACAAAACACAAAACGGTGTTAATTGGATGTGGAAAGCCTTTTGCAGAGCCTTCCCCCACCTCTTTCTCTTCTTCAGAACTGTCAGGGTATTTTTAATAACAATTGATGGTTGCCTAAATTCACAAAACATGTTTTCATTAATATTCATGAAAGAATGGACAGTTTTTATCTACACCTACATCAATGTGTGGTAAAATGTATCCAAAGCCCAGCTTTTATCTTTAATCACACTGAAACTGATCGCCTCTGATTTTTGTGGGGAAAAAAAAGTGGTCTCGTTTTCAAAGGAGAAAAGCATGAAATGTTATCATTTGTGACCTAGAATTTTGGCAAAGCTGCTGCCTTCTGTGAAATCAAAAGGAAGGGAAAAGAAATAATAAGACTTGTAAGATTTTTTTTTTAATTGAGTTCTGAATATTCTGGAAATTCTGATACACATCTCTAAAACAGGTCTTGCCTGAACACTCAGTATCGGCAACAAAACTTCGCAGGAAAGATTCAAAGGTTTTCAGCCTCTGAAAGATGAAAAAAAAAAAATCTTTCTGCCCAGACATTTCCATTTATTTTTGCCGTGGCAGCATGCAGCAGCTTCCCCAAGGATTAGGCATGAGTGCTGTGCCAGCCCACAGATGGAGAGCCCCTGGCCCTCAGCGCTGTGCTGGGGAGAGGCAGCTCAGCTGTGCTGATGCCATCTTCCCTGACAGGCAGATGTTCCATGCCTGGATCACTACAGAGAGGCCTGAGCCACCCCTACTGCCAGGGAACAGAAAACCTCCCTGGTAAACTGACAGTGGGATCCAAACACATCAGGGGAGGGCAGGGAAGCGGGGGGCTTTGCTGCTTTGTCCCTGTAGATCATTGCCAAGCCAGAAGAGGGTCCTTGGCACTGGAGGCTCTGCTGTCTCCCCCTGCAAGAGCTCAGAGAATTATTGTATTTCCAAAACACCCTACAGCCATGACCTAATAAATCCTTATCAGGATTTCAGCAAGTAGGTAAACCAGTAACATCAGAGCATAAAGGCAACTATGATCTCTATGAACTCATCTCTGTGCCTTCCCCACCTGCTGACCCTGACAGTGGAACAGATGGAGGAGGGACTCTCCTTTTTTGTAGTCCTGCCAGGCTGGAACAACTTTAATTTGGCCCGAATACCTCTGTCCTGATAACCTTGCAAAATCCTGAATCCTCACTAACACAGTGAGCAGAGAGAAGGAGGGATCTGCAGCGTGTTCCCCAAACAGGGTCATTGCATCATGCCTTTAATACAAAGGATTTGGCAGCATAGATGATGTTGCTAGATGTGCACTGAGTCAAGTGTCTTTGCAGCACAGACTGGCAGAATGACTGCCATCATTTCTTCAGGCACTTGATGCACCAAAATTCCTGGGGCTCCCCACAGAGCAAAGCCTCCTCTCCAAGAAAGCTGCTCTAGTGCAGCCAGTTTATCACAAAAGGCTTTAATCTCTTTAAAAATGGGATTTCTCTTTCTCTTAATCAAGTTCCTTCAGGTGGACTTGAAATGTAAAAGATTAAGTTTAACCCTTTGATAGTGGAGAGGGAAGGGTAAAGTTCACTTTTGCTCTGGCTGCTTTTGTGGCAGCACACAGGAAAGCTGCATTCTTGTGGGGGAGAACTGCTCACAGTTTTCCCCAAACAGAGCATCTGCTTTCACTTACTTTTCCTTTTCTTTTTTCTTTTTTTCTTTTTTTAATCCATTTTTCTTTTCCTTGCCATGGCTTCAGAGGTAGTGGCAAAATGCTCCAATGCTCTTTGTTTCCTGCGCATTCTGCTCTCCCTTGGTGTCTCCCTCTGTGCCCTGAATGTCCTACTGTTCAGAAGACTGTCTGATGAGGGTTTAAAATGCTGCTAGCAAAAACAAATTTAAAAAAATGCTCATTTCATCTTGGAGTATTTAAACAAGTCTAAATTTAGAGCAGAGCTGTGGAAAAAAAACTAAAAAGGAAAACAGGCAAAGTAACCAGCTGAAGGCATTAATTAACATGACACCTATGTGGCTGCTTCTATAAACTGCAGGGAGAGCATGTGGCTTGCAGATGAATGGGTCTGCAGTGGGCTCTGGGAGGACATGTGTGGTCCAATTCCTCCTGCTTCCCAGAGCTCAGCGGGATTGCAGAGCTCCTGATGGGACCAAGTGGGTTGGGAGGGCAGCACTCAGCTGGGGACACTTCCCCTGGCCCAGCTACAGCACCACCACTCGTGCAGGAGCAGCTCCTTCCCGCTCCCATCAAATCCACACCTCTGCAAACACAGCTTGCAGAGGCTGCTGACTCTCCACAGCACTGAAACTCGATGCCAAGAGATCTGCATGGCCAGTCAGTAAAACCATGACTAAAAGTACTCTTCCATCACCGCCTCTGGCAAGGATCCCCTCTCCTGGCAGCTGCTGGGACAGAGAGATTGGGTTCTGTGGTATTGGCAAACACTGCCTGCCTGCTTTCCACCCCAGGGAATGGTCACACCTGCTCACACAAGGCAGAGACACCATCCCCATCTGTCAACAGGACACCAGCTCAAACCCAGGGTGATAAGCAGAGTATTTGACCAGGGTAGAAAGGAGATTTTGTGCCCAGATGCTCTCTAAGTTGCCCTGTCAAGAGATAATGAGAGGCACAAGGTTACAATCTCAGATAAATGAATCTGCTGGGAACAAGGGCACACTGTTTATTCCCATCATGGCTTGTTTTACATATACTCTTCTCCTATGTATCCCACTGTGACACTACACTTCTTAGCCAGTCTTTTGGTGATATTTGTTCTTTTCCTGGTCATTACATTTGCCAGTTTCTTTCCATAACATGATAATCCAAACTCTGGTTTTAGTCAAACCAGAAATAAATAGAGCAGGTAAATCTCTCCCCTGCCTGTGTTTACAGCACAAAATCACACTGGTATTTTTTTTTATTGCCTCATGCTTTTGCAAATGTAGCTCTAAATTGCTGCACTTGCTCACCTCGTATCTCTTGCAGCCTTAAGTTCTCACTCCTTGTTATGTATTTGCTTTCATTCTTTCTCACAGACTTCATTTTCTTTTTCCCCAGTCAGCCCCTGCTGTTATCTCCTTCCCTTGCTCCAACTGTGCTCACACACAGTGGAGGCTGAGCTCTGCAGAAGCAACTGGATGCACACTAATCCCATTAAGGCTCCTCCAGGCACCTGGGGTTTTCAGTTTTCAGTGCTATTTTCATTTAATCTTCCAATCTTACTTCCTTGCAATTTTAGATCATTAAGGGGTTAAGTGAGATACATCCAGCAAATGAGATAAATCCAAATAAAGGGATTTAGATCTCCCAGTTCAGCATGCTGCTGTCTCATTGCCTTCTCTACCAATGTTTCAGGGGTTACCAAACACACCCAGGGGTTACCAAAGGGCTCTTGCCAGAACCCATCAGGATTAACCTGGGTCCCAGTGTGCTGCAAACAGCATACTGAAGAGATCCTGCAAAAATCACTCACAATACAATTTATATGGCTCCTTGCAAAGTGGAGAAAAAATGTTATCTAAAATGTTGATGGTCCTGCCTTCAGATCTCATTTCAGATTTATTTTTTTTTTCCAGTATGTGAATTTTTATCCTCTCTCCCCTCAAGTACTCAGACAGGGAAGCCTGTCACCCTGGATGCCACCCCTCAGTTTTAATCCTGGTAAGCACAGACAAATGAAGCCTTCATTGTCAGTCTTCCTAGCTCCTCTAAGAGCAATTTTCTCCTATTTCCCAGCTGCAGGGGCAGGAGGAAGCAGCACATTTTGGCCACTTGAGAGAGGAGAATTACATGGGCCCAGATCTGCTCTGCCTGTTGCCTTCCAAAGCTGGCTCAGGCAGCTGCTGTGCAGCCAGGTGATGTGCTAAAGGCACTGTCTCTGGAGTGTTTGTTGTGTAGAAATTGATTCTTTTGTAGATTTTAAGGTCAGAAAGAACCATTTTGACCTTCCCATGAGTCTTTTGCACAGACTTAAAAACATAAGAGAAATTTATGTCCTCCAGGCCCGCAGCTTCTGCTTGAAGAAGATTGTAATTCTCAGTAAGACATTCAGTCTGGAGTAAACATTTTAATAAATGACAAAACCATCCTATCCTGAGGTAGGTTATTCCTGGAATTACTTAATTCCTTACCACAGGCTTTCAGCCTCTTCATCATACAATTTAACCCCTATTCAATGTTTCCTGGTTTTATTCCCTTTTCAGTATTTACTTTGTCACTTCTATTATCCCATTTAAACTGCATCTGTGCTGGTTTTGGCCAGGATTCAGTCAATTTTCCTTATAGTTGCCATCTATACTATGGGCCTTTATTTTATTTCAGTGCTTTGACAGCCAGTTTCCCCCTCCATGTCCTTAGAGAAACCCAACAATCTAGCGTGGCTTTGCATTTTACATTAAACATTTGCATTTTACATTAAACAAGCCATTTGTAAATGTGCAGAAGATGATTGGAAGGTACTGTAATAAATGGCTTAATTCATAGCCATAGAGCCAAGCTGTTCAACAGGTTGAAGCAGTAATTTATGATCTTTCTGCTGCCATATCTGTAGTTATTTATAATTCATACTTCTCATGATGATAATGAGCTTCCACAGTGTGTCCCTCATCCGAGTGTGCATTTTGCTGCTTCCTGCCATTCATCAGGCTCAGCAATTGGGCTCCTTTGATTCATTGCTCTCCAGACACAGATGAGGGGATGGCAATCTCAAGTGAATGTTGGCCAAACTGAAAGGTCTGGCTATTAATAAATAATCATTCACATTAGGAGGCGATCAGTTGAAACTGGCAGAGCCCTTCCTTTCATGTCCCTTTTGCTTTCCACTGCTCATTTTCCCTCGGCTGTCCTGGCCAGAGACCCAGAGCTGTGGTTTGGAAGGAGATTGCCTTGGCAGTTGCCTCGGAGCTGTCCAGGATGCTGCCGAGGCTCTGTGCGGCCTCATCATCCCTGTGCAAACCTCAACACCGGGCAGGGACCCGCTGGTACCTTCAGGGCTCCCCCAGTGCCCCCGATCCCCTTTGGACAGGAGATAACCCTGGGACAACCTGCCAGAGGGACCCGCTAGGCAGAGATGGAAGCTCTGGGAAGGCTTTGGGGGATGTGGATGCGACCCCTTTAAAGCAGGCACGGCCTGACCTCCGGCTGGAGAAGCCAAGACCCGTCTTCAGAAATCAGAGTAATCCCGGGTGATTTTATCCCACTCCACTTCCCTAAATCTGCGTTTGCTGCTGCTTGGCGAGGGGATTAAGGGCTGGCAGGGGATTACGTAGCCGCTGCAGCTCCCAGCGCGGAGCTCCCGCCTGCCGCGGCCGCTCCGGGGCCTGGAGCCGATCCCCACCCGTGGGTGCGCACCCCTGGCCGGGGCCTGGAGCCGATCCACACCCGTGGGTGCTCACCCCTGGCCGGGGCCCGAAGCCGATACCACCCCTGGGTGCGCACCGGGCCGCGGCTCCCGCACGGTTCGGTGCCCTGGGCCAGACACCCCCGACGGCGCCCGGCGGCCGCGGCGGCGCTCCCGGGGCAGAGGCGGCCGCGGTGCCCCCGGGACTCGGCCCCGCACCAACAGAGCTCCCAGGCCGGCACCATGGCGGGGGCCGCGGGGGAGCTCCCTCAGGGCAGCAGGAGCGGCGGGGAGCCTCCGCACGCCGCCGGCCGGAGCCCGTGCTGATGGCCGGTGCCTGGAGGATGGGGCCCTGGGCCGTGCCGTGGATGATGCTCTGTCTGCTCTGCCTCCCGTCCTGTGCCAGGGCCCAGACGAAGATCCCGCTGGAGACGTGAGTGTTTCCGTGTGTCGAGGGCACGGGCAGGCGGGTGGGAATTGCCTCCCCGGCAGTGGCAGGCGCGGCGGGGACAGGCTGCTCCGGAGGGGCACATGGCTCCGGGGGCTGGCACTGCCCTACCTTGGCTCCTGGCAGAGGACACAGACATGGCAGCCACCAATTCTGTGTCCAGGTCTAGGCTAGGATGCAAAGCCCCTTCCTCCCCACTCCTCAAGCATAGCAATGATACTCATCTCCTTTAGTTAAGTATTTTGACATCTATTAATGCTCTGCTTAATGCACTGGGCAGCAAAAGACAAAACCAGTTTAAAGACATGTTTTTAAAACCCCGCTGCTGCTGTTGCTGCTGCTGTAAGTTGCCAAGATCCCACCATGGAGGCAGATGGGAGTGGCTGCAGTTTGGCAGCTCCCAGTTGAGCAGAGTGGTTTCAGTGGGCACTGCTGGGTTTCAGGATGCCAGGAGCACCCAGGGGATGCTCAGCACTGGCCAGGTTCTGGCTGGGGAAGGTGCACATGGGACCATGTTTGGGCCATGATACACCTCTTTGTGCAGAGCAAGGTTTGCAGCTCCAAAGCTCTGGTCCCTTGCATTGGTTTGGATCAGTGCTGGCTGAAAAGGGCCTGGGTAATGCACACAGCCGTGGTTATTCACCTCTGTGGCTGTCAGAGGATGTTAGTGAGCGAGGCCGAATAAAGGAAAGAGGCCTCAGCACTTCTTGCTGGTGCTGGCTCCACCTCTCTACAAAAGGCATAATGGCCCTTCCCAGAGCTCTGGAGCGAAGGAATGAGAAGCTGAGCTGCAATACAAAGCACACCCAACCATGGTTTGTGCATGCACTGCACATGCAGGGACTCTTGGTGCATCTTTTGGGGTGTGGGTTTGCAGTGCTCCAAGGCCTGCATGTGTCCGTGTGACGAGCAGCTCCTCCAGCACCATCAGGGCCGGAAAGCTCCCCGCCAGCAACACGGCCCTGGCAGCCCCCCAGGAGCCCAAGAGCTCTCAGCAACCCCAGTTTATAAAAACTTCACCTAGTTAAGCTGATTTGGACGAGTTAAATCCTTTAAGGATTAGAAATGTCAGCGCTGCCGTTGATAAAAGCTGTTGTGGGGCAGCTTCTGGGGTGCTGGGATAGGGTGTGGGTGCAGGACAGCAGCTTGGTCTGGAGAGGAGACAACACTGCCAGCCAGTTTGAGAAGGAGACATCTGAAAAACCAACTCAAGACAGCTCAAGCCCTTGCCTGCATTTAGGGAAATGTTTTTTATTCAATTGTTGCCCATAAGGCCCTGACAGACAGCCACCAAAACAGCCCATCTGCCCAGGAGCTGCAATGACATTGTCCAGGAGGGTCTCAGGAAACTTTGCTACCAATTCTATTCTTGCACTATTAAGCCCTTCCCCAGCAAAAGTGCTTCTGATTTGGGTTGCACAGAAAGGACACAGAGGTTACAGAAGATAAAATTCAACTTCTGCCAACTTCAAACCAAGCAAATCAACTTTTCATGTCCAGGATAAATACCACATAGGAATACCTTTTGACATTGAAGCCTGTGGCATTTAGAAGCCAGCCTGTCCTTTCTGCTGTTCTTGCCACAGAATACAAGAGCAGGGATTAGAGGCAGACAATCTCTGACCAAAACCTTTTCTGATGTGTTTCATTATAATGTGATAGCCCTTTACTACTGAAAAAAAAGAGATTTACGTCACTTTGCACAATTTGGAACTTATTCCTGTACAAGAATGAAGAATAAACAATAGAAAAAGAGCTTTTCTCCTCTGGTACTAAAACCAGACCAATGGCTGAATTAATCCCTGGTGTTTCAAATCCACTCATGAATTTAACCAAAACACAAAAGTTGCCCTTTTGAAATGAAACTTCAGTAGAGAAATACATTGGCCAGAGGCCCAGAGGGAGTAAGTCAGCAGAAAATGGCTCTATTTCATGGGTTACACGGGGACATTTTGGGGACACAAAAGAAGAGTCCTTCAAGCAGCAGCTGGGTTCAGTCAGGGTGAGGTGACACAAGGCTCAGTCGGGCTGTGCTGCTCCCCAAGCCGTGTCTGGCTTTGCTGCATCGTGCTTGGATCACCGCCAGCTCTTTCCAGAGCTTGCTCCTCTCTAACTCCAGCAATGCAAAAATCTGCTCAGTCAGTTCCAAGTGGTGCTTCTGGGGTGCAAGTTCAGCACACAAACCACCTCTTCTTCCCCACTGGACACAGCCCTGCTCGTCTGCCAGCCATGGCGTGGGCAGGAGTACTGGTGAGGAGTTGGGGCTGGCTTCTTCTTGGGGTGATGGAAGCACTGGGAAATGCTGGTGGTAGAAGCAAAGATCAACCTGGTGTGACCTCTTTAGGCTGCTCCTGTTGCCTTTATACCTGCTCCTGAGCTGGACAGAGCCAGAGACCTTAAAAGAAATTTCTCTGCAAAGCTGATGAATTTTAGACTGACCTTTTCTCTCACTTGTTTATGGAAAAATAATTAAGGGAATCTATATAAGTTCAGCAGGCTGCCCTTAATTTCCCAGTATTCTAAGGTTGCTCATTTCCCTGGCAACTAATTGTCTTTTAAATATGAAAATGCCAGTGTATTTCTGCCTCTTCACTTTTCTACTTTGCAGCTTCCATGAAATGCCACCAGATATTTTTAATGACACAGACTTTAGCCCTGTAACACAGGGATTTGAGACCTTTGAGCCCTCTTGTTCCTCTGTGCCCCTTAACTTTCCAACCAGTCCTCCAGATCTGCCAGTTTCTGCCCCTCTCTTTGTGCCTCATTCTTCCTCTGCTTTGAGACCAGAGGCAATACCAGTCCCTGAGCCTTAGGAGACATCCCAAAATATACAAAAGCCTTTTTTTATTCAAGTTCTGCTGTTACTGGAAGTTTCAAGAAGTTGCTCAACTGCAGCCACTAATCAAAAATTAACACCACAGACTCTTCCACCCTGCTGGGTTCAAGAATGTTGAGGGCTGGAAGGAGCAGGGGCACACTACACATATGACACAAAACAGAGGTGAGGGGAGGGAAATGGGGTAAAAATAAACACCCCTGCTGAAATTACTATCCCTTCATGTTTAGCTTCTCTTTTTCTACAGTAAAAGGCAAGGAGACTGGAGAATATTAGTTAAATTCAGCACAAAACATCTTGTACATTAAACTTATAAAGCCAGTAGCAGCAGATGGGCATCAATTTAAATGTTGATCCAGAGATCCTCATATCTAAGGGAATGATTAGTCACTACTACAACAAACAGGAAAGCATCCCATGGGATCCCTGTTTCTCGTTTCCTCTTTTATTCCAGCCTTGCTAGAATAACTCTGATATAGCCCAATAAATCCTGGTCTCCTAGAAAATATCTGTATGGTTTTTTCTCTAAGGATGAAATGGTGAGATAAATGCTCTGGCTCTCAAAATAAGATGCAGAGCACAATTTAAAAAAAAAAAAAAAAAAAAAAAAAAAAAAAAAAAAAAAAAAAAAAAAAGATTGACTTCAGCTGGTGCTAGTTCACACTGAGTGGTTAAATATGAATGCCTCATTGCCAATTAAGGATTGATTTTAAAAGGCACCCACTCTCTCATACTTTTTTTATAGCAGTGGGGAGAGGTATGGAGCTGAAGCTTTGTGTTTGTTCCAAATCATCCCTGCTAGCTGCCTGTGTGCAAGAGGGGAGTCTAAGCAGGGTTTCCTAGGTAGAAGTGAGCTTTTTGTGATTATTCCACCATTGCTGTGCTGCCTTTACTCCTGAGCTCATCTCTGTGTTGGTGTGTTATTTGTGATGCAATGCACTGGGAAATCAGGCCCTGAGGTTAAAGCCTGCCTAGGACTCAAAGAACTCCCCTGGAAGCTGTAGGTAAGACTTTGCATATCATAAATAAGTGGTGTATTCTGGTAAGTGGAGAAGGCCACTCATTGCATTAAATAAATCTCTGTTAAGTGAATCCTTGTTGAGGGAGCTGCCTAACATTGCTTGTGGAAGTGCTGATCAAGTGCTCTGCCAATTTTGGGAGCCATCTATTTTGCTTTGGATGGCTCAGTGTTCAGGCTGCTCCTCAACATCTGAATGTTCTCCATGTGGGATTGCTGCCATCCATTATTTCCAGGATGGCACAGGTTGGGGGTGTTTCACAGTGACAATGTGCATAATCTGCTGTGGCATTATCAAGCAGCAGCACCACCAGTGAGAGCAGGGCATTTGTCTGGCTCATCAGTCTCTGGCCTGCCCTCCTGGAGGAGCTGAATCCAAGGGGTGAATCATGACTCTATATCCTGACACTTATTTCTCTTCAGCAGATTTGGCACTGGGTGTCTAGCCCTTCACCCCAGGGCCTGTCAGGAAAGACAAATAGGTGTCTGCAAAAAGCAATTTATTTCCCTTTGCTAGCAACAGAAGGAGCTCAGATGCTATCAAAGACCAAATTTCCACATCCAAAGTTAGGTGAGACAAGTTCAAGGCCAGCAGAACTCAGTGTTTCTCCCTGCTCACCAGTCTCCTGGGTGGAATGTCCAAGAGCAGTACTGTCTCCTGCTTTGCTGCTTGTCTGGCTGAAGTCTGGGGACAAAACATTGCCACTGTTAGAGAGTGGCTTAGAGAAATACAGGGGTTTGTACCCAGGATGATGGAGTTTTACGTGTCTGAAGTAAACTCTGCAGACTAACCAGCTCTGCAGATTTGGTATTATTAACACAGGTTTTCCTTCTTTTGGCCCTTTTTTTAGGGTGAAGTCCTGGGCAGATGCCTTTGGTGGGGAGCTGTACTCCATTGTGACTAAGTATTCAGGCTCTCTCCTGTTGCAGAAGGTAGGCAAAACCTGTGAGGGTTCCCTTTGCTTTGTGTCACCTCCCCACGTGCCTCCTGAGGTTCCCCCAGGGTGGAGGAAAGAATAATGCACTGGTGTGCAGCTGTCTTTTAAACCATGGAGCTCCATACCCCTGAGCCCAGAGTGATGCCCTGTGGCCATTCTCCATGAATGGAGAGGGAGATCCATTCAATGCTTTCCCTGCTTTCATCAGCCATTGCTGAGCACCACCTTAATTGTACCACTTTTTATTAAAAATACTTTTTAACAGCACTCATATTTCCCCACTGATGATCACTTCCTTCTCTCCCATGCTGACCCTTGATTCCTCCTTTCCTAAGTCTCTCTGCTACTCATCACTCACCTGCTCATTGTCACCCCATCATCCCCTCCCTGCATCTCTCCAGCTGACACTAATTTTTTTCTTTTTGCTTTCTCATCTGTATTCAGCCAGTTGTTTATCAATTCTTTGCATTTTGCCCTTAAGACTCTGCTTCAGGCAGGTGCCCTGGAGGCCAGGGAGGCAGAGCTTTGCTTGGCCTGTTCAGCAAACAGGCACTATTGCACTGAACTCTCTACCAGCATTCAAGGGTGTAGCTCCAGGGCCTTTAAACAAATGGTCCCTTTTGCAGCTGTAGAGAAGCTCCCTTAGGTCAGTGGTGAATGGCTGCTCCTCTTTCAGACCTGGGGATCTCTGCCCTGCCCCTCCCAAGTGCTGCTCGGGGGGTCTGGTGCCTGCTGACTGCATCCAGAGGAATGCACACTCTACTTTGTGGCCATCCAGTTCTTTACTCTTTCTCTGATACAAGCCATGAGTTGCCCCTTACACTTTCTAGGTGTCAGACTTCTGTCCTCATATTGCCATAGTCAATTATACCCACATCCCAGTGCAGAACACAGGATTTGGTATCACATTCCTTGCTTTGCTGCTAAGCCCTGTTTCCCTGTCCACAGAGTGCTGCTTTTTGCCGGGAGTAAGGGATCATATCCTGCAGCACTAACTTTGCTAGGTTTGACCAGGACAGACTTTGAGCATCCATCACCATGGTCTGTGGTGATCACCAGCTCTTCTTGGGAGGAAAGAGTTACCCTGCAACAGAAAGCTGTAAGCCCTGATAAAGTAACTGGCACTAACTGTGAGGCAGCTGCAGCAGGATGTGGATGCAAAAGTTGGGCTTTTAGTAGTTGTGATGATGTTTCTGCATTGTCTGTTGTCCCCTGTGGTCCCAAAGCTATAGCTCCCAGAGGCAAAGGGAACAGTGTCTGTGACTCAGAAGGAAAATCTCACTTTGAGCAGGGGTACAGATGATCTTGATCCAGCCTTGCTCTCTAAACACTTCAGCAAGGAACAATCTCCTAAATTCATGTTGTGATGTGTTCTGCCCTAACTTTAACTTGTGCTGCTTAAACTGCTTAAGTTGTCTTTCAACCCCACTTCTTGAGCTTTTTCATCTCCTATTGTTTCCCTGGGAAATAAGGAAATGAGGGAGAAGCAGCCAGCACTCACTTCAGTCCTTCTCTCAGTCTCCTTTTCTTTAGGTAGGAATTCCTCAAAATTCATCATTTCAAAGCAGGGACCATCCCAAGAGGGCTCCCACTGCATCCCTGGCAGCTCGAGCACTACAAGTGGATGCAGACAAACCTTTTACTATTAAATATCATTTTCATGCACCCAAATAACTATGCAGATCATCTCATTGGCACAGATTGTGGGCATGTTAGGCCTGGGAGCCAAACACACCAAAGTCTAGAAATTAAACACATGGATTTATCTGCTCCCCAGGCACCTTACTCTTTTTTGGGCTATTACCTGTTTCACATCAGATACTCCTCTGCATGCATGGTTGTGCCCAGACCAGCAGAAGGGTGGGGAGCACAGTGCAGAGGTCCAGGTGATTCTTTTCTCAGTGCTTGTCTAACTCAACAGGTATTTTGTCTCTGAGGAAATACAGAAGGTGCTGTCAACTCAGTTTGTATCTTATTTCATGTCTCCCTCGTGCCTGATAGTTGTGAAGTAACCAGCTTATTGTAGCTGTGAGAGTCATAATTTTTCAGTTACTGGATGCTTTGCATGTAAACCTTGTCTTTAATACTTGGCATAAACTTTCTTTTGTGGTTTTCAGTTTGCTTATTTTTGTTTGGACTTTTTGTTTGCTTCCTCCAGAAGAACCCTAAAATTGTGTTGCAAACTCAAGTAGTTGACTTCCTTCCAGGCTGTATCATTCCCAGAGATCTGGTGAGCTAACTGACATCCCTTGAATCCCCAGGAGCAGGCTTTTACCCTGCATCACAGCTTTGCCCTGCTGTTATTAGAAAGCCCAAAAACATGGCAAAGAACAGACAAACTTGAGAAGTTCAGTCAAGACATTTTCCTGGGTGAAAATGAAAGGAATGTCTTTCACACTCTTAATTTAGTTCCACTAGCAATGAGTAATGCAGCACTGTGTACTTCAATAGGCTGAATTTTATGGAGGTGGGAACAAGAATATATACTTGGTGACATATCTCTGTTCACAGATAAAAACTTAGGATACTGAATTCTGGATATTCTACTTTTAAATCACCACCCCCGTCACGGCAGAAGGGGAATCTTAATGAATTGCTCCTGCTGTTTTAGGGGAATGCTAAGTGCTAGATGAATAAGAAAAGGTTTTCTGTTAGAGCTGAGCTAACTTTTTGGCCTCTTTTCAAACATCAGATCATTTCAGCCAGCTCTCCCAAGCCTGACTCCTGTTCTGTAACTTAAAATGATCTGATAGCCTGAACCCCAAGTACTGGTTGTACAGAATGATCCTGGCCAGCTACATGCACCTGAGCTGACTTTCAGCCGTGATGTCTGGTGACGGTGTTGAAATCACAACTCTGTTGCCCACCATTAGAAAATCTTGGATGAATAGTCATCAATAGGCAGGAATACAGGCATGTAGTGGTTTGCTGGTTCATTTGTAGGAAAAAAGCTCAAATAGGATTTGAGCTCAAACCTGGTGTATTCCTTAGCAAACTGGAACTTTAGCAGAAAGGGTGGTTTTGTTTTTTTTTTTTTTTTGTATTGGGGGTTGGGGTCTTTTTTTTCCCACCTCTGGCTGGATCTCAGGGCTGAGTGCATGCCATGAGCAGACTGCTTTTGATTTTTCATGATTACTTTAACCCAGTTACATCTACTTGTGAGTATGTCAAAATGAAATTTTAAAAAATTAACGGGGGAGGGGGGGGAAGCCTTGTTGCTTTTAACTGAGGCTGTGCTATGAGGTAACTGGTGGCAGGTCACTTTGTGAAGTGCCTGCTTGCCCGTGCTGGTGTGTCCCCCCTTGGTGAGCTTTCCCAGGAGAGATTACCCTGCTCCCCCCAGCAGGGCCTGATTAAAACCCAGCCTGGCAGAGATCACTTCTCTGCTGGCGGAGCTGTGACACAGAGCTGAAGGGACAGACACCAGCTGGGTGTGTGCTGCAGTCTCTCACCAGCCAGCACCATGGTCGGGGGTTGTGGCTGCACATTTCTCTTCTGTCAGTGTGATTACCCCAACCTTCCTGCTCAATCCCTCCTCTTCCTCCTCCTTCCCCTGCCTGTCCCAGCTCCCCAGCCCCAGCAGAGGGGATGGGAGGCCTGGTGTTTTTAATCCAGTAAAACCCTTGCTGTTAATCATGCCAGACAGAGTGAGCAGCCTCCCTGCCATGCCTGCTGAGGGCTGGATGCTGCTGCTATTTCTGTCTGACCTCCTCAGCCTGCCCCATCCTCGAGGCATTTCTTCCTCTGCCTGTGCCCACTGCCCTCCTGCATGGTCAAGGAGTTTCTTGAACAAAGGGGACTCCACGGGCTCACCCTAAAGACATGCAAAGTCCTTTCCCTGCTGCTTCCCACTAATTCAGAAGTGTCACTAGAGCCCCTGCCATCTCCTTGCCCTTTTCACCACCTCATTTTTTTTTGCCCAGCCCTGGCTGAAATTGCTGCTGTGATGCTAACACAACGTGAGGATGGAGGGGGGCTGTACACACTGCAGACAAAACTGATGATGAGGATCCAGGGAATTGCAATTGGTTGCCTTTGTGTTTCCAGATTGCTCAGGAGATAAGGCTCTGTCTTTTCTGAAATAAGTTAATTGTCCTGTGTCCTTTCACAGGTTTCAGTAATCTTTCTTTCTGGCTATCTCTGTTAGCAGTGGGATTTTTTGGAAAGGAGAAATAAAGACCATCTTAGCCAGTCTTAAAAGAGCAGCTTTAAGGAGGCAGATTATGCTTACAGTTTAGGTGTACTCTTGTGTTTTTTTAATTCCTAGGTTGCATGAAATATGGTGAGAATAAACTGGTTATCTCTAAAGCTGTCAGATCTAGGTCCTTATTACAGCACCTTTCCCCATGGAGGCAGCAGCAAGTAGCCATGCTTATAATTCCTAGGTTTTAGGAATTGCCTCTGTTGTGCTCTTGGTCTAAATTATGCTCCTGGGTGCCCAATAAGTGGCATCATACCTGTCTATCACAGCTTTCCTTGGCAGTCTCCCCTGTAAGCACTGAGCAGACCCTTCTTGCTGGAGACCTGGCAGGTTCCCTCACAGATGGGGTGGCTCTGGGACAGGACAGCCCCTGCACTGCCAGGACATCTCCCCAGCAGTGCCCCAGAGCGCACAAGACATGGGAAGAGCTGCAGTGACAGCACATAGTTCCATTCCCTTGCTCTTCCCTCTGCTTAAGTGAGCTGGAGGTGTGTGATGTACATAAAGATGCTGTGGATGTCATCACAGTGCATGGTTTGGGTTTTTAAAAGTTAGCCTTCTGCTTCTCTCTAATTTGTAGGCACTCGTAGCTTCAGGTGCATTGCTCCTTTCAACAGCCACAAGCTCACAGTTGGATCAGTTGTTTTTACTTGGTCAAAGTCCTTTGAGTTATGGCCACTGATCTCCACATCCTGAATTATGAGGTGGAGAAGAGAAAATACAAAGATGGAAGGTCATAAAGTCAGAGCAGTTGTTTCAACACAAAGACAATACTCAGCTAGCAATGATAAATTCATCCCTCTCCCTAAGAACCTCCTTCTCAACAGGATTTTCTTCCTTCCCTTGGGTAGAAGTACAAAGATGTGGAGCCAACCCTGAAAATCAAGGAGGTGGATGGCTTGGAGCTGGTGAAGAAGTTCTCGGAGCAGATGGAGAGCATGCTCCGCAGGAAGGTGGAAGCTGTTGAGGTATGACCACGGCCTTTGGGGCTTTGGGAGGGAATTTGGGTCCTGCCAGCCCTGGAGCAGCAGGCACAGGCCTCTGCCTGCACCAGGAGTGTGTGGGTGCAGGGGTTGTGTGAGGACTTCCCTGCCCAGGCAGGAGCCTGCTGGTGCAGCTGGTTGCTCACGCTGAGCTTTAAGCAGACACTGGTGGGAGGATGTGGGCGTTCAGACAAGGGGATGCTGGCTTCTCCCTCGGCTCAAATTAGAAAATAAGACAAAAACAAAGTCTAGGAATAAATATGAGGGAACGAGCACTCTTTTAGGAGACAAGCTGTTTAAAAAGGGGGAGAAGAAAGCCTCTCAAAAGTGAAAAAATCCAGTTCATCCTTCCATAATGCACTCTGGCTGCTGAAGACTAGGGGCTTGTTTCAGCTGTGTGTGTGGCTCAAGGGGAATTTCTGCACCTCCTGAGCACAGGCTGCAAGGAAGGTGCTTGGATTTCCAGCTGTGTACATGGGGAAGTGTGGAGGAGGTGGTAAGGGGTCTGTAGCTGTTGCAGTGTGGGAGATCAGAGCAGGTAATCATTCTGGCCCCCCTTGCTTCCTGCATCTAAGGATTTATCATATTCCTGTGTATTTACCTACTATGAAAAGCATATTTCTGTAGTCACAGAGCCTTGACTGTTTAAGGCTTCTAATGTGGAAAAGTCATCCAGAAACACATCATTTGAATCTCCAAGTGAAATGTGGGCATATTTAGTCCCAGAGCTTTGGCCAATAACATTAAATTCTTAGCCAGACTTCTCCAGTGTTTGAATTGCCTTATCCTTTGTGAGGGAGCAAAATGTAGTTTTGTTGAGACTGTTGCTGATTGTGCAACCTTGAAAACATGTACGTGTTTAGTTGGATCCCTTCCCAGTCTGTACCATTTGAGAATTAGTGCCCTGAAGCATCATACTGGAGAAAACTGGCTGATTTTATTGCCTTCCATAAATGGTAAGAGCTTATAAACGGCCACAGCATCGCTGAGCCCTTTACAAAATCCAGTCATGGTCTTTGTCTCAGTAACAATGCCAGACTGAGACTCCCACAAGGCCTTTTCCTTTGATGAGATACTGACATCAAGCTGGGGCTGAAATGTCTTTCCCATGGTTTTTTGGAAGGGTTCATGGAAAATGAAATTAAATCTGTCTGTTGTTTCTCTAAATGGACCTGTTTCTGTTTGTATATGTCCTGCGATATCTAAAATTGCTCTGCGGTTTAGCAGGGACTCTGGAGTAAGTAGGTGTGAATACACTTGGCAATAAATAGCTGCAAATAATGTACCTTCCAAGCTGTAAAATTGTAGCACAGAATGACAGGTCAGCAGGAGAGGAGGGAAGTTTATAATCCCAGACGTGGTAGTGGTGAAGAAGGCAATTGCTGATACAGCTGGAAGAACTTCTGGAGGGCTTTGCCCCAGCACCCACTCACCTTCCTTTCTGTGTGCTTGCTTTAGAGGCTGGTGGAAGCAGCAGAAGATGCAGATCTGAACCATGAGTACAACTCCTCGCTGGAGGTGAGTTTATCCTGGTCAGTGACAAACATGGCACACATCCTCAGGGCAGCCAAAGAACGGGCACAGCCAGGAACTCACCCCCCAGGTTCCTGGGCTTAGGAATTGCCTTGTCTGCAGGACACTCAGAGACTGCTGCAAGTAGGAGACATCCTTGGCATATCCCAAACCTAGTAACACCAAAAAGATTTATCCCTGTGGCTCTGGGAAGACATTGAGCTGCATGATAGTATTGGCATTACTTTTACTGCACTGGCCAACACTGTCATTATGTGATGTTTTAGTGCAAATTAGCTGGCACTTTGTGGGTTACTTGACTGGAAAATGAGCTAAAAATTGAGTGTGAATGAACAATGAGGAGGATGCTGTTACAAATACTCACAGCAAACCGTTAATCCAAATGAACTGAGTTTCTCACCATCTTTCTTAACAGCTTCCATCATCTTTTCTGTACCAGACAGACACCCACTTGTCAGGACTTCCCTTAAGGTGAAAGTTTGGTGCTGTCTAAGCAATTTGGATAATTGGCTTTCTGTTAATAACTGTTTGTTGTGGCCAAGCTGTGGGATTATT
This sequence comes from Serinus canaria, assembly GCF_022539315.1. Taxonomy (NCBI): domain Eukaryota; kingdom Metazoa; phylum Chordata; class Aves; order Passeriformes; family Fringillidae; genus Serinus; species Serinus canaria. The sequence goes on along the minus strand of NC_066314.1, from coordinate 66,741,856 downwards.
GCTGGTGAGGGGAGCTGGAATGAAAAGGCTGTGGAAGGAAATTCTCTCTCCACAGTACAAGCACAGACAGCTCAGCAGAAGGACAGGCTACCCCTGCAAGTACGTGTCTCAGTGGTGGGAAAGATGAAAACACTCCTTGAAATCAAGCTAGTTACTAATTTATCTCACTTTTTATTTTTCCTTTTTTTTTTTAAAGAGTCCCATTAGCCATGTTAGTTGGGTTAACAGCATTCACAGTAAGGGGCTTGGGTGAGTTGAGGTACATGACTCTGTATTTGCACACTCCACTTGCACCCTCTGAGTGCTGCTGGTGCTTGAACACTAATCCTTATGTAACCTCTGGCTCAGATAAAGTCAGCAAAAGCATCTTAAAAACATAGGTTATCCAAGGACAAAGAATGCCCTGGATGTACTCAAGTGACTGTGAATGGTAAATCCCCAGTGACCTTCACGGGTGGGGGGCACACTGCATTGTCTTTGAGCACCTTCTGCTTGATCCTTTGCTCTCAATGAGTGCCTGCTACTTGGAGTGCCAGAATGAGGGGATAATCCCAGCTGGATGTCCAGCAGTGAACTCAGTAAGGGACAGCTGCAGAGACAGGCTGGGTGAGGTCAGCCCTGGTGTGTCCTGTGCTAAACCTGGAATCCAGACCCTGTAAAACACTTCACCTTTCCAGCTAATCCCCTAAGTACATCTGAGGGGCCACAGGAGGCTGCCACCCTGCCCCTGTGCTCTTCAGTGGCTCTTAAGCAATGCTCCTGGCATAGACAGTGCTTTCAGTCATGTGGGCATATGACAGCAACAAACTGGCCAGAAACCATCATTTGGGCAGCTTGACACTTCCAGTTGGTAATAGCTTGTTTGTGGCTCATTTTGATCCTCTTTGAAGCCCTGATTCTCCATATGTCCCCTCTTTGTTTTAAAGAGTGCTGGTAATAGTCTGTCCTATTCTCTCTTTGTCTTTCTCTTTTCCATTGTCTTCATCAACAGTTTGATTACTACAACTCTCTCCTGATTAATGATAAGGATGAAAATGACAATTATGTGGAGCTTGGGGATGAATTCATTCTGGAGCCAAATGAGCATTTCAATAACCTGCTGGTGAACACAACCTACAGTGATATCCAGCTGCCCACCAATGTCTACAACAAAGGTAATGGCCTCTACCTTCTCACTGCTGGCAGGCTGGTGTGGAATTGATCAGCAGCAATACTGGAAACAAGGATGGGAATAGAAAAAATAACTTACAGAGGGGGAAAAAAAAAAAAAAAGGCAGGGTTGGAAAGGTACTGTCCTAGGGGACAGTCCTGTCTGTGCTGTCACTGTGACAGGACTTAGGTACAATCTGCTCTTAGAAAACCTCTCATGGTGGACAGGCCTCCATCTCAGGGAGGCAGTGTGTTCTCCTACAGCTCCTCTACCCAACCAAAGGCACTGTGAGACAAACTGGGATAAGACTTTATTGGTAATTGTCACTCTGGATGAAGGGTTGGCTCTGTCACGGCCTTTAGTTGTCAAGAATCTCACTGGTGACTGTGCTCACAACTGCTGGTTTTTAGAGACACAGTAGAGGCAGTTCTATTTCTCCCATGATTTCAAATCAGTTCCATCTGCTCTGAGAGCCCCAGACCCTAAAGTCTTGCTCACAGCAGAGTTGGCTGTGGGTGGGTACAGCAGAACTGCACAAAGGAGGCTGCTGCCCTCTGCACAGTATGGAGAGAGGTGGTCAAACAGCAGAGAGGCACTGTCCAGCCAGCTGATTTCTTGCCCTACACCTCACCATGAACCAAGCAGCTCCTCTGGCTGTGGCTGCAGGATGAGCAGATGGAGCAGGAGGGCTGCTTCCATGTCCACAGCTCCTCCAGGGAGCAGTGTCCCACAGTGCTCACTCTTCCTCTTGCACATAGCAAGCATGGCTCTCCACAGCATTTCTTGCTCTACCTTCCTGCAGGACTTACTTTGGCCTCATCCCTGGGGAGTCACAATTCAGTTTTTCCCTCATTTTGACCAAAACTGCTTTTAGTAAAATGACTAAACAGGAAGAGGTAGGTGAAATCCCCACCCTTTTTGACACTAATACAGTTAATCCTACAATGGCCAGTTTCTCATGATTCACTGTTTCTACTGCTGCTGTTCTATTTGGCCTCCTGAGGCAGTGAGTCAACACAGACCCCAAATATACCCTGCCTCCTAGGAGTTCTTGGAATCTGCAGCTTCCTCTTGGTTCTGGTACAGACAGGTAATGCAATGGTTGGCTCTCACAATTAAGGGATGAATATTATGTGTATGTGTCTTGGTTTGAAAAGACGGGTGTCTGCTTACGGGAGGTAGGAATCTCCCCTGAAATGGAAAATGTAAACCCCCTCCCTCTGAATTATTATGATTTTAAAATTAAAAGGCTCTCAGGCAAAGATATGGGAGCAGGAATAACTGTTCTTTACTAGGAAAACTAAAAAAAACCAAATGTAATAGTACAAACAAAGAAAAAAAAACCACTGACAGAGTTAGAATATGACCTGACACCCTGTGGGTCAGAGTGGTGGCAGCAGTCCCATTGAATGGTGGCTGCAGCCCTCCTGCAGTGCCAGGTGTGATTCTGTTGGAGCAGGGATCCTGGAGAAGTAACCTCTTGGAGTTATCCTCTGGAGGTCCAGGGGTTGTGTAGATGGGCCTGGTCTTCTGGGAATGCAGTGGAAAAGGCTGCTGTGGTGTTATCAGTGCCAGATTATATCCAGGTAGGAATGCTTGGCTCCTCCCCTGAGCAGAGCACCTCCCCATGGGATGATAGAATTTTATCAGCCATGCAGGGACACTCACTGGCCTTGAACAGAAGAGATCTCCTGGAGGGAGGATGGGTTGTGGAAGAGATAAAGAAAGCTGCCCAATCAACAGAAGAGAACTGCTCCACCTCTGACAGATAGGAGTAGAATACCCCTATTTCCAACCTAAGACTGTATGATAAGTTTTATTGATGTATAGTTATGCTGTTGTGATTTGTTGTCCCCACAGTCCCCTTTGCCCCACCCCTTTATTGTTGTCACTGGATCACCTTGATAGCCAGGGCATTTGGGAAGAGAGCAGGCTTGTTCCTAGGAGGTGTGGCATGGCAACACCTCACCTCCAGTCAAGTTGCAGAAAGTGATCTTGTCAGGAAAATTAATTCAAAAAAGAAGACAGAGAAGTCCTTTTACTTTATTTGAATAAAGGGAGAGGCCATGGTGCATTCCACTGGGGTCTCTCAAATGTTTGGAGGACACAGCCTCCTTCTTATCCCAATTTCCCAGCCACATTTCCCTTCTCTCTTTCCCCATTGGCTGAGGTACTTGAGAGGTACAGATTTCCTGGAATGCCTGATACCAAAGATTTCCCTCTAATGTATGACCCTCCCTTTTCATTTTTAATTCTTATGGAATCCAGGGTCTTTCCCCATTGTTTCTTTCATCTGTCAAGATCCAGTTTCATATATCAGCAAACCTACAGTTTATTTGTAAAGACAAATATCTTTTTCCATTCATCAGTCAGTGGAATCCTTCCCATTGTTTCTTTCATTTCTCAGTGCTGGTTTTGTCTACCAGCTGACCCACAGTTTGTTTGTAAAGACAAATCCATCATTCCTTTCAATCCCCACCAATGGATGGCAAGGAAGAGTTCACTGATGGGCTTGGTGGAGGCCAGGGTTACCTAGTGCAGCACCAAAGGTATAAAAGGTGGAGGAGCCATTTTGTGGGTGAGCACATGGTGGTCCATGCTCCCAGTGCTGTCAATTTTTCCTTATTCACTCTTTTGTTGTACTTCGTTAAGGTTTAATAAACCTTTGAAATGTTAAAAGTGAGTGTTGTCTCTCACCATTCTGAGGAGATGGGGGCATGGTAGGACAGCCCAGGCTTTGTCAAGAGAAGAAAAAAAAGAGAACAAAGAAGAAAAGAAAGATTCAATGAGGAAAAGAGAGAGTGCAACTGTGTAAATCCTAGGGCTCCTCTTAGGTAGTTACACCCAGCATAAATTTAGACAGTCCTTGTAGAAAGGCTGTCAGTGATGCATCAGCCTACTGCTTCTCAAGAGCCACACATCCCCTGTCAGGCAGCAGTTAAACACTGCCTGCAGGCTGTGCCAGCTGTGCTCAGCACTGTGATGGCCTCTCTTGGCCTCTGAGAACATTATTCCAACCAGATGTAGGGCTCAAGGGCAGGCAAGAGAAATGGGGTTAATTGGACCAAGCTGAGATCACCTGCAGTGGCCAGTGGTGGCCTGGCCTCCAGGATTCACTTGAATGGGCAGGGGACACAGGATGCATCAATGTAAAACCTTTGGACAAGGTTGCATTCCTCCTGAAGCTGCCTTTGTTCCCATCCCTCTCCTCCATCAGGGATGGTGGATGTCCTCCCTTCTTTTACACAATTTTCTCCCCCACAGACCCTGCCATACTCAATGGAGTTTACATGTCAGAAGCCCTGAATCCTATTTTTGTGGACAACTTTGAAAGGGATCCCACACTGACCTGGCAGTACTTTGGCAGCTCCACTGGATTCTTCAGGCTGTACCCAGGTAAAAGAGTAGAGATTGGCTTTGCTCGTCCAGTGCCACACAAAAATCTTGCAGGACAGGGCCTGTGCCCTAGAAGAATCCAATCTGGGAAGTCTGGGGCCATCCCAGCCCTGAGAAAAAGGATTTTACAGTGAGCAAAATGGCCTGATAAAGCTGAAGGAATTATTCTGCAGGCATAAACCCTTTTCTCCCGTTAGAACCAGCCCCTCAGGCACACTGCTCATGCAACCCCAGAGGAGTCTGCTGGCAGGAGTCCTCCAAAAAGCTCTCAAAACACCATAGCAGGGCTCCCCTGTGGGTTTGAGTGGTGACCAAAGCCTCTCTGAGGACACACATGGCAGATGCAGCTGGCCAGCCTGACTGGCCATCCGCTCACCAGCTGTGAGTGGCACTTTAGGTCACAGCACAGGAGGGAGGTCCTGTGCTTGTAGGAGCCCTTGAGATGCTCTTCAGGTGCAGCCTGCCTGGTGGCCACTTGGTGAGATGGCTGCATGCCCTTGTTCTGTGTCCTGGCACGTGCTGGAGAAGGTGAAAGCAGAGATGGCTGTGAACAGAGCCTGTAGCAGGGAATCTGGGATGCATCCTAGTCGCTGCTGCTGCTTTTTTATGCTCTCAATCAAACTCTGGGAGAAAAAATCTGTTGAGAACTACATCAAAGTGAGAACTCAAAACTAAAAGCAGTTGCATTGCAGGTGAACAGACTATGCTTAAGTACATTTTTAAATAAACAGTTTACTCAGAACTGCCAAAGACCAAGCAGTTCTGCTTGTATTTCTGCAGGATGGCCGCGGCTGTGGCTGGCCAGCCTCCTGTGCTCCCTGGGGTAGCCAGGTCTCGGCAGGGAACAGCAGCAGTGCAGGTGCCTGGGGAGCAGCTGCCTGCCTGCTGTGAGTGCTGATTGCTCCTCTTGCTGCTCTCCTCAGGAATAAAGTGGTTACCAGATGAGAATGGAGTCATCTCCTTTGACTGCAGAAACCGTGGCTGGTGAGTTTTGGAGAGACTTGGCCAAAGCACCTTTCATCCTTCCTCTGTCCCCTTTTTTCCAGGTGACACCTTGGTGAGCTGCTGATCAGTAATTAATGTCCTGTGGTGCTCCTGCAAGAGATTGGGGGTGTGGTATTTTCTGAGACCCCCATTGTTGGAAGGAATGATGAATCTGACTCCATGTTCTTAGCAGGCTAATTTATTATTTTATGATACTATATAGTATTAAAGAATGCTATACTAAACTATACTAAAGAATACAGAAAGGATACAGACAGAAGGCTAAAAGAATAATGAAAACTCGTGACTCTCTCTTCAGAGTCTGACACAGCTTGACCCTGATTGGCCAGTAAGTTAAAACAACTCACATAAACCCAATGAAACAATCACCTGTTGGCTAAACAATCTTCAAACCACATTCCAAAGCAGCGGAACACAGGAGAAGCAAATAAGATAATTATTGTTTTCCTTTTTCTCTGAGGCTTCTCAGCTTCCCAGGAGAAAATCCTGGGCAAAGGGATTTTTCAGAAAATATGATGGTGACGGGGGAGTATATAAACAAAGGTAATAGCAGGTTGGGAAGCCCTGCCAGCAACAATTTTCTCTGTGGCATCTACCATGTGCCACATGGAAATTACACTTCTGTTGCTGGGAGGTGGTGGGGATATTTAAGTTTCAGAACTGTGGTGTGTTTACTCAGTCTGCTCAGCATGACTAAAGCAGACTTGAACAATTGTCACTCTTGGGTGTATGTCTGCAGTAGGCTCAGCCCTTCCCAGTGCAGGAAATGAAGTGCTGGAGCCAGCCTGTTCCAGCTGGACAGCTGTGGCCATGGTGCACGTGGTGCTGTGGTTGGCACAGTGACAGCAACATGCCCAGCATTCCCCCTCCCTGGCTCTCACCCTGCTTGCTCATGCTCTCTGTTGTGCAGGTACATCCAAGCAGCCACCTCTCCCAAGGACATTGTCATCATTGTGGATGTCAGTGGCAGCATGAAGGGCCTGAGGATGACCATTGCCAAGCACACCATTGTCACCATTCTGGATACTCTGGGAGAAAACGACTTTGTCAACATCATTGCAGTATGTCTGCCTCCATTCCAGTGCTGAGCTCTCTCCTGGTGCCTCACACCCCCTATTCCTTCCCCTCAGAAAATCACAGTAACCTCCCTACAGCAGTACTTTTACTGGATTGGGGAAATTCCCCAAAGGACCCTTGGGGAGGCAGTTTTGTGTGGTCAGCAGGGTGGCTGCCAGCTCGTTTCATCTCCTCCAAAGGTGTTGGCTGCATCTTTTTGCTTTCTTAGGGATGTGACTGCAACAGATAAGGGCTGCAGAGAGACATCTGAGCTTGCCCTAGCACTGAATTTGGGTCCAGCAGCAGCAGTGTAATCCTCAGGATAAAGTTTCCAGGCTAGAAAACTACCACCACGTGCCTTTTTGTGCACCAGCATCCTGCAAGGCTGCCCTTACAGTTCTGAGTCCATCACCTGGGCTTCATGGAGCTTGGTCAGGAAGCTTCAGTGGTACTCTCTTCCTTTTTGAGCCCTGGCAGGGTGAGGATGGGCTGGTTACCCACAGGGAACCAACACCAGTGACCACAGAAAGCAAAACTTCTTTCCATGACTCATAGCAACACTGGTGCCATGTTGAAGACTCCTTGCCTTCTAATTTTGAAAGCTGATTCAGGCACCATCTCCTCTTCCCCAGGCTTCTTTCTATGATAGCTTGCCAGGGCACTGAGATATAAATTCTGCTTTTTGTTGATAGCTTCTTATGTTAGCTAATTAGAAACTCCAGTGGCAACAATCCTGTCTTTATATGACTGGACAGATGGAAGAGTGAACAGTGTTGGCAGAAAAATCGAGGGGGAGTCATTAAGGAGTTTGAAATATCATCTGTTCTTCAAAAACAATCCCAGAAATACCATGTTTATATATATATATATATATATATATATACACATATATGTGTGTGTGTGTGTATATTCCTTTACTGCACTCACACCAAGAACCTGCTGGCTCAGAGACATTATAGCCTGACCTAAGTTCCTATTGATCAGCTGAGCATCAGTGGCCTCTTAGGATTTGCACTCTCCTGAACCTTGCAGGAAAAGGTTCACAGGGGCCTTACCAAGCTTTTCCTCACATGTCAGAGCCTAGAATCATCCACTCCCCTAATGATCCCAGTCCAGTGGATGTGTGCTAACCTGCTTTGTTGTTGTTCAGCTGTGCACCAGTGGCTTCAAACTTCAGGTTACAAGGTTCAGCTGGGGACTCACAAAGTCTCCAGAAGTGAAAACTGTGTGCAGAAAATGCTAGAAGCAAGGTCAGGGATACATGTTCATAAAGTGGGTATAAAAACTTTGTGGTGTGAGTGGGGAAAAAAAAGTAACTTTGTGTGTGTAGATATGCACAGCCAGAACTCAGCAAAACACTGTAATTAATGCATTATTCAAGCAAACAGAAGAATCATCAAAATCCTAGTTTGCCATGATAACTATAAACAATTTTTGAGGGAAATAGGTATAAAATGGCATCATGTTCCATGCTGCTTTCTGAATATCCACCTAGGACATGAACCCATTTTGTGAATTTTCTCCCATAACCACCCCTTTCTTCTCCTTTTCTCTTTGCAGTACAATGATTATGTCCATTTTATTGAGCCCTGTTTTAAGGGTATCCTGGTCCAAGCAGACAGAGATAACAGAGAGGTGAGTACCAGGCCCCTCTCAGGGTAACTCAGGTAGCTCCCTTCAGGTAGGCAGAGCACTGGGTTGAGATGCTGTGAGATGAAACTCCAGGGACAAGGAACAATGTGTGCATTTCAGAAGCCAGCAGCATTTCAGGGCTTTGTGCTGGCTCTGTGGCTCACCCTGAATTACCCCAAGCTGCTGTGACACAGGGTCAGCTGGTGGGTGAGCAGCAGTCACAGCTTCCCTGGGTCCCCACTGCTGCACCACCAGCAGACCTAGCCCAGACTGCCTTATTAAAAACTGGGTGCAGAGGGCAGAAGGTCTCCATCTTAGACACTCCACATCCTCAGCCCTCAGAAAAAATAGTCAGTCCTTTCCTGGTGAATGAGTTCTCAGCCTGGCCTGATCCTTCATCAGGGTGGATTGCCAGCAAGCCCTCTCTGAGGAGGGGTTTTGCTGCTCTGATCCAGGAGGGTTCAGCAGCCCTGAGGTGGCCAGCCTGTGTCCAGCTGCTCCACCACCCTCCTGGCTGACTGGTATTTTTAGCTTTTTTCCCTGTTTTGTTTTTCTTCTTCTTTCAATTTTTTTTTTTTAGTTTGTATTACTGCATCCCTGTATACCTTCAGCAATCAGATTTCTTTCCCAGATTAGCCCTAGGCCACAGAGTATGACTACAGAGGGTGATGTCTTTGCAGGGATTCCCAAAGGATTCCCAAACACTATCTTGCAGAGAGGGTTTAATTTAAGCAGCTCAATGCTGCTTAAGTCCTAGACAAGCATTCAGTTTTTTTCTTTTTCCCTATCCTGTTGCTTTTGGGGTGTTTTATTTTTCCTCAAGGAAATTATCCAAACAGGATATTTTCTTTTTCCTGAAGGAGCAGATAAGGGCAAGTCACATTTCCAGTAGTTTTGCCCCTTCCATGATCTTATATGGATCCACAGTGGTTCACAGTCCAGAGACTGAGAAATGCAGTCCTGCTGGAGCTGCATGGGCACAGCCTTTTCTGGGCTACCCTTTTCTGCCCTGCTCAAAGGGAACACCCTGCCTGCAACTCAGTCCTGGTTTTTTTTCCCTTCTCTTTTTGCCAGCACTTCAAGCAGCTGGTGGAGGAACTGCAGGCAAAAGGAGTGGGGACTGTGAGCAAGGCTTTGACAGAGTCCTTCAAAATCCTGAGAGAGGTAAGAGTTGGTGCTAATGCTTCTGTGGGGCTCAGTGTCCCTGCCCAGCCCTGCATTCCTCTCCCCCAGTGACAGCACATCCCTCAGGCTGCTGCAATGGGGAGTGGGCAGGAGCTGATCTCATGGATCCCAAATTTGTCACAAGCAGTGTGCAGGGCTCACCCATCTCAGGGGAAGTGTTAGTTTGTGCATTATAGCCACAGCCAGTGGTCCCTGCTCAGGAAGGATTAGGAGCCAGCAAAGCTGTGGCCTCCTGAGTTTTCTTAATGAGCCCCACAACTGGGCATTGTCCAGGCACCTTTACAGATGGTGGTAATAAAATACAACTGATAGCTGAGGGCCGCAATTCTGGTTGTAAGTAATGTTATTAGAGAGCAGTGATGATAATGAAGACATGGAAGATTATTCTTCAGATTTATTTCAATGTCACTTTGCTGAGTATCAGTGCTCGGGGAAGAAGTCACAGGTACAGGAGAATAATACCTCTGAAAAGAAGCATAAATTATTCATTGCCTCATTGAATAGGAAATTCAGTAGCCTAGAGGAAAACATACAATTCTGTTTCTTAAGGAATGGCAACAAGAAAAAGGACCAAAAACCAGCTGAATACCCCCATCCCCTCATGGCACTGTTTATAGAGGGGTTGTGGATCACAGAATCATAGAAGGGCTTGGGTTGGAAGGGGTCTTAAAAGCTGAAACAAAATGCATCCTCCACTGAAATAGCTGAACCAAAAATACCTCCAGTGAGTGTTGCCCATGCACCCCAGTGGATTAATGTGACTTCACTGCAGTAGTAGAGAACAAACTCCTTGGTGGGTAAAGAATTTATTTCTTCTCTCTATTTAGCATTAAAAAATGCAGTCAGCAATTTCAGTAGTCATCACTTATCTTGGTTCTTGTTGCTTTTCTCTTGCTCAATGAGCTCTAAACAGCTCTGAGATTGCTCTTGGACAGTGCAGCACCCAGTGGTGATAGAACCTTCTGCTGTTACTCCCTCACAAGGTGAAGTACTCTGCCCTCATGCCTTTTGCTGTCACCTTGGATCTGGGGAGAAGGCTCAGGCATTGAGCACCTGCAGATGAGGAAAGGTGTCATGCTCTTCTGTGCCTAGGAAATGGGTGTTCACAAAATAATATCTTTGTTACCAAAGAAATATGTGAAACAGAATGCCTTAATATCAGCAGCTGGAGCCCCCCAGGCTCTGCAAGTACCACAGCTTAAGGTAAAAGGGTGTCCCCTGCCAAGTGGGGACATAGGGTTTAAGGGCTCTCTGAAATCATCTCCTCGAGTTTCTTAGACCTGTATTGGTAATAGCAGAGGAAAAAGGTTTTAGTCAGTGTGCCCCAAAACAAATCTGTGCAGTCACAGTCAGCAGAAGGGGGAACTTTGGTGGAATTGACTACCCCCTGCTCATCAGACAAAATTCCTACTCTCAGCTGTTCCTCAGGCTCTGCTGTTATTGCTCACGGGAGCACACGCAGGAGAATGAAAATTGCAGCATCACACTGATGAAACAGGCTTTGCTGATTACAAGAGACAACCAGTAATAATATCTGTAATGAAAGTGGCTGCAAAATTTCCCTGGTAATTTTCCTCAGTCCAATTGCTTACAGAATTAATAGCCCAGCAGAGACCCACTCAATGAGGAATGAGTAGCAAAGAGGGGTTGAAGAAGAGCACAAATCTCTCACTGTCTTTGTTCTCCTCCATTATCCTCTGGGGGAGACAGGGCATATTTTAATCCATGACACAATTTGCAGATCAGTTTCAGGAGAACAGCTAGCCAGAGACCCCCCTGTCCCTCTCTGCCATGCTCAATAAACCACTTGAACTCTCCATTTCAATTTAGCCACAAACCAAGTGGTTTCAATAAAATATGCATCCAAGGGAAGCCATGATCTTAAGCACACATTTATGAAGTGCTTCAAAATTCTCAGGTGTTAAGTGCTATCTTTTGAGGTCTTTTCCTATTTATTAAATTTTAATCTGTCTCACTGCTCTCTTCTCTTCCTTGTTTCAACAAGCTTGGCTTGCCTTGTTCTCTCCCCTTTTTCCTGCAGGATTTATACCCCATTGTTCTGCTTCCAGGCTGCCTCCCCTGGAACACCGTCCTCCCAACAGTGTGTGAGTGCTGCAGCTGAGAGCTATCAGGTGCTAAGCAGAGCAGAATAATTGCCTTCCCTGTTTTACACACTGTAGTCCTCTTAACAGGACCTAAGACAACAGCTATAGTTTTTTTCAGGCACTGTCACATTGTTAATTCCTATTCAGCTGATGTGTCTCTGCAGCATCCCTCCCCAGGCAGTATCCACCCTCCTCTTCTGTGTTCAAGCCACTGCCTCTGCTTTCCAATGTGCTTGTGTCCTCCTTTCTCAGGATAACACTCAGAGCAAGTATTTTGAAAGCTGTTGCTTTTCCCACCCTGTGGAGGACACAAAAAGCCAAATTTTGCTTTTCAAGGCCACATTGGAATGATATTTTCTCTTACCACCAGGCTGATATAATTATGCCTTGACTCACTGATTGATTTCAGAAATCACATAAACATTGAACTTAATTGAGTGGGTCATTCCAGAATGGCTACAGGTAGAGAAAAGGTGATGAAACTGGTAACAGACTGGATTTCAGTGAGACAAAATTCTGAGTAACTTGAGCAAACTGGTGCCATAAAAAGAATGAACCTGTGTGCTGATTTAAGTGAGCAAAGGTTTGTGGCCTCTCATGTGTCACTTGTGTGTATTCATTTACACATTCACAAGATGCATGTGTTACTGATTTTTCTAGCACCATGCCAGATGTTTAAGGCCAGTTTATCCATCCATTTTCTGTGTTGTCAGTTGATTCCCTCTTCATCCTTTGGGATCTTGTATAGTCCCAGTCAGATCTCAGCCCATGAGGCAAGAAGTTCAGCTACACCTTCTGCAATTCTTTCCCTTCATGCTGAGCACAGATCATTCAAATGCTTAAAATTTGTCTTTTCTTTAGCCCTGCCACTTTGTGACCCTGCCTCTAATTCATTCATTCTTTTCTTAGTTTCTTATCACTTCAGCAGGTACCCAGCCATTACAGTATTTTCCTTTTGATGGTAAAGGATGGAGGCTCTAAAGCATCTCTGCCTGGCCATCTCCCTCTGGTTTTTATAATCTGGCATTGTATTATTTTTACTACCTTTCTTGCTTCTTCTCTGAACACTTAGAAATTGTTTCTTGATTCCAGTCACATTTTTATGGACCTGAATTCTACAGCATATTTTTCAGGATATGCAAAGCTCAGACTTCCCTGTTTACCAGTTCCAGTTATCTTTCTTAATGCCCTTTCTCGTTTCTCCTTCACTGGCTTTGTTTTCTTGTCTGCTGCTGATTTTCTCCCCATGAGATGCTTTCCACCAAGTTTGAATTTTCAGTAGTTCTGGAGGCCATTCCAGAGGCAGGTCTGCATAATAAGGGGGTAGGAGGAGATGGAGTGGGGCTGCTCAGTCCCCTGGTCAGAGATGCACATAATCAGCACGCCTGCCTGCACATCTCTGGGCCATGCTGATGGTTCCTATTGCTTCACTGGGAGCTCTGTGCCAGCCTATAACTGCAGAGTAAAAGGCAATGAGCAAACAAGGGAGTACAGGAAACTGTGACCCTGAATTAATTAGATCATGCCTCTTAGTCCTGGCAATGTGACTAAAGTTACACAGCTCTGTGCCTCCTTCACTGACCCAGCTCTAGCCTGCATTTCTTCAGACATCTCTTCTGTGGACGTGTTATTCCTCATCTCCCCTTCTTTCATGCTCCTGAGACTTCAGTCAGAGCAGGGAATTATGCTCAGAGCTTGCTGCAAATGCTGTCAGATCATTTGCTACAGCTGCAGCCAGTCACAAAGGACCTAAAAACCAGGGATTACCTCTTGTTCATTTGTTTTCTAAATCTGTCTTTTTAATCTCCATTTCTATGACACTGATGATCTCATTTTCCCTGTTGAAAATATCATCTACTCCTGTAATTAGGAGATTGCTGGTTCTGACACAACATCCAATTTCTCAGTATCCCAGAATTATGAGTTCTGAAGTAAGCTCATGAAGAGATCTTAAGTAGTTTGATGAAATGGTGGGTGACCTTAATTAAGTGTTAATTTACTAATAATAAACAGACATATTGTAGATTGCAACAGTTTGGAATAAGCTGCTTTCATAACCACAGGGTTCCTGTATCTGTGATCTCTTTCTGACAGCATCTCCTGCACCCTGTGCCTCCCTGGTGGACACTCACACTGTCTGTTCTCCCTGCTAATCTGCACTCAGTTGATCTCTGTCCTAGAAATAGCTCACTTGAGGCTCTGGTTTTTTCCTACCTGCTGATCTTTTGCGAAATCCCATGAGGCTCTCACCTGCTTTTCTCCTTTGCTAAGAGCCTCCTTTGCTTGTTCCTGTTGTACACCCTCAGCCTTTACTGCCTGTCTGAATGTGCTGCAGTGGGGACATGACAGAGGAGGAGCATGTCCAAACACCTCATCCTGACTTGGTATTTCCCAGAGATGTTTCACCTGAGAGCAACTAGTTAGAAATGACCCTATTACAGCACCCTTCTGATCACTCCTGATCATCTGTCCTGCTTCTGCTCAGTGATATAAGCAGGGGCACAGCCAGAGAGGGTTTGTACCTGTGGTCATTCAGAAGCTGTGGAATCTATTTTTCCTGCAGTGTAGTTACAGGTACTCTGTGAAGTTGGAGGAGACAGGACTGATAACATAGATGGTGGCAGAAGGGGATGTTATGGTGATATTGGCAGTGAGCCTGGTAATTTCATAATAAGGGACAGTTGGAATGTAATTGTAGGAGTGGGGAAAGCTGGGCTTGGAACTGGCTTTAAGGTATTCATGGTCATGTTAATCTGCAGTGGAACCACAGGACCAGCCACGTTGGTAAAGGCATTTGTCTGTCATAACATAGCATTACCAAACCCTAAAGGAGTTGGGAATTGAACCCTAAAACATCTAAAAACTCCCACTTCATGGTTTGTGTTCTTGTTCTCCCATCCAGGGATTTCATTTTATGCAATTAATTGTGCCACTTGGATACCTTTTTTTCTCATAAGATAAAACTGTCCAGTTTAAAATTGCTGCTGTTTAATGTAACCTTAACCACCCTTCAGCTGGTCTCCTGTATACTCTTCATCTCATGCTATTGCCTCTCATTAATATTTGTTAGCAGGAGAGCTGTTGTCTCTCCTTCTTCCATATTTTTTTTGCTCTGCATCAGTTTCTGTATCCTCCTCTGTTGATCAGACTTTTCCTTCTCAGAGCATAGCAGCAATGAGAGGCAGGACAAGGAGAAGCACAGAGCTGGAAGCTGCAGCCAAGTGGCTGCTCATTTTTGTCCCTGGGATGTCCCCAGCTGCCTCTGCTGCTGGCTTTAGCACTGTGTTGGTGCTGCATGAGGCCCTCAGTTCTCTGGAGTAGGTACCTGAGGGCATGGGAAGCACATGGAGAAGGAGACAGGCAGCATTCCAAGGCTGGTTCTCCCTGGCTGGACAGGCAGGGTCTGGCTCACTTGTAGGAGCACATCTGTCCAATACCTCTGCAGGTGCCCTTGGGAGCATGGCACTGTTTGTACCAGAGTCCTGGTGCACTTCTGCTCTGCCTGAAGTATCTCTTATGCATAAATAACTGGTCATCTGTCATGTCAGTGTGTGGCCTCTCTATCTGGCATGTCCATTACCTTTCCCAGCTCCAATGGCAGTAGCCTTCTTTTTTCATATGCTCCTGCCTTTCTTTGCTATTCTTTGGCAGATTGATGGATTCACCCTGAAATAATGAGTCTGATTTCCCACTCCTCTCACATTTTCTGCCATAAAAAGTGACAGTTACTGCTGTCAAATCAGAATTGCCATGTTTATGGTCAATCTATAGTTGTTTTGCATAAACTAATGCAACTGTGCAAGATGTGAAGCAGCAGGGAATCACACCCTTCCTCCACAGCACTTATTTTTCTCCTCATTATTTTACTTCTGCAAAGCCTCCTGTGTCTGCATGTGCCAGGCAGGGCTGTATAAATAAAAAAATCTATATGCAGCATGCAAACACAATCTTCTTTCTGAACAGTGTGAGGTTTGCAAGTGGAAGTCAGGATGTGGCCCACTGTGAATAAACAGAGTGCAGTTCCTCAAAAACAGCCTGTGGTGGATAAGCAGTGCTCTCCCTCTCTGTTTGTAGTTCAGAGATGCTGGCCAAGGAGGTCTGTGTAACCAAGCCATCATGCTGATCACCGATGGAGCCGTGGAGGATTATGAAGCTGTGTTTGAAAAATACAACTGGCCCGATCGGAAGGTTTGGCTGGGAAGTGATAAATGGAAAGGGAGGGGGAAGGTGCTGTTCTGCTGTGCTGGGAGGAGGAGAGCATGAGCCAGGATATCAGGCAAAGCTGAGCATTCACATATTCCAGTACCTTAGTACCCATGGGCACCTGACTGTAAATGCAAACAAAGCAGCCAGGCAGGAGCCTACTGTGGTGACTTCTGAGAGGAGAGGATTTCAAATGCAGATCCCTAGGTCAGGGAAGCTTTTCTTTTTCATACACTTTGTTTTCTAAAGGTGTGGGCAATCTAAATGTTCTCCTGATAAGATTATAAAGACTGAGTTAAAAACCAACTTAAACAACAACTAAATTAAAAACCAACTTTTGCTAAGAGTTTTAATCTCATGTAGGACTGTTTATAGCTGGTCCTGTTCAGGAGAGGTTTGGCTGTTTTGAGTTCTTATGGTGGCCAGGGGAATGATCCAAACAGCCTCTCTAGGTGCCTTCCAGCCCTGTTTATTTCGATGTCTGTGATTACAGGCTTGCACTAGCAGAGCTGGCTGTGAAAATATAATAGACTACTGCTCATCCTAAACCCTCCTGATTTATTTGTTTACCTCATCCCAGCTAGCAGCAATGCACAAAGGGAGAGAAGCAGCCTACTGAGAGACCAGAGCAGGGGGCTGTTAAAACAGTTTATTTCAGGATTGGCTCTTTTGTTGGTGGTCAAATGCAAGAAAAATGGTAAAGCTCTCTCTAAGTGATTCATGTGGCCAGCTGTTCCCCTGGGTAAAGGATTCCTGGGAGCTATAAACCTCTCTGCTGTGGTTGCTGAGTGCCTGGCAGAGCTGCTATCATAAAATCAAACAATTTGCACTTTTGCTTTGTTATTCAGATGATCCTAGGTGCTACTTGGCTTTCTGGGCTTATTGTAATTGGAAATTAAGTTCCAGGCCACAGAACAGGAAACAAATGGTGCAAGAGGCTCCTGTCTCTGTGTGAAAGCAGAGCTATGCTCTCACCACATTCACACCAGTGGACAAGGGGATGCCAAACTTCAGCCTTTTGGATTTGGTAGCACATCACAGCCTCATTCTCCTGTCTTTGCATGCTCCTAGGTCCGGGTGTTCACGTACCTCATAGGACGGGAGGTCACTTTTGCCCCGAACGTGAAGTGGATTGCCTGCAACAACAAAGGTGCTGTGTGGGAATGGTGCCCAACCTCCCTGCACCCCTCCAAGGCTTACCCACCACTGCTGGGGCCCACAAGGCCTTGCTTGGAAGACAACCTAAGGAAAAAGCAGACCCTGCTGGCCCACATGAAGTGTGCCTGTGTCCAACTAACACAAGTGCTCCGTGCTGAGCCACCGCATTTTCCTGTCACCGTGCCAAGGGACACTGTGACCAAGATTCATGCTGGCTGTAGTCCACCTAAGTCCCCTGTGCTTATTGTGTCCCAGTTGCTGGCTTTTGACAATCTGTCTAAAGCTCTGTTAGAGAGCCTGACATCTTTTGGCTGAGGCATAAAACAAACATTGCTGCTTTAAAGATTTTACAGCAATTTTCACAAGGTCTGCAGGTTAACCCCTGTATCCTGGCCAAATTCTTTGTGTGTGATTTTCACTGAGGTACCAAAATAGCTTGTTAATCCCACCCCAAACCCACTCTTCTCTCTAACTGGCATGAAATTAGGTGAATGAGAAAATCCATCACAGTAGGTGAGTCACCTCTATGCATTTGGGGCCAGTTAAAAAGTCAAGTTAGCACTGTCAGAATCTGCAAGAGTAAAAGAAGAAAGGGAAAAAAAGCCATCCATGTTTGGGCATGACCTGGCTTCTGGAGACAGCAAGGCTGGTTACATCAGTGCCCTGTGTAAACAGTGAAAGGAAGGGAAAACTGAAGCTGGGTGTCAGGTACAAACTTTTCCAGCCTGAGCAGTGGTTCCAGCAGAGCATGAAATGCATGGGAACATTTGCTGCTGAAAACAGTTGACAGGAGAGTTGCTGGCCTGTAGAATGTCTGTGAGCTGGGGAGCTCAAGGCTCAAGCATTCATCTAATTAGCACTATGAATTACGCATAATATTTTTCTGTTTTGTTAAATGAAGCAAACCCCTGGGTTTTAAATTCTATATTCAGCCAGGAGATCAGTGACAGAGAATTCATGGTACTGTTGGTTCACTGTAAAATGTCAGAATGCATTCATCTGAATAACCAGGTAACAAAAAGGTTCTCTTTGCACTTGCATTCTCACTTACCAGATCTGAGCTGTGCAGAGGGCTCCCTGATTTTGGTTCTTCTGTTTCAATGCATTGTATAACTCTTTTGGTCCTTGTTTCAAGCACACTAAATATGTTTGCACATCACAAAGCTTATCAGAACATGAGTCCTTTCACGTGTTTTCCTGGTGATTGGAAAGTTTTCCATCTGACATTCTATCCTATACCAAGTGCAACCAATGCCTGTGTTGAGAAGCAGGACACAAGACTCCTTATGACATTACTCTGTGTTAGCACTTCTAACCAGCAGCTGTTTCTGAGGACCTTTTGGTAACTTGAGAACATCCTTCCCCTATACTCCTTGTTGTAGTTTTAGACTGCTGTGTGTCCAGCTGCAGGGACAAAGCTTTGGAAATAGGTAACTTGCACTTTTTATTCTGCTTCCAGTGTGTAGATGGAAGTAGTTGCCATCCTTGGATGTAAAGGTAGGCAGACTGAAGAGTGCTTGAAAAAATCTGGAAGAGGAAGTGGGAATTTGATCTTAATATAAAATAGGGCAGGGCAAGTGGGTAGCCTGGTGAAAACCTTTGCTTGCATGTGTTTGGCCTTCCAAACTAAAGGCAGTCTGATTAGTGGAAGGTTTTTCCTGACACCCAAAGCAACATTTTACATCTGCTTTGCACAAATCTGGTTGTATGAAGACTCTCTTGCACATTGTTTCAGCATTTTTGGAAGAACAGAACCACTGCTTTGAAACTCTAGATTTCCACAGATGCTTTTGGATATTTGGCATGTGAAGGCCCATTTTACAAAGAGCAGATTACCCAAGCTGGATGGGTACAGTCTTTGACATTCAGTTTTCTAGCTTTGCACTCACTTAGAAACAGGAGAGATGTGTCAGCAGAGTGACTCACAGCTCTGTTTCTCCATGAAGGCTACTACACTCAGATCTCCACGCTGGCAGATGTCCAGGAAAATGTCATGGAGTACCTGCACGTGCTCAGCCGGCCCATGGTCATCAACCACGACCACGACATCATCTGGACCGAAGCCTACATGGACAGCGCGGTAAGGACCTCAGGCAGGAGCCAAACCCCAAACAAAGTCCTGAAATTTGGGTGAAACAAGCCAGGAGTTGGTTGGTTGATAGAAATTACTGGTCTCTGGCTCTGCTGAGAGACAATATTTCTTTTCTGCTTGCTCCTGGAGTATGCAGACTCAGACATGAATCTGCAGTGACTCAGGTGCCCAGGACTAATCACACAGGCACAGCATCACCTAAGATGTGCTTCTGTGCAAGCAGGGTGCCTTCTAAAGGATTATTCACACAATAGATTATTCTTGGCTCAGGGTAGGGTCACAGAGACTGATTTCCTCCAGCCCAGTAGCTAACTGCAAATTGTTTGCTACTCAAAGATTGTAGCTGAGGCAGCAGGCTCACTCTTTCCTTCCTTAGACTAGCAAGAGCTAACTCACCCCAGTGGTCCTGAACCCAGCCCTGTGGGCAAAGGACACACTGCAAAAGACTAATTAGCACTCCCAATGCCCTCTGCTTTGTCTCAGGCTTGCCCTGAGGGAAGACATTTGCCTCTGTGAGGGTGACATGGGGATATCTTCTGCTGCATGAGCTGTGCCTAACAAGGGCTGGGACATGGTACTTGAGGGTATTAATCAAAGCCTTCAGAAATGCTACTAATTACCTAGGAAGTTTATTTTGTCAGCAGACTTGCCACCTCTCACCCTGGTGTATAGAGTCATGTTTCCCAAGGCAATCACAGACATTTGTTTGCTGCACATTTTTTTTCTGCATCTTGTTTCTTGCCTCTTGTCTTGCCATTTTCTTCCTCTGTCCCAACCTCTCCTGTCTTTGATTCATTCCTCCATTCATGTATTCATTTGTGTGTTCATCCATGTCTTTCACCAGCTGCCACAGTCTGAGGAGGTAACTGCACCCTGTGTTTTGTGCATGTGCTGTTTCCCTTGTGCCAGTCAGTGTGTCAGTGCCAGCCTTCACAGCCACAGCTGGCCTGTACATCTGGAGGGGGTGGGGGCTGCAGCACTAAGGGTCCTCTTGCACTGGCAAGAAGAGGAGAGGAAATGCTGCATGTACTGGAGAGCTGTGCTGTTGGTTCAGAGTAGGTAGGGCTGCCTGTGTTGTGCAGTGGCTTAATTCACCTGATCACTTTTTCCACATGTCCAGTAAGTGCAAGAGAAGTTTACTTGCAGTGTGTTAGTGTGAGTGTTGCTGTAAATGGGAAGATTGCACACAAAATCATCCAGAGAAGTAACTCAAGATACCAAGTCCAAATCTCCAACAAGTGACTAGGTTGCTGACTTGCCCCTTTATGGCTCCCAGTGTGCTCTATAGTAGGGACTGGAGGTCATTTCTTGCCTTGCTACTCACATCAAACCAGAGATGGAAGGAGAGATGTTACTGGCAGCAAAGGATCAGAATCTTTTGATAGCTGGGTGTGTTTGGGAGACTCCTTTGCACGTGACTTACCTGTTTTACCTCCTCTTGTGTGCTTTTAGAGCATCTGTCCTCTGTTGAATTGGGAACATCTCTTATCCCATTACATATGCATGTCCTGTATCCCTCATAGAGATAGGAAAAAGAGACAAAGTGATGATCCAAACAGATACACCACAGTGACCTAAGGTTATATGGTTGAGTAACAAGTGTATATAAGTAGGCTTTGTGTGTATTTGTGCCATTTAAATATTTGTCTGTGGTGTTTCTCATTTGTGGTATTCATATGTTTGCAGTATAGATGATACCTTGTTTGTGATTTTGCTCATATTTGTGTTGTTTTTCTCTGTTCTGTGCTGTTTGTGTTGTTGTTTTTTGCACTCATTGTGTAAGTGCTCATGTCTACACTCACAAAAAGTGGTGGGTATAAATTGTGCCACCACTTCTTCAGGTTCTTGTCTCTTCATTAAAACAACTCTTCATTTCACTGGCTTTCATCCCCTCCTCATTACCCCACAAGAGCAAGCATCCATCCCACAGTCCTCTTGGACGCTGAGTATTTAAAAGTGTTGCCATCTGTTTCCCAAGTGGTGTGGTAGACAAGGAGGTGGCTAATTGCACATCTGGGGTCCTTGGGAGTTGCAGCTCCTTGCACTGGTGCTCCCTGGGGTGCTGCACTTGCTGACACAAGTTCTCCTGTTGTTCTGTGGCAGCTCTTTGCATCCCAGGCTCAGAGCCTGCTGCTTATGACGACAGTGGCCATGCCGGTGTTCAGCAAGAAGAACGAGACGGTGAGTGAGGCAGAGGCAGCAGAACTTAGTGGGACTCTAAAACCAAAGGGCCTCTTAACCAACATTCAGCCATTAGGGGAGGCAGCAGAGCTCTGGCAGGGTGGATGGGTGATCATTTATCTGTCAGAATGATAGTCTGTGATTTCTTTAAAAAAACCCTTAAATATGACACTTCTTGTTTTATTCCCTTCCATTTTCAAACCAAGCCTAGTTTACAGACCCTGAAATTTCAGGCTGGGAGAGATCATTGCCTTGTCTAGTCTGCATTTTATTGCAGACCTTTACATCTCACACAGATGAGCCAAATACCCTGGTTTTGGCAAAAGCATCGTTGAAGAAAGGCATCCAGGGCCAAGCTCTCTCCATCATGGTTTCTAAGTCTTTGTGAAGAACTGGTGTCTGAATTCTGCTTTTAATTTGTCTGGCCTCACCTTCCTGTCATAATGGCTTCCTCAGATTAAAAAGCCTGTACCCTTTAGTAAGTTCTCATGGGAAGCATCTTCTACACTGCCATAAAATCAAACCTGTCTATCTTGATAAGATTAAAAAGGTTGAATTATTTTGATGATTTGATAAGGGCATTTCCTCTGGGGTTTGAAACCCTTTAGACACTCTTTTCTGTAGCATATCTAATTTCTAAGCATCATTTTAAAATGGGGAATGGTACCTTAGCATTGCTCTACAAGGGATAAATTCTTCATCCAGGTCCTACAAGTGACTGTTCTCCACCTGGGGTTGGCCATAGCCTGCATTAGCACAGCACTGGAGTGGGAGCCTGTGTGTATTTTTTCTGTAGTGCATCTCCATCTTTCTGTAAGCTCTCCAGATGCTTATTTAACAACCAGATCCCCATTTCCTTTTTTCTGGGTTAACAGTTTAGTATTTGGCATTTGATTTAGTTGGCCCAATTTATCAACCTGTTCATGTTGATTTGCATTATTTTCTTGACCTTATTGGTGTTTACACATACTGAATGCAGGGGTTTGCCCTCAAAACTTGTTTTCAGTGATTTTATGTTACTACTGAATCACAGTAGTGAATACTGACTAGTGTTGTGTAGAATTACTCTTCTCCATAAACACTGGAATAACCTCTATGGAGTTTTTGAAGTATAATAATTGGTTTTGAATAAGCACTTTCACACAAGCCTAGAGGGGATGGGTGAGAAACTACTAGGGAGACAATAATGTGTTTTCAGGTATAAAACTACCCAGGTTTTGCTTCTGAAAATGGATTGTCCTTTGTGTTAAAGCGATCCCATGGCATTCTTCTGGGTGTGGTGGGCTCTGATGTACCACTGAGGGAGTTGTTAAAACTTGCTCCACGCTATAAGGTAAGACTGAGATAATAAAGTTGGTTCCTTTGCACAGCAGAGTCACTACTCACACTTCCATGGACATGACTGAAAAATCACTTCTCTGCTCTGTAGGAAAAACTGTGAGCCTAAGAGTTGTTGGATGTAGTGGTGTGTGGTTTCCATATAGCACATATGAAATCATTCACTACTACAAGCTTTTAGGCTGCTTCAGCAACACAAGGACTGGGTGATCCAGTAGGTTGGCAAAAGGTCATGGAACCTTTGCATCCTGATGGTCACCAATCTAAATCCCTCAGAGGTGACAGCCTGTATTAGAAGAATTGAAGTTTTATATCCAGTTCCCAGGGGACAAGAGCTGCCATGCCAGCTGGCAAAAAATGTACTCGTTTCACTGTCAATATTCTTAGCAGAAAAACTGAGGGCTGAATGGATTATGGAGAGCCAATTCTCCTGTCATGCCTAGAGGTTCCTTTCTCCAGATCATCATGATGGTTTCTTGGCAGGACAGTGTACAGAAAGTTGGCTCTCACTCATTTTGTGCTGTACCTGGATAGAGTATTTGCTCTCCGGAATTGTTAGTCAAAAAACTTTCCATTCTGCTCTTTGTTCAATGTATCTTAAAAAAAATTGTTCATCCATAGGAAATTCCCCTGAGATGCACTGTTTAGTTTGGTTTCTGCTGTAAATTCTAAGCAGTGACCCTTTGTTCAGTCAGGCTCCACAGCAGGAAACAACGAGCACATCCAAGGACCACCCTGAAATCTGGCAATTTGAGCCAACGTTTCAAGTTTTTGTTTTCTCTTAAATAACTATCAGACAACTACTACCAGTGAGGCACTTGTCCAAAATCTGATTGCTGAAGACTCACAGGACTGAAAGTGCTGTCAGAAGCTGTGAATTTCTCTGGTGCTTCCAGACATGGATGCAGGGCAGACCATTACCAGGCAGTTGTAGGAAATGATCCTGCACACAACCCTGGAACTGTGAGTGTCAGGGTGCCTGCACTCAGCATGTAAAGCTGCCTGCTTTGGGTCAATTTTTATATGATTTCTGCATAAGGCCAATGCCTTTTGATTTCCTTTTCCCCATGTCACTCAAAGGACAGATATACAATAATTTTTTTTCTTCTGGGCTAAGGAAGGTCACTGTTTTTTCCTCCAAGCAGTGCCAGGAGAGGAGGGGGGAAAAAAATTGGATTTCATTATATCAGCATCAGGATATATCTTCTCAGAAACTCCTCCAGCTCCAGACCAGTTTGGAAACCGAGGGTCCTCAACTTGAATTCCCTGGCACATGGGCTCCAAATGGACCAGTTCCAGCATTCCAGACCTCTGGAGCTTATATATTAATGATTGTGCTTTTAGAGGGCTGGGAGATTTCAGCTTTAATGGGCCAAAAAAGAAATTTGCTGATCCAGTGTCTTGGTTTCATTTTTGCCGTGCTGAGTTAAGCCAAGTGTGTTTTTCAAAAAACTGCTTCACATAGAGATGGTCCAAGGATTTGGTCTGGGATGTGTGAAATACAGAATTGATTCCCTGAATGCACAGACAGACTGTAAATTAGTTACCTCCTTAATTCCCTACGTTATGCCTCCAGGATTGTCTCTATAGGAATAGAGTTGGAACATATTTTTTAAGATAGAAACTTTATTCATTGTTGTTTTCCTTGAGACACCTCATGTTTTGGCAAGCACAGGCTATCTGTAGATTTTTAGAAACTCAGGATGTAGCTGGAATTTGCATTATATATGGGCTTCAGCTGAGTAACTGCTCTCTTGGAAATCTCTCACAGATCAGGTCAGCCAGTGTCTGCTCTTGTTAGATTATGCCATTCCTTAAAAAGCATTTTAAAACTACAATATTCCCCATCATTGCCCATTTCCTGTGCATCTCTGCTGTGGAGAGCTCAGTCTGCCTCTGGGTGCTAATTGTCCACGATGACAATCAGACTGTAGAAGGGCATATTTTTCTGAATGTGTACACAAACCAACTACCTGAAAATCCTTTTGTGCATCCAAGCACAGACAGAGCAGACAAATACCTGCTTTGGGATGGATTCCATTTTCTGCTGATCAGTACTTTTAAAAGGAAAATATCTCTCGATATTGGTGGTGTCAGGGTATGATCAGCACCCATCACACAGCAGTGTTGGTAGCTAAAGCACTGATTATTGTAATGTCCTTTCTGCAGCTGGGTGTCCATGGCTACGCCTTCCTGAACACCAACAACGGCTACATCCTTTCACACCCAGACCTCCGTCCTTTGGTAGGTGGAGCTGTGCATCTGAGAACCTCTGCTGCCTTGAGCACAGTGACTTTCAGTGCTGCTTCTGGTTCCTTTGGGGTATTGGAGCTGTGAAGGCCACCAGCCTCTGACATACAGGCACCCAGGAGCAGGAGGGCCAGCTGGCCTCATTGCTGAGATGCCCAGCACGTGATGGTTTTACATTTTAGACAGATCCACCTGCTCACAGCTATAAGCATTAGTGTGGTCACCACAAGAGAAAGCTGCTGTGAAGCCCCATGGTGGTCCTGTCTTCAGAAAGGCAGCTTTGCCCAGGGTCACTACGGGCAGTGGGAGTCACTTCAGTGTGTGAAGAGAAGGGACATGCCGTGTTTCCAGGGCGGGGCGAGGCAAAGCCAGGCAAGGGCGCTGCTTTATCCTTCCAGCGCCACTTGGCCTCTCCCAGCCCGATTCACGCCTTCTCCCTCACCCAGAGATTAGTGGAATAGCTCTCTTGCATCAATTAGTTCTAGGTGAAAAGTCTCCCGTGAGTGGAGTTAAAGCCTGACTCCCATCAGAAAAGATCTCCTGCAGGTATTATAATGTTAATGGGATTATACTCTTAGCTGCAGGGAAAAAACTGATTTCCTGCAGGCAGGGGTGTTGCACTGATCTGTTTAGGGGAAGGAGGCCATAGCCTTTGCCTGTAAGTTCAGCTGTGTTCCTGTTTGTCCCTTGCTCCTGGAGCAGCCTGTCCCACTGGGACTCTCCTAACCCCTCACTGCCAGAGTAAAGAAATACATGATGTGGGACCAAGAAATTCTGCCTCCCTAGTCAGAGAAGAAATGAGACACCCTTATTTTTCAAATTACACACAAATTCTTAAAGGGTTGGTTTAGGAATTGATCTAGCTACTTACTTGAATATTTTTCTTTTTTTTTTTTTTTTTTTTTATTTTAATTCCAGTATAAAGAAGGAAAGAAACTGAAGCCGAAGCCGAACTACAACAGCGTAGATCTTTCAGAAGTGGAGTGGGAAGACCAGGATGAAATAGTGAGTGTCAGAAAGTGGATTTAGCCTCTCGTAGCACCTTCTTTCTACTACTTTGTGAGCCTGTATGGAAGGTGTGGGGGGCACTCCTGCTGTTTTTCTGTGCCTGACTGGCTCTGACTAACAGAGATGGGTGGTTTACAAGAGGACAAAGCATGAAGCTCCCCTGCCAAGTGCTTGTCTTCCTTCTCAGTATGAGTTTTCCTTCTCATGGAATAAAGAAGTGCTGGGAGGAGGAAGGAAGCGCTTTGGAGGATGCTTCAGGGAGCCAGTCTGTGTGTAGAAGGCCTGATGCTGCCTTAATACAAAGCCAGAGTAGGTTAGGAGTGTGGCAGTGTCCTGTGATGTCACCTACAGAGGCAGTATGTGAGATACAGCTGAAGCCACTCCACTAATGAGATCAGAAACAAGTAAGAACATTCATCAAGAGACTAAAGCTTGGAGTCACTAATGGTAATAAACACTGAGGATAAAGACTTGGGAAAAACAAACTCCAGAAACCACCTTACTGCACAGGTGTGGACTTAATGAATACAGTAACTGACCAGAGGGAAAAGATTTTTAAAAAAAAGCCAAACCCTTTTGTACTGTCTTTTGAGCAAAATTATTAACAAGTGATAAAGAAGAAACAGTGTACACCTGTAACAGCTGCACACTGCTGTTTTGCACACCTAGGGCCCCAGATAAAATGAGAGTATAGAGAGGTTCCTCTGTGGCTGGTTTTATTTTACTCAGAACTAGGAGGAAATAGATACTTCAATTACTAAGATAAGAACTGAATTTGGAGTAAGATAGAATTAGCTGTGAGACACATGCTTCTGGATTACAGGGGAGACTGCTGAGATAAACAGATCTGATGCTTATAGATATCCACTTAAACAGGCAGGACAAACAGAGCAGCAAGAGGATCGAAGTACCTATTGCCACTGGTGTAGGCCAAGTATAAAGGCAACATCAAAGGAATTTGGGAGGGAGAAGAGTGGCAAATTGAGAAAGGGAACACAGCAGAACTATGTAATGTGGAAAGCAAGACAAAAATAAGAGGTTTTACATGCCATGGAACCACCAAGATGAAAGTTGCCAGCAGCTTTGTTGTAGGTTCACTTATCTCTTAGAGGACTTCACTCCCATTGCAGTTTTCTCTCTCACTGGAGCCACTTTTAGAGCTATACCTCTTTGCCTAGTTTGCTATTAAAAAAAAAAAAAAATCCAGGAAATGAAAGAAATCTGCTTTGCTCTCATATTTATTTGGCTAGTGGGCTCCTGACCAAGTCAGTCTGACCAACTGACACTGATACCTGAATGCAAACACAATACCAAGTGTAAAGTTTCTGTCCATAGGCAATCAGAGTAAAACTACCCAGGGGACAAAAAAATCATGAAACCAGCATGAGAAACAAAAGCCACTTTGTCTTCCTGTACTGCATCTTCCAGAAGAAAGAAAGGTTGCAGTCACAGAGGGTGCAGAGACATCCAGTGACGTGAGCAATATCTGCAGTGTGACTTCAGCAAGTCTAGAGGCTCTCAAGATACACCCACTGCAGCAGAAAGCTGCCAACATTTCAGCACTCATATTTGTAGCTATGGTATTAGATCAATGACAGACTCCACATCAGTTGGAGTTGCAGTATAATCTCAGTAATGCTGATAAGCAGCACATTCAGGCTGGAAAAATATGCTCAAGTGCTAATGGTGTATAATACAGCCAGCTGCAAAAAGAAATCCAGGAGAGGGAACTGATGCACAATGGTGCAACCTGCAGCAAGGGTTTGGGCTTGCCTGTAAAGCAGCACAGTGTGAGGGGAAAAAGGAGAAGGGTCAAGGGGCTGGAGAGGAGCCATACAAGGAGTGGCTCAGGTCTCTTGATCTGTTCAGCCTGGAGGAGGCTGAGGGGAGACATTATTGCAGTTACAACTTCCCTGAGAGAGGAAGAGGAGGGGCAGGCACTAATCTCCTCTCTATGGTGACAGGACTCAGGGAATGGCCTGGAGCTGTGCCAGGGCAGGTTTAGGTTGGGTACCAGGAAAAGGTTTTTCCCCCAGAGGGTGGCTGGGCACTGGAACAGCTCCCCAGGGCAGTGGGCACAGCACAGCCTGCTAGAGCTCAAGGAGTGTTAGGACAATGGTCTCAGGCACATGGTGTCACTCTTGGGGTTGGTGCTGTGCAGGGCCAGGAGTTGGACTTGCTGATCCTTGTTTCCAATTCAGGGTATTCTATGATTCTAAACCCAGAACCCATAACAAATCCTGCAGGCTGTCAGACCAGAACAGAGAGTATTCTGAGGCTCTGGAAGAAGGTCAAACACTCTTAGCCAAAAAGGAGTAATAGTACCATTCAATGTTTTCATTTCCAAGATGTGGGCCTTGGGAAACATGAGCTTCATATTCTAGGTCTCTAAATAACCCACATCAAACAGCCATAATAAACAAAACCGTGGCCTTGTAAAGCCAGTGCAGTTGAGACTGGCTAGCACCTGAATGGAGGCCTGTTTCTGGAAGTAAGGAAACAATTTGTGAATGAGTAAGTTACTTCCCACCTATTTTTTTCTATCCAGCCTGAAGCAATAGACTTGATATGCTCTGGCAGGCTGGACCTGAAGTCAAAGCCTCTGTACTTGCTGAAAAATTTCCTGGATCTTTCTTGCAAGAGGCTGGGAGTCACTGTGAAAATTACATTTTACCTTTGGAACCTGGGCTGAATAAAGTGGTCTTCTCACTGCCTACCCTGCTCTCATATAGTCTTACTTTTCTGCTAAACAGCTGCTTTGCTGCACCTCAGAAGTGGTGCTGAATACAGCCTATAATTTATAAATCAGTTTTTTAAATGTCAAAGATCTTTGGATTGAGTCTCAGGGAGTTAGTGGGTTTCTCAGTTTTCTCCTCTTCCAAGCTCTCAAAGCACTGTGCTAATGAATTTCTGGCTGCCAAACAGTAAAGTCTGTAACTGGGACTGGCAATTTCATAGATTCCAGATCCTTTATTTTTGCTCAAAGACATATCAAGAAGCTTTCAGGATAAACTATTACTATTCTGTATCACTTATCAGCTTGACTGTCCAAGGATTCTGATCACTGCAAACAGGATTTCTGTTTAAAAGAAGCAAGACAGAGCTGGGGAGGAGGGGGAGCCAACAGTGATTCTTTCTGTCAGCCCCTGTGTGTTAATTACAAGTGGCTCTGTTAATTCCTCCTGGGTCCTGCTTGGAGACACTAACAGCAAACTTGTTCCCCTCTGCAGCTGAGAAGTGCTATGATCAATGGGGAAACAGGCTACCTCTCTATGGATGTGAAGGTCCCTGTGGACAAAGGGGTAAGAAATTGTCCTTCTGTTCAGGTCACCCAGGGGAGTGGATGGGAAGTGGGCACTGAAAAACCACAAGGGATGTGGTTTTCCATGTTCAGCATTCCTGAGTGTGAGGATTTCATTGTTTCACCACATTTATAACCCATGTGCTAAAGACATACAAGAGACCATCATTAGAAGTGCTCGTTACACCTACCAACATTCTGCTCTCAGAAAGGTACTGGAAACGTCTCTCAGCTCCCTGCTTTGTCCAGGCAAAGCCAAAAAGCATGTTGTTCATTGTTTATAGGGCTGTGAAATGAATCAGAGATCCTCAAGAATTAGAATAGAGGAAGACTATGCAGAACTGACTTAGGCAGAAGGAGATTTGGAGACTATTTTGCCACCCTCTTTCCCTATCCAAAAGCACTCATGAAAACTTTGTCCCTCACTTCGTCAGAATGTGATTCCCTTTATCCAGGTTTGGGATTAAATTTCTATGCAAATATTTGCAGATGTTTTATGAAAAGTCCTAGTGAAATGGAGACTTTTGAACACTCCCTACCAGTTTTAGGGCAGGGTTATACATCTTCCTTTGGAATCAGTGCAAAATTATCTTGTACATTTATGTTCACTGGTACTTTTTCATTCACATTTATTTAACTCTCTCGAAGATTTTGGCTTTCATCATTTCCTGTTAGGAAGTATTCCAGAGTCCTGCAAGTTACACTGCCCAGAAGTCTTCTATATTTCAGGAACATTTTCCATCCTTTATAGAGAGCATTTTTTTCAGTGGCTAGTTGAACTGTTCCCATGCTAAGCCACAGTCAGCATTAATTCCAACAAAACAAATGCTCACAGCCACTGCTGAAATGGGGCCATTTCCTACTGAAGACACCTCTCTGTTTCCTCTGAATGGTTGTCCTGCTAGATCTTGTCACTACATTTTTTTTCTTTCTGTTCTTGGTGTTTGTAACTCCCATGGACCTGTCGATGGCTTTGCTTTTCTTCTCCTGAGCATTGCTAACATCTGCATTTGAAATATTTGCACACTTTTCAGCTGTTATGATTGTTCCTGTTGACTCTTCTATCATTTCTGGTGCCCAAGTACCAGGGCTTCACTGAATTATGTGACTATTTCCCTGTTGCTCTGCACAGAGCAGCTATTCTCTGCAGTAGGATATTTCTGAACAGGGAGCCCCCAATCTCCTTTCTGCTGTCCCTTCAATGCTTTTCTCCCTCCCACAACTGCACTGGAACTGCCGCCCTCAATTCTGTGTTTCTTAGCTATTTTTTCCAGTTGCCATTTTTCCACATGAAACCCACTTCTCCTTTCCATCCAGCCTTTCTAATTTTAAGGGCTGTTGAGACACTTTTTTCAGTATGCAGAGAAATGTTCTGTTTTGTCTTACAGATAGATCCCTGTACAGAAGGGCTGCTAAGGCAGAGTCTCTTCCTCCCATTAGATTTTCTTCCCTCAGTGGCCTGTTGTTTACTGTTTCTTTCTGTTTACAGTTCTGCAGCTGGTTCTCCCTCTATATCTTGTTTAAGCCCACTTTAACTGATTTTTTGGAATAAAAGTTCATGAGAAGCTCTTTCAAGTACTTTATATAAACCCAAATATATTGAATGACCTTTATTTCCTTCATCCATTACCTTAGTTATTCTATCAGAAAAGTAATCAAGGTTTTAGAGCAAGACCTACTTTATAGGTCTAGATTGCTTCTTTGCTAGCTTAACCCCTTTGTGCACCCTCAGTAACACTTCTTCTGAGTCATCCAGTGATATCTTTTAGTTCAATATTTTAGAGACATTCTTCTGCTCCCCTACCTAGGGGAAAAAGAAGATGACAAAAAGCAGCCATGATAAAGAGATATTATTTGTTCTATTCTGCAGCTCTGGAAGCCTTATGAAGCACAGTAGGGGACTGAGGCTGAGTCTGTGACAATTTTACTATTTCCAGAATACACATGGAGTGGAAACCAGAAATGAAGCTTAGTAATTCCCGCTTGTACTCTGCTAGCTGATGAAGCAGAGCAGCATTGAAACAAAGAAAGTGCTGACAGAGCCTTGAAACAAATAGAATGAGGCATCCAGACTGTGGAGAGAAGACCTGAGTGAAGGGATAGAAATGATTCTGTCAGCCACATAAATGTCGACACCCCACATTGATTTCAGGAAGGTATTGAGAACAGAGTGAGATAGAGAGGACAAAATAAGGAGCAAATACAGGAGGCAGTTGTTAGGGAGTTCTAGGGGCAGAAATGCCTTTGCTTGCAGCTTGAGTACAGAAGGGCTGTGACTGTGAAAGCAAAAGAGAGAGGACATGGGTGGAAGTTGTAGCAAACCTCTGGTAATGGCAATAGCCAGGCCTGCACAGCATCCAGTCTGGAAATCCATGTGTTCCCAGATTGCAGGGGATGGCAGTCAGCCATCCTGTCACTGTGCCAACATGCCCATGCTCTCCTCCCTTGAGCCCTGCTGTGTAGCAAAGTCCTGCCTGATCATCCTCAGCCCCACTTGGCTTAGGGGTGGCTCTGCTTCTTTTCCGTGCCATGGATAATTGGTGGTACCTCCAGCTCTCTTGGGGTTGCCTGAGCACTCACCAGAAGAGGGGCAGGTCATGGGTAAAAAGGAGGAGCAAAACAAGGCCTGCTAAAGGAAGGGGTCTCAGGGCAGTGGCCATGTCTTTTCCATGCCTCCCTGCCTCCATCATCAGATCAGACAGACAAGAAAAGTGAAGGTCAATACTTTTCATACCACCCACAGCCACCAAAACACCACCAAGTGACATTCTTTGGGGGTATCACAGCCCTTTGGAAGATCTTGCACATTAAGAGAAATAACTTAATGGAAAGGGTTGTTTAAAAATTGGAATGGACCACCCAGGTGGTGGAGTCACCATCCCTGGAGGTGTTCAGGAAAGGCCTGGATGTGGCACTTAGTGCTATGGTCTGCTTGACAAGGTGGTGATAGGTCAAAGGATGGGCTTGGTGATCTCAGAGGTCTTTTCCAGCCTCAATGATTCTGTGACTCTGTGTGGTCTTGGCCCAGCAGAAGACCCTGTTGTTCAGCAGTACAGTTGCAAAGCATGGAGAGGGGGGTGGGGAAAAGGGGTTAAGCCACCTTCTACCTCCTCACCTAGCAATATCCTGAATGTCCATCACACCTAATGATATCCTCCATCCCTGTCAGCACAGTGAGCCCAAACTTGGTGTACACAGTGGAGCTGGAGCTCTCTGTGCCTCACTCCGCTTCCAGGGCCGCTCAGCGCAAGCAGGTTAGAGCAGGCATGACTTTCCCTGGGGAATACTGAGTTTTCTGTTCACTCCCCTGTCTCCCACACACATCCTCTCACCTCGTTCTCAGACTGGGTCTAGGATTTTAAACATACTAGGGTTCGTATACTGGCGTAAGGCTTGGGTAGAAACTTTCCAGAAACTTTTCTCCTTTGGAAAAGCGTTCCACTGAAATCAACACTTTCCTACAGGAAAAGGCCAGTCTGGCAAACAGATGAAGTTCTGAGGCAGCTTTCAATAATCTGAAATGTCTTCAGTTGAAATGTCAGTCTGAAAAAAATATTTGCGTGCGAATCAAAATGGCTTGGATTTGAAACAGCGCTTTTTTTCCAAATTGAAAATGTAAATTTTTTTTTAACAAAATTGGAATATGCTAATGTTTTGTCCCACTTTGGTGTGAAAGCAAATGTCAGGAATATCAGCATTTCCCAAAGGAGTGGGGAGACTTGGCCCTGGCTGCCCACCCACGCAGAGGATAGGTTTGCCATTCTGCCTCTCCTTTAATTCCACTCCTCCTTCCTATCTGCCCCTGAGCCCCACTCCTGCTGGAGATGATGATGATGATGATGATGATGATGATGATGATGTGCAAAGCTGTCAGGGTTGCTGTGTCTAGCAGAAGAGCAGCAGGGCCCCAGCACACGTGCTTGGAGGGGGTGAGAGGGAGGGCAGCTTCCCCCAGCCCTTCCTGCAGCCAGTGCAGAAGCCCTAGAACAAAGAAAGGTTTATCTGAAGCCCTTGTTGGAAAGATAGAGTGGCTGCCTGGATCCTGAAAGTCTCAAGGTGCTGGATATGCTGAATACTGCACGTTGATCCCAGCCTCCAGCCAGCCCTAGCAGGGTGTGAGGTGTTGGTTTTGCTCAGCCTTGGGGACATTATCCTAGGCCCCCATCACCACTATGCCCTTGCTCTGTCAGATGGTCTCTCTTAGTAATTCATTCTGTTATTTCAGAAACGAGTTCTCTTCCTCACCAATGATTATTTCTTCACGGACATCAGTGGCACACCCTTCAGGTGAGCAAGGACTCGTGGCACCAATACAGTGTATCAGAAGTCTGATCAGGGACAGCAGATCAGTTCCTTTTCTTCATAAATATTGCTGCAAGTCATGAGTAGAGCAGTAGGAATAACTGACTTCTTTGTTTCTATTGCCATTAAAATGTTATTTGGGGTCAATTCAAAAGGAATATTATGATTTACATGAAATTCAGAGTCTGACAGCTATACCTTAGGTAAAACATGTTTTATTTCAGAGAAATGAGACAGCTTAAATTTTTATTTCCACTGAATATGGTTTATGATACTGGTGTATGGCTTTAAAAAAACCTCAACATTGTTATACACTGAAAATTATAAAACAACTAATAACAAGTGAAGGAAATTGTGGAGGGGGAGGGGCGTGAGGGGGTGTTGGGTTTTTTCCCCCAGCTGAAATTGTTTGAAACTGGCGGAGATTTGAGAAATGTTATCATTGACCTGAACCTACAATGTTGCCCCAAAAAATTGTCACCAGCAATGCCTCATAACTCTACAGACAAGTTCCTTAGCCCCCTGTGCTGAAATCGGATCTCACTTAATCCTCTTCCGATGATGTTCTTTTCTTTAATAGCTGTGGAGGGAGGTAATGTCATTAAGGGTTGTCACTGCAGGCAATGACACCTTTCCTTGCTGACAAGCCCTCTGTTTTCCCTCTTGCCTGCAGCCTGGGTGTTGTGCTGTCCAGGGGGCATGGAGAGTACATCCTGCTGGGGAACACTTCAGTGGAAGAAGGTAGGTTAATCTGAAAGGGACAAGGGAGCTACTCTGAATGTCACCAGTTTTCCTTCAGAGGCTGTTATGTGTCTGTCTGCTTCCTCACTAAATACTCCATGTACTCTCTGGTTTCAGGTTTGCATGACCTGCTCCAGCCAGACCTGTCTTTAGCAAATGAATGGTAAGTGGAAGAAATCCTGTCAGTGACACAGGACTTTGTCATGATGTTTGGGCAAAGTTCCCAGCAATCTGGTTTGAGTTCACCACCATCTGTGACCTAGGGAAAAAGCAGTGCTGTTCAGATGCTATACCTGCAAAGACCTGATTGTCTCCAGGCAATTAACTTTTCCCTCTTCCTTTGGGAGATCCCACCAAGACCTGGCACATTCCTCTCCTAAGAAACAGCTGAGATTTATCCTCAGTCTTCTGTGCTCACACTTACTTTGTTCCTCCTCACATTGCTCAGAATTGTCTTACAAAACCTACACTATGTCAGACCTGTTAGGCAATTTTGTTGCAAGCTTGGTGAAAGATTGAAATGCTTTTTTAAATCCTAGTTTATTTTTGGTTGGCATCCTTCTGAGCTGTGCCTAGACCTAACATCTAGAGAACACGGAGGTGATTTATGACCCCCATTTCAATAGCAAGCAGAACTTACAGTTTTGCTTGGTTTGGATATGAAACAGGGTGAAGCACGGCACTTTCCATTTATTGCTGTGAGGTTTGGGGTTTTCATGAACCCAACATTCAGTCCCACTCAGTCACATGAACCCAGGCTGTATCAAAGCCAAAATAACTATATTCAAGCAGCCCTGCACCCCTTCTCACCTCTCATTACGCTGTCAAGTTTCACAAGCAGCACATTTGAGACACAAACAGCAACTTCTCCTTCTTCTACTCCTGACTTCAGGTGTCAGCTTACCACACTTTACATATTCATTTCTCTTAGACTTTTCTCATAAATCACTCCTTTCAGCCCCTTTATGAGTTTTAATTCTCTCTTATAACCCCTTCCTCTCCCTTGTCCTGACAATGGAGTAGTCAAAATTGGATGCAGGATTAGAAGACTGGTTTCTTTTATAGCACAGAGCATTTCTAATACATTCTTTCACTCCTCCCAAAACTGTGTCCTGAGGCTCCTGCAGTTGTGCCCCCATGGGACAGCTTTTGTTGTCACCATATCACACTGCAAGATCATTCCTCATTGCACACTTTATTCCTCTGTCTCTTATTTTTTTCTGCTCCTAGTCTGGTCTCACGTTGCATGTGACCCTCTGCTTTTCAGGCCTCTCCATCACACTGTTATTGTCTACACAGGCACATGTACACATCTTACACAACATAACACAGGAAACTGCTGGCAGGATTTGGAACAGCTCAGTTGTGTTGTGAGCTGATGCTGGAGAACACAGCAACCCTGCTGAGCACAGCAGTCAGGTTAATTGGTGTTTGGTTTAGTGGCAGGGTTTGACTTACAGCCACACTGGTAGATTTAAAGTGAGCACAACATGCAGCAATGTAAAAGTAAAGACTTTGCAGACCAAGGTTTCTTGCTGACTTTCTTTTCACAGTTATTATCATCCAGAAACCTCTGTTTGACTATGGTTTCTCTTTGCCCTTTTGGATTTCTTCTCCCCTTCCCACCAGGATTTACTGCATCACCGACATTGATCCCGACCACCGGAAGCTCAGCCAGCTGGAGGCTGTGATCCGTTTCCTCACTGGAGAGGAGCCTGACCTGGAATGTGAGTCCCAGGCACTGAAGGAGCCCTGCTGGGGTTTTCCTGTACCCATCACAAGGGAGAGGGGACTGTGACAAACTGATTGGTCTCAGACTGAGGCCCTGTGGCACTTTCTTACACAGGCAGGACTGAACTCAAGCCCAGATTAATTCACAGGTGGAAATGAGCTGAGGATCCACCTCCTTGTCTCCATCAGAGGATTTTTTCCATTTCAAAGCTGCCACATAACTCAGCCTTATTGGAGGTCTCAGCACAGGAAATACTGGAAAGTGGAAGGCTTGAATGGCGCTTGGCAGAGGCTGCACACCAGGTTTAAGACAGACTGACTGACTGGCCTAGAGGGGACAATGGCAGGAGAAGCCAGGAAAAGTGCTGAGACAACTCAGTTTCCAGGGACACCAGGCATCATCCTCCAAGGGCTCACAGTGCCCTCTGGAGGGATGGGTTTTTTCAGAACAAGGATTATTAATTTTGTTTTCCAAGCACAACAGCTAACTGATCCAAGAGAAAAAAAATGGTTACAGGATTATTATCTTTCCTGCTCCCCCTGCTGCTCATCCCTTGCACCAGGTCCCATTCTCCTGCAGCTGATACAGCACCACTGAAGAGTGGAATCTCTATGGGGGCAGAGATGGACAGCTGTGCATGGGAACTCCTTACAGCAGTTTGGTTTTAGGATGTCCTTCACCTCCCTTGGTTGTGCCAAGCACAAGCTTTTGTATGTAAGGCTGCACCTCACAGGCACAAACCTTTGGCACAAGGATGGGAATCTCTTAAAAGCAAAATCAACTGTAATCCAGTAATCCTTCCTCTCTTGCACAATGTGAGCAGAGCCCTCATGGCTGTCCTTGGAGTGGGCTGGAAAGAGGAGATGTATGCTTTGAAGAGGCCAGGGAGGAGGAAAGTTTCAGGAGAGCTGACTTGGAGAAATATGCAGGCTTGGAAGTGCTGTGGAGGAAAAACAAATATGATTTGAACACATGAATCCTAGACATGGGGGGCCTCAAGACAGGAAGATCTCATGGTGGGGTCTGATTTTGAAGCTTGAATAACAACAACTATGGAGAGAAGGATCCTGAAATCTGTGGCAAAGAAACTTGGGAGAACTTGAGCTAAAACACCAAGGGACACCTGGAACATCAACCCAGAAAGTTTCAGTGCCAGGAACACTGAAATGGTGGGGTGGCTCCATCTAGAACAGCACTGAAAGGGGCATTTCTGGGACATGATGGTCACCATGTTCTTACAAATTAGTGCAAGTAGGGCAATACAGAAACAAAGCAGGTCAAATAAATGGGGTTCTGGGGCACGTCATTTAGCACGTGACAATACCTTGAACTTTCCTAATCACTTCTTAGCTCCAGTCCAAAGTGGATTAGACTGGTATCCTGGACTGGCTTGAGCAGCTGGTGAAAACCAGGACAGGAAAATGTTTTGTCACTCACAGGAAGGAAGAAAGGTGAACAGAGTAGCCAGTGAGCAAAGGGACAGAGTAGAGACCATAAAAAAGTCTTTAGTGGTTTTGAAGGAAGCTACATGAGTGGAAGGTGTTGGCTGGTATCCTCTCTACAGGATGCCCAGAGGAAAGGTCAAAGGCAGGGATTTGAGGCAAAGGCTGTGGACAGCCTGGTCAGTGAAGGAGTCAAGTGATGGTCTAATGAATAACTTCATTTGAAAGCGTCTCACTTGCCCACACTTGTTGGGCACCATGCTTCCACAGAGTTTCCAGGGGAACTGGTCTGATGATTATGGACATTAGGAAGAAGTTCTTCACAGAAATGGTGATTAGTTTTTGCAACAGCTGCCCAGGGAGCACGTGGAGTCACCATCCCTGGAGGTGTTTGAGGAAAGACTAGATATGGCACTCAGTGCCATGGTTTGGTTGACACAGTAGTGTTGGGTCATAGGTTGGACTTGATGATCTCAGAGGTCTTTTCCAACCTCATTGGTTCTGTAATTCTGTGATCTTGGCTGTAACATCTGCTCCTGTGTTTTCCACCACCCAGGGTGTTAGACCTCTTCTCTGCCCTGTAATGGAAGGCCTCTGTTTTGTGTCACATTGATCTACTGTCCTGGACAGGCAGATGCTCCTTACTAAGGGACTCCCGAAAACATCTAGAGAAAAACCTGTCTTTCTCTCCTGATTTTTGTTGTTCTTTTTTCTCCTTAGGCGATGAGGAGTTGGTCCAGGAAGTGCTGTTCGATGCAGTGGTCACTGCCCCCATGGAGGCCTACTGGACAACACTGGCCCTCAACATGTCCTTGTAAGTGTAGGAGACATAAATATGGATAGAACACTGCTGTGGATTTATGCAGTGCCTGAAATAGTCACAAACTTCTGCACAGCATACAAGAAACTGTAGAAATAGCTCAAAAAGCTGATAGAAATAGCTCAATAGCTTTAGAAATAGCTTGAAAAGTGTCTCTCAGGAGTGAACTCCAGTAAGCTGGGCCTCCTTGGGAGGGTCTTTAGTTTGGTAAGGGTTCTTCTAGTGGAGAAAAGGGTGATTGGTATTGTCTCTATGGGTGGTACCTCCAGATTGAGCCTCAGGAAGATAGTGAACAGGCTTGTTTCAGTAAACAACTTGGTATTTTATTATTTCCAGTGAGGCACCTGTTGCTTGTGGTGTCTTGTATCATGTCACACAGATCTTCTTTCAGCAGACAATGTGCTACTTACTGATATACATGGCTACTGGACTCTTGTTTCAGTTCCTTGTATCCCTACACAAAACAGAAGCTGAGCCAGTGACAACTCTGCTAGGACACATCAGGACAGCTTTAAACAGCTACACCAACACACCCTCTTTAGTCACATTCTGCTACCCTGGCCATTCTCTGCATCCCTGATCCAGCCATTCTCCTTCTGCAGTTCCTCTCCTGCACTTCAGCCTTGAGAGAGTAGCCTGGAGCAGAGCTAGCAGGGGCAGAGGAGCTTATGGCCTACTTAAAAGAGAATGTCATAAGCAGACTTCAAAAGTTTAAATCTGAGCACAAGTCTTAAACCTGCCAGTTGTCAGCCAGTTGCCATTAGCAGGGAGGAGCCACTGTCACTCCTGGTATAAAGGGTTATATTGCAGATGAACTTGGGACCAGGTCTCCAGATGTGGCTTCAAGTTTGAAAGGCCCTCACCCTGGATCATGGCTGTTCTTGTGAGAGCTGTTTGCTTCTGCTTGTGTATTTCTGTTCCACAGGGATACTGAGGCAGGCATTGAGATGGCATTTCTGGGCACTCGGGCTGGGCTCATGAGGAGTGCCCTGTATGTGGGCTCTGAGAAGATTTCCAACAAGTAAGTCCCTAAGCTGCATTACAGGGTTTCTGTCAGTGTCTCTGAAGGGCCAGCATGAAATCACCACCAGCCTTAGAAATGCTTTTGGGGAGACAGAATGGAAAGGAGCAACACCTTGATGGCATTAATGCTGATTCACAGAATCAGAGTAGGGGGCCTTTGTCTACTTCTGGTCCTTTTGAGGTTTTCTTAAAATACTGTTCCAAAGTGCATTCATTTGAATGAAACCCTTCAACCATTCCCTGACTTCAATCAGCTGACACAGAAAATGCCCACAGTTACTCCATATCCCCAGGAGCATTTTGCAGTGCAAAGGCTCTGCACTCCAGTGCCCCAGCACCATTCCAGCTTGGCTGTGTTTGATCTTTCTGTCTCAGTTCCTCTCCCAGATTTATGCTGGTCTGCCTCTCACATTGCCCACATGGTAGCAGCATCCCAGTGCCTTGCAGTGAGGCGTTAAGTGATGTGACTGACATCTGTCACATCCCATTCACTCTCTTGTTCTCTCCCTCAAGGCAGAAGTATGTGTGCACTGAAGGGTTTTGACATGGAAAGGATAGTTTGCATTCTGTTGCATTTTGGATATGCATGCTGCTGTAGAAAAGGACAGGTCACAGAGGCACAGCAGCAGATGGAACAGAAAGGGACCATGTGGGTGGTGGTCATTAGCTTCTCAGCAGCTGTTTCACTGACCCCAAGTTTCCCAAACATGAGTCCTGCCCTCAAGCTCTCCTGTGCCTGAAAGGTGACACTCTTCATGTGTTTGAAGCAGTCTGAACTTCAGAGTAGTCAGTCTCTGGCAACAAGGGAGAAATGCAGTGTGCTGCAGGAGCTTAATGTGATAATTCCCAGTGCTCATCAGGAACAGCGTTCAGTGCTTCAAACAGTCACAGGCACCACACTGCAGAGACAGACCCCCACATATCTCACAGGAGGAGCTTCTGGAATCCCCTGAAAGGAAGGAATCGTAAATGAGGAATTATGATGTCAAAATATACAGCAAAACAAGAGTCTGAAAACAAAGGGATTTGCCAGGCAAGCTGTGTGAACCTCCAGGGAAACAAATGACTTGATTTTCATGAGGTCTCGCCTGAGCACCCACTGCCTATCTTGTGATGCTCCCAGGACACAGCCTCTTGCCTTCAGAAGCATATCTTTGCTCAAGCACTTCAGTTCCTGCCTCTCTAGGAATCACAGAATCATAGAATTTGTTAAGGGATTGGAATGGACCTTTAAATGATCTGTTCCCATCCCACTCTGCCATGGGGAGGGACACCTCCCATAGACCTAGTTGCTTAAGGCCTTATCCAGCCTGGCCTTGAACACTGGCAGAGCTGGGGCATCCACAACTTCCTTCAACAACCTGTTCCAGCTTCTCACCAGTCTCACCTTAAAAGATTTCATCCCAGTATTTTACCTAAATTTCCCCTCTCAGTCTGCACACATTTCTCCTTGCCCTATCACTGCAGTTCCTAACAGAGTCACTCTCCACCTTGCCAGTAGGCCCCCTTCAGATACTGGAAGGCTGCTGTGAGGTCTCTGTTCTGAGCATCTCCTGAGGAGATGAGGATTTACACACAGCTGCATAACCTTATGTTTGGTGTGGGTGGTTTTTTTGTAGGAGACTGCCTAATCCCCTTCCCTCACCTGCTCCCCATTCCCTGCAGAAACTAATGGCCACAAGCACCTGTGTTTCCCTCGCCCACCTGCTCCCTGCTCCGGGGATGTCGTTCCCGGTAACCTTCCGTCTGCCCGCTTCCCTCTCGCCCTGCCCGGGGCCGCCGCCGCGGGCCTGGCCCGGGCCAACAGCGGCACCTGGCGGCGGTCGCGGGAGGCGCGGCGGGCGCGGCCGCCCCACAGGAGCGAGGGAGGGCCCGGCCCTGCCCCGGGGGGACAGCGGGGGACAGCGGCGACACCGCCTGCCCTCGCCCGTAGAAAAACCCCTGGTGGTGGAGTGTGGGCGATGCGCCCAGCCGCAGGTGTCCCACTGCGTTGCCCCGAGGATTGCTGCGGCTCCTCCACACCGTGAGCAACGTGTTATCTCCCGGCAGGAAATTCCTGACACAGAAGGACAAGGAAAGCATCTTCACCATGGATCACTTCCCTCTGTGGTACCGCAGGGCGGCCGAGCATCCCCCCGGCAGCTTCATCTACAGCATTGTCTCAGAAGATGATTCAGGTAACCCCAGGCTAAAAACAGAGCAGAGAGAAAGAGAAAAAAGCTTTTCACACCTCGCATCCCACAT
This sequence comes from Serinus canaria, assembly GCF_022539315.1. Classification (NCBI taxonomy): domain Eukaryota; kingdom Metazoa; phylum Chordata; class Aves; order Passeriformes; family Fringillidae; genus Serinus; species Serinus canaria. Next base: position 66,700,492 of record NC_066314.1, on the reverse strand, counting down.
GGCGCCCATCCCCATACCTTTATCCCTGCCTCCCGCCTAGTGGGAAGTGCTGGGACCTGCCCTCCTGACCTTACCTTCACACCAGTGAGGGGCACAGAGCTCATGGCTAAGATGCTGAAAGATGAAGCTGAAGCTGAAAGGTGTGGAGAAGGCAGTCAGGGAGGAGCAATGCAAGGCTACAGAGGAGGAGAAGAATGGGAATGCAGGGCTTGGGTAGATGGAAAGGCGTAGAGAGGCGGGAGCTGGGGGAACACAAGGTACTTATGGGGCTGGAATACACATGAAACTTGAGAAGGGAACAGGAGAGGTATTGCAGAAGGAATGAGACACATAGATGTGGCTAGGCTTGGGAGGGAACAACATCAGCCCTGCTGGGTGACAGCTGGCACTGGTGAGGGACCAGCAAACAGTCAGGAAGTCCAAGTTCAGACGGTGTCACGTTTTCCGTCATCACTTTCCATGACAGGAAAGGGTGGGTTTGTTATGAAAAAGGGTGGAGAGGAAGGCTTTTCCACAGCATTGGTGTCCCACACAGCAAAGTTCAAACGCTAGAGGAAGGCAAGGAGTGGCTTTTCAATATCTCGTGCTTTAGGTGTTGGTTCTTGTATATTCCTGTGATTATGCAGGACCAGCCAGGACCTTCTCAAAGGCTGGAAGAGAGCAAAAGAGGCTAAAAACAAACAAGCAAAACAAAATATTCATGTGAGACTCCTCCACACAAGGCAAAGAGCCCCTTTGTGCTCCTCCTTGGCCCCCAGCTCTCCATCTCTGTCACAGAGCTCAGCAGTGTAGCTGTTAAAGCTTTTTGTGGCACAGTGGTGGGAGTCTGGTGGGTGGGAAAGCAAGTAGCAAAGAGAAGAAACCAGCCTGGGAGGCAAGAGATGAACCAGGATGTATAGGGAAAGGAATGGAAAGAGAAAATACTTGAAACCTACAAAAGCCTCTTTCCCCAACACCTTTATATCTCACTTAAAAAGCAAGTGTGGAGAGAGGGGGAGAGATGGCAGGAGGGACCTTTCCCTCCCCTGCAAGCCATGGCACCTGCTCTTTGGAATAGAGCGTGGGCTGGAAAACCAGGCAGTGACATCCAGTGGAACTTCCTAGGGCAGCCATTACCCAGGCCACAGTAGTCACTGCTTGCTAAACACTGGGGTTGTGGCTTGCTGTGGCTTTCTTAGAAGTCACAGCTAGTTTTGGATAAAGACCAAAGACAAGGAGCTAGCACTGGTCTTTGTTTTACGTGGCCATGGGTCAGAAGCCTAAATCAAGTCCAGAACCCCACTCACCTGGAGACCTGGTGCCTGCAGGCACCTTGTAAGAAGTAGCACTTGGCCCTGAAGACCTTGTGCTCTAAATTATAAAGGAGATTATTAGTCTTTAGGGATGAGCAGCTGGGCAAAGAGGGACTGCCTGGGAAGGGCCAGGAAATAATACCCAGTGCTTCTGAGACAGTGGTTTACTATAAAGCTGAGTCCAGGCCCTTCCTTGACATCTGATGAAGCAGGGCTGCCCCACATTTTAACCAAAATAGGCCACCCAGTTTCTTATTAAATTCTGTCAGCTGCTGAAGTCCCCTTTTCACGTTTTCCACAAGTCCCCTGCTGTGGCAGGAGGTTTTCATGGCAGATGGGCTTCTAATCACCTAAGAAGGAAAACCCCCAACAGCTCTCTGTTGGGCAGCAAATCAGCAGGAAGTGACTGCAGGTCATCAGAATCATTTATGAACAGCACCTCCTTCCAGTGTCCAGAAGTCTCAGGAATAAAAGGACAGCAGGGAAGCCTCTGCATGTCAAGTAGCACTGTTCTTGCAACCCAGATTTTTCATGTGTCAGGTGGGATTTTTTTTCCTAGAGACCCTAAGTATATTTTGCTTCTTTGTCCCATCCTTGAACAAGACATTTGAGGTTCACCATTGTCCTGATTTGGGGAAAATTTGGGAGAAGACCTCTAAAGGGGTTCCTCTAGAAAGAAAATTCAAGTGGCCCCTCCCACAACTGGTTCCAGAAAAAATATTGCCTTGGAGAAAAGTGGAAAAAACTGTTTATTTAACAAGCAAAGCATTCACCAGCACAAAAAAAAAAATGACAATATTAAACAATAAAACCTCTTGGCAATATGAAGAGATGACAAACTCAGCAAGTCCCTTGGTGGGCTGTAGCTCAGCTCACCCAGTCTCTGATCAGTCCCTCCAGGGCTGGAAATGCCCCGGCCCAGCCCCGGCCCGGTGCCCACAGGTGGAGCTGCCGGTGCTCTGCTGGGGGTTCTGTCCAGAGCAGGGTTAAACAGGTCCAAGAAAAAGAAAAACCACAGTCCAGGGAACTTCTGTGCCTCAGCTAGCTAAAAACTAACTGAAAGCAAAGGAGAGCTCTGTCCTGCTGTCTGTCCATGCTGCAGACAGCACAGCCCAGGAGCAGGAATGTGGAGGAGCGAGTGCAGTCCCCCAAACTCCACGCTTCTTCTCTCCCCCATTCACCCTTGAAACCAGTCTCAAAGGTGCAAAACCATTATCCAGCATAAACAGAACAGACAACTGGGGGTACAAGCATCATCTAGCCAACCCAGAACAACCATAAAGGCAGGATCATGCTCAAGGCGTGTGAGCTGAGTATTTATTTCACAAAGGTTTTACTGCTTTTGACACACTTGAGCAGGTTAATCTGGCTTTGATCAAAAAATAAAACCAAAATAGTGAGAGCCTCCAGTGCTAAGTGGTGGGCACTGAATTGTCCTCTGGACACACCTATAATGATGAAGGCATACATGTAAAGCAGTAACAATTGATGGAGTTGTGGGGAAGGAAAGAATCCCTGACCCATCTGTCTAAGGAAGAGATTTCCAGAGAGCATGCAAGGAGGGAACCAGGTGCAGACTACATCGATCAGACTGGCCTTCAAACTGTCCCTTGGCAGTTCCCAGAGAGGTGCCCCAGCTGAAGCTAATCTAATCACTTAAAAATTATATATAGAAATGGAATCTGCCACATGGAAAATTGCAGGCTGGAACAACTGCCCTGACAAGGAGAGATGGAGTTCAGTTGCTTGAGCCTAGCCAGCCATGTGATTTTAAATGCCCCATGGGAGCTCAGACTTCTGCACAGGGCTGGCAGATGTGTCACAGGATCTACAGGATGCTTAAAGCAGCAGCTCAAGGATAATTGGGAGACCCTGGGGCATAAGAGAGTTTAGGCAACAAAGTCCCAGAAGGCTTTGTTTCTAAAATGGAGTGTGCTCTGGAAGCTGCTGTGTCTGCAGTTTGTAATGCCGGCCTGGCTTGGGTATGAGTTAGACATAAGCCTGGCCTTTGGTGTGCAGGTGTTGTCAGAATTATCTGTCCTGCTTCTCCTCTGTCTACAGAGTTTAGATGGTACATTGAGCAGAACAGCTCTCTTGCTAAGAGAAGCTCTACATGCCCAAAATTGAGGTGGCCAATCCTCTACATTTTATCACAGAATCATGGAACATTTTGGGCTGAAAGGGTTCTTAAAGGTCACTTGGTTCCACACCCCTTGCCATGGGCAGGGATGTCTTCCATGAGACCAGATGCTCAAACCACCCCCCCCACCCCCACATCCAGCCTTGGACACCACTTCCTTTATGTTGAGGATGCCACTTTTATCATGAGCCATAAAGAAGAGAAAAATAAAATCTGCTCATAGCCCATTAGTCTGCTTTTGTGTCTTGAAAGTTGCAGCCCTCAAAATTCTGGAATGCTTGAGCTGAGGAGTATGTACACACTGTCCTGGATGGGAAAATGTGGGGGCAAGCTGGTTTTGCTGCATTTTATTCCTCTCTGGGGGTAAGCTAACCAAGCCTGCTGTATTTGTGTCTTGACAGAGGGGGGTGGCCTGCCAAAAGTGGTGACAGTGAGCACAGCTGTGTCTGTGTCTGTGGATGGGAAGATGGGAATTGCTGCAGGTAGGACATTCTGGTTTCTCTTTTTGTCTTGAATGAAATGGCTGCATCTTGCATTGAGTGTGGGAGCTGAGAGCTGTTAGCTTGTCATTCAAGGGAAGTGACAGGAGCCACAATAGCTTGTGGTATTGAGAACTAGGCTCAACAGAGAATAATGGAATAGGTACTGAATGGCTGACAGGCTTCTGAAAGGGAAATGGGCTGCTTGAGTGGAAGCTTCCCATCTCCAGTGCTGGTGAATTCGTGGATTGAGACTCCAGTGGTGAACTGGATTGAGACTCTTTCTCTGGAGCAGGAGTAGGTTGGGAAGTCCGTGCAGGTTTAAAATATTGCAGGAAGCACTTTTGGCTTTGGAACAGCTTCATATTTGTGTGTCCCCATTGTTATCTCAAATGAAAAATAACTTCTGCTGGTGTAATGGGCATGTTGCTAGAACTCCAATTCACACCTATGGATTTCCAAACTTATTGCTATATCTGAGCTTTAAACTCCTTTTTGCAGACCTTCACTAGACTGCACCTTCTTTTGGAAAATTCATGTAGCACATTATTTCCAACAGAACCCAAAGCTTTTGAAGATTTACTATTTTCTATACTAATTGCTTCAGCCTCTATGGAAGTGCATTGAACTTAGAAGCAAAACAGAGCAGCCATTTAACAAAACAAACCATTATCAGTAACCCTGGCACCATATCCAGTTTAGCCACTCAGCATAGGAATACTGGGGTAAGAGAAGATGTAGCTCCATGGAAATTGTTTTAGACCTGGAAACAGTGACTAAAGGAAGGGGCTGATGGAACAGGCAGTGGAGTTATTATATGCTGTGATGCAAAGCTTGGGAAAGAATTGTTAGTGCTAATGGAGCTTTACATGGTGGAAGGAATGGAATGACTGACAGAATGGACACCAAACAATAACTTTGTTACAGGAGCACTGTGTAGAGAGAATGTCCTAGAGCAGATACCTTCAGATCACAGTCTGCCATTGCTTTTGCCTAGGCTGGGTAGGAGACAGGGAATGTCCTTCAATACTTCTAGTCAGTAAAACTGTAGCAAATTAATTTCATCTGATGAAGCATTCCTTAGTTTCCAGGATTTCAGTAAGTTCTAGTTGACAGTGATAGTCCTTAATTATCACCTGGGCATTGAGAAAGTACTTATAAGCTGAAGGGAGTGTTATGAAATAGAACATTTCACTCTTATGCCCAAAGCCAGAAAATTATTATGAAGTCTGCCCAGAGGCACCTGTGAACAGAGATGGTTTCAGCAAAGTTCACATTAATAGGTGCTTGGATGATAGAAATTGCTCCCAAATCTGATACCAGCTGACATTGTTGTACCCAGCAGAAAATGAAAGAGCATTGAAACTGCACCAAGGGCCTCTGTAAAGCAGTGAAACATTTTTCTAGGCATTATTTTGAGAGGAAAAAATAACTTTCTTTTTTAAAAGAAGCTTGTTTTTCATTATCTTTTTCCTTCCCTTTTGTGACCTGTGAGTTAGAGCAGAGGCACACAAGCAGTTCATCTTTGCTATGGTTTAAGCCCAGCTGGAAAGTAATCACCACACAGCCACTCACCCAACCTCCCTCTCACCCCTCCACCCTGGTGGACTGGGGAGGAGAATCAAAGTAAAACTTGCAGTTTGAGATAAGAACAGTTTAATAATTGAAAATTAAGTAAAATACAATAGTAATGGTAAATGATGATGATGATAAAAATAAAAATAAAAAGGGAAAAACAAGCAATGCAAGATACAATTGCTCACCACCCACTGACCCATGCCAGACCTCTCTTCCCAAACCCAGACTGGTCCCTCTTCTGGGTAACTCCCTCCCATTTCTGTAGTGGACATGATGTTCTGTGGTGTAGAATGTCCCTTTGGTCAGTTCGGATCACCTGTCCAAGCTATGGTCCCTTCCATTTTCCTTTGTTCAGCTCCTCACTGGCAGAGCTTGAGACAAGGAAAAACGCTCTTGACTTAGGATAAACACTTAGCAAAAAACCAAAACATTCTCGTTATGAATTCAAAACACAGCACTCTAACAGCCACTGAGAAGAAATTAACTCTACCCTAGCTGAAACCAGGACAGTCTGTCTCTCATCATAAATTCAAGGAAGAAAACTTCTCAGTGGAAGCACTGGGGCAAGAACAAGTGGCACAAGGATCTGGCCCTGACAGAGCCATTTCTCTTCTGTCAGCAGCACTTTCCACAACCCCTGTGGAGATTTCCACCCACTCAGTTATGCTGAATAGTGTCTGTGTGGACATGCTGTGAAAGGGCAGGATCCTTTGCAGAGGGTGGAGGAAACAGCAAAGGACAGGGAAACAAAACCATATTTTAAAACAATAACAATAAGGTGGAAAAATCTGTCATTTTTGGAAATTATGCAGAACCAGTTTTCTTGCTGGCAGCCACAGAAACTGAGACAGAGAAATGAATTTTCAATTGCTTTTGTTCCTTAAAGGTACCACAGTCCCTGTCCCTAGCAGGTTCATTAGGTGACCTGACCAAAAGCATCTTCTGCTACTCACACATGGTAGGTGTTCTTCACTCCTGGTTTCTTATGCTTTGATGAAAACAGCCCATCTCTGATCCATGGGTATGGGTGGGCTAAATGACAGCATCAGGGCAAACACTATCACCCAAAGGGTCTGAAGTTCTTCATGTCCCCAGCTGTAGCCTCCATTGACTTCAGCAGGAGTGCAAGGGTTTACTGAGGTAGGTTCCATATGCTGGCTTGGGTGTCAGTTAATGTTTGGGGGGTTGTTCAGGGAGGAGAAAGTGCTATATTACCATTTGCCTTTCTAGTAGTGACTAAGGTTCATCATCTGAATCTTTCATACTAATAATCATTTTAAAAAAAGGGCAATAACTAGTGGTCACACTACCAGTTGAAATATCTAGAAGTGACTAAGGTTCATCTTCTGAATTTTTCATACTAATAATCATTTTTAAAAAAGGGCAATAGCTAGTGGTCACACTACCAATTGAAATATTATTTTTTGTTGAAGGTGTCAGTTTAGAGAGTAAGTAATCTCACTTCCTTTCCCCTCACAGTAATACAATTATCCTGAATGGCTAGATTCTGGTTCTAGGAGACTGTGAAGGGCTGCAGCAGAAATGATGCTGGACAGAGAGAGCTGCAACACCATCCTGGGTACAGGAGATGGGTGAAGGAAGGGGAGGGAGTGTGGAGGCACACAAGAGGCAATCAAAGCAGAATGGGATGCAGATTGTTGTTATTGTTATTCTGATGGCATCAGCCCTTACTGGGATTGATACCATGGTAATTTAGTTATACTAGCAGAAGTTTGGTACCCAGCCCTGGTTCCCAGAAAACCAAATATCTGGGTAGATTTGTAGTTTTTGAATAAATGCAGCCACAGTTGTGTAAAAGGGGAACAACAGAGACTTTTTAAGTGCCCCTATAAAAGAACAAGTGGTATGAACTGGCCTGTCATTCTGCCACTGATTATTACTGTCACTTGTTTGATTGGTGGTGCTTGAGGGGATTTTTTAAGCACTTTGAAATGTTCACTATGCATGCAGTGAAAAATTAAGCTCCAGGATTTACAGCCGTGCTCATGGGGAAGGGGCACCCTCAGTGCCCCCATGGGGAGAATGCCAGATACAGGCAGCATTGGGCCCCTTTTTTCTGGCAGATGAATGGCAGTCCATAGCCAGGGCAGAGTAAGGCAAACTGGTAAAATCAAATGTCCAGGAAGATGACACAAGCCTGGCTGCTGTCAAGGAGTAAGGGAGCAGTCAGATGGAATTAGAGAGTTGCAGTCTGGAGGGCTGAGAGAAGGGATGGAGGGGGAAGCACAAGGGGCTCCTTCCTCCCATTTCAGTCTGTCTTAGCTCAGTGGGAAATCCCAAAATGGGTTTGAGGGAGAGTCCAAGCTGCTCCTCTTAGAGAGCAGCCATTAGAGATGCTACTCCACACTCCAGGTGAAGAGGTTGCCAAATTGAGGATGGAAAGGAAGTGTCCTTTGCCCTGCCCTATCCTCACCCCTTTTCATCCATCCTCTCCTTCCCCCATGGGCCTGGGAGGGGTGCACAAGGGATTCAGGGTACACACAGATTTCTTGGAGGACATGGTGGAGCTAGGGCAGGGTACACCTGTGTGAGCTGAGTTGGTGTGGTCTCTTTGGTGGGAAGCCACACAGGCAACTATACCTGTTTCTTGGAATGAATATTATCTACCTGCTATATTGTGCTTTGGCACTTCAAAGCACTATGCAAACATTAAGTAATGCCTGGATGATTAATTATAATTAATTAGGAGGCAGCTATTCTCCTGGGATGTCAGTCCAGTACCTTTCACGCACACTAACTCCATTGGAAATGAGAAATAAGGAAGGGGGATGGCATTCTCCCCAAGCCATGTCCTGCCCCAGATAGCACTGTCATCTGCTCCCTCCCCTGAGTCAGTAGCCTGGGGCTTTCTGATCCTCAGGCTGCAAGGCAGAAATCACATGGAGTTCCTGACAGAAGCTTTTTGTGATTTAAAGCCTGAGTGAAACTGCTGGAATCTGTGCAGGAGTTCAGCTGTCACTTCAGGCTGTGGATGACGTCTCTTTCATTGCCTGACCTTCTGGCTGTTCAACTTCTGGGGCTGTCAGCTGGCTACCAGTCCCAGCAGGGACAGGTGGGGTTAGGTCCATTGCTTTCATGTGGCAGGGATGGGAAACAGACAATGGGGCATGCACATGGTGCCCAAGAAAAATAATCCAAATGGGCACTTGGGAGATGCAGGCTTATTTTACACAACACTTCTCTCCTCTGTTGAGATTGGAAGTAGCTGCTCTTACCAGCAGTTATTGGACCACAGTGAAGTCATTATCCCATGACACCAGCAATTCATGCAGATTAATTTGGGGAGAGCCCTAGGTAAGCTCAAACCAGGGGCAGAGAAGAGAAAAGTTGTCTCTGTTTTAAAGACAGAATTTTGGGATACTGAGTTATCAAGACCAGTATTTTCAGAAAAGCTCTGTACTTGCAGCAGGAGCAGATTTTAAAAAAATGTTTTGATTTTTTTTTTCCAAAAGAATTTGAAACCTATCAGTCTGAAAAGTAGGTAATGGGGAGTAATTTTACCATTTTACCTCTGCTTAAAATCCAGCCTCTGTCAGTCTGATGGAAGCTCTTAATTTGAAAAGCAGTTCCTGGCCAGCTTGATGTCTCTCCATCTCTTCCTTGGTCTCCAATTTTGGCTACCTGCTGTCGGCTACCAGCAAGCAGGAACAGGAGGTGCAGGTGGCTTTTTCAGCAGGACTGTTGGTGTGGCATCTTTTCAAGCTAATCTGCACACAATTCAATATTCCCACAGTTTTGTTGCTTGGATGGATAAAACATTTCAACCTTCTCTCTGGAAAGTGGCAGTAGCATCAGTAGAAGCTGTTAAAATGCACGGAAATAAGCTCTAATAGCATAAGCACCTTTTCCATGGAAATAGCTGCATATAAACTGGAGAATTAAAATTATTTCAATAGGCTGGTTCAGAAAGCAGCATTAAGATACCCATATAAAATATGAGGGTAGCTGATCTCTTGAAGGTGTACTGCAGTATTCAGAAGGAATGCTGTCCCTCTTTTCATGCCAAAGGTTGTGCCAAAGTTATCTCAGTGCAGAGACCTCTCTGAGTCCCTGGGGAATCACCAGGTGCCTTTATGGAAATCATGGTCCCCCTGGCATGCAGTGGTATGATGGATAAAAAGAAGGAAGACAACTCATTTTTAGCCCATCACCTGCTGTGTCTGGTCTCTGCCTGACGCCAGCCCCTTCTGGCAATCCCCAAAGGCTGAGCAGTTTCTCACGCATCCATTTGATCCGACAAAATCAGAGCTATCTGAACAGGCCATGCCCTGGAAATGAGTCATGGAAAGCGTTAGGGACACTCCTATGGCAGAAAAACTGCTGATTTTAATGCTACCACAGCTGTGCCTTCTCCGCCTCTCAGGACATCTGTCTGGAGCTGTTATCAGTGGGTACACACTTGGCTGGCCTAAGGGTTGAGATGTCAGTGTCCCCATGACATGTTAATGTGCCAAAACCAGCATCTCTTGCACTCTTCATCCCCCCATCTGCCTGCCTGCCACCCATTGCATTCTCCTTACACACTGAGCCTTGGGGGACACCTGTGAGCACCCAGGCTGCTTTTTGGGGTGTTTCCAGGGCACACACAAGCTGTTCCATGAACCAGACAAAAGTGACATGGTTGGGTTATTTTCCACTGGCTCTGGACTTACAAACTTTGCCTTTCGTCAAGGTTTGGCATCAGTGCTGTGGCCACATGGCTTTTCAGAGCTGATTATCCTTCAGCCAGCTCAGTGAACAGGAGAGAGAGCAACATCTGCCTACAGAACTTCAGCTAGATGTCTCCATGCAAAGACAGTAACTGGGGACAAGAGGGACAAATAAGTCTATTTTGACCTCAAAAGAATGCTAAAAATAGTAATGTGAGGTATCTTTCATAGCATTCTACCCTGACTAGACCTTAGCAATTTCTTTTTCTTCCATGGTGTTTGTGCTGTCTGCATAGGCTATAAGATCTTCAGCACAGGGACCATGCCTCTCCCCTGTGTGTGCAGACATTGTCTATTGCCTTGGGAGGAGTCCTTGTCTGGGAAAAAACGGGAGACAATAGCCAATTCTGTAGAGTAAATATTTCTTTGTAGTCTCTGCTGAATGCCTGATTTTTTGCACTGCACCACTTACTAGGGAAAAAGCTCTAAGAGAGTGAGCCCTACCTTTCTCAGCCCATTCAGGCAGTGCTTCACCCAGCACACACCTGTGGGTAGGTTCCTGTGCCCAGGGCCTGCCATCACCAGTCCTTTCAGGGAATTTTCTCTGTGGAGCCCCAATAAAAAATTGTGAGCAATGAGTTTTCCCATTTAGGGTCTGGTAAGACATCTGTCCCAGGATATCCTCAGCCCTGGAGCCTGTTCCAGGCTGGAGCTCCAGCCCAGGACCACGTTCTTGCCTGTGTGTAGCAGAAATCTTCTTGCCTAAGGTTATCCATCACTGCTGCCTCTACAGCTCCACTGATTGCCATGACTGTCACTCTTGAAGTGAAAAGAGCCCTTGACACTGACTCAGGAGAGACTTGCATATAGCTGGATTTTTTAGATTGGCACCCAGCTCCTTTGCCATGTTGCCTTTGCTTGCAAATTATTTGATATCATTTTAATTCCAAGCCGAATTAGAACAGTGCACAGGTTGCCATAGCAACCATTACCTTGTGCCTTTTGGTCTGACTCATTGCAGACAATTACTCTTGCGCTCCAGGATTCACAGATGTGATAGGAGAAGAATCATGTGCTGGGCTTTCAACTTTTTTTGCTTTTAATTTCCTTCCCAGCCTCTCTTCCATTAACTCCTGCCTACCCAGCATCAGCAGGGCCCTGTATCCCCACCCAGGGTGCTCGTGGGAGTGCATTGGATGTGTAGATAAACGATGTGTGAGGTGATTGGTGCATGCATGTGTGTATCTGCGTACATAAAGAGCTGCTATGCAGTATGTGGGGAGATCCCTGGGCTCCCTGTGTGCACATCTCACTGGGGACGTGCACAGACATTCAGAACCACAGAGCAATTTGCACTTCCTCCTGTCTGTGGTGTTTTCCAGGTAGGTGCAGGATTGATCTCTGTGGCCATGGAGTTCTACCCAGTGTGCAGGGGCTGTCAGTAAGCACTGGGTATTTGGGGGGACTGACAAAGTGAGGGTAATGAATGGTGCAGGACCTTCATTTGAAGCTGTGTGAAATCCACGGGCTGCCAAGCATTGGCACTGGCATCCCTCACACCACCCAAATCTGTGTGAAGGCAAGGCCAGTTCATTATCCCACTCACAGCTATCCTCCTGGTGCCCCATGTCTTTTATGCAAAGTGCACAGGGTAAAAAGCTGTTGTCTGTAGCCTTAGCCCAGGGATAACTGATGTCCTGAGCTCTGTCAGCACCTACAGTTCGGCAGAGGAGCAAAGCCATGTGAGAAGATGCCAAAAAGGAGCAGTCTGTAGATATGAGGATGAAGATGGTAAATGTCACAGCAGAGGAGGTTGTAGGAAATGTCTTGTATGATGGTTTAGCTTAAATTCAGCCGAGGCAGAAGCAGACAAGTTTTGCAGGGTAAGAACCACAGAAACTTAGCAGATCTGAGTACAGCTCCAGCCTCCTCCTAAGATACATTCTTTTAGCCACCAAACTCATCCTGAATTCTTTTTCTCCTGCCCTACCTATCACCTAAGGCACAGAACTGCCTATCATAAGGCTTTGTAATGGGACTCTGACTGCCATCCCTTTCCCTTCAAAAGACTTTTTCTTCCCTTCTCTCACTGGGACATAGAAACCCCACTCACAGGATCACAGATAATTCTGGTTAGATGGCACCTCTACACTCTGCTGCCTGATGTGTGGAGGGTGTTCTGCTGTTGACTCATGGCACTGCTTTCACAGGCAGCAGTGCAAAGTCTGGAGTGTGGGGAGGGAGCCGTTGAGCTTTTGGGGACAGTGTGAAGCCCCCAGTTCTGTGAGGATCCTGATTCTCTTGCCCTCCATCTCTCTGACAACAAGCAGCTGCTTAAGCTGGCTCTTCAGAGAGACTGTGGAATGGAAAAAAGGCAGACAGCAAAGAAGGCTGCCTTGCCTATCCCTGCCCTGCCCTGCCCTCCCTTAGAGGTCGGAATTGTAGGGATAAAGTGAGGATTGCTTACACATCAAACTGAGCTAGACCTTGCAAAGGAGGTTAAAACAAATGGCTTAATATTCTTCAGATATTTGGGGAATAAAAAAAATAAGTAGGGCTACTTCTGATCAATAAGAATTAAGTTGGGATCAAGGACTCTATAGTCTGAGCAAAAACTAAAGACTCAGTGCCCAAGTTATTGATAAGGACAGAAATATCACCCTTGAGGAAAGAAACAAGCTGAGTGCTGTGAATAAGCAGCTCAAGCTGATTAGTGCACTCACAGTGCTGGGCCTGGGTGCTTTCTGGCCCTGGGAGAGCTGGCATGTGGAAACACACTTACAGCAAAGGGCTTTTTTCAGCTCTGCACCCAGTGGTGACTCCATGCAATCTGCAAAAATGAAAATTCAGCAGTTAGGATTAAAGAAGGACAAGAAATAAGTTTGTCGGGCTCAGCCTTTCAAGTGTGACCTCTGCAATGTGTGTAGCATTTTGGAGGAGATCTTCAAGGAAAGTATAATTATTACCAAGAAGTTAGGGGGAAAGGGAGTCAAGCAACATCCTTCTTTCAGATTATTGTTTTTCTGGAAGGCAAAAGAAATTTCAAAGCTTGTATTCCAGTAAAGCTTTGCTATGTGCCACATAAGGAACAATTAGACTGGAGAAGATCAAGTGAGGCAGAGGAGTTGTAAGTGGCAGGGAGGGAGAGGTCAATCTGAGAAGACAGCAGCTGCAAGATCACCAATCAAAGTCTAGCAAAATGTTCCTTGTTACAGTCCCCATGGTCACCCATGGGATTGGCCTTTACTGATATTATCCTGAGACCCTGACTCAGATAGGGGAGAGGGAAGGGGTATCCTGGTGAATCAACACTAGAAGGCATTGCTAGTACATGGAAGGACCAGGATATTGTTGAGGAAGCCTTATTTGACCTTGGCAGGAGTACCAGAAAAAGAATGAATTTCAGTAGTAGGACAGACAAGGTCATATGCTTGACAGCTAATAATAGAAATCTTCTGTAAGCTGGGAACTCTGAGAGATCTGGCAGAGAGCACAGCAAGCAGGACTGGAGGCAGTCCTTGTCTTCTGGGAACTGTTGAGCCAGTTTTGCCAAATCTCAGTGAGGATCCTCAGTGTGGATCATCAATATAAGCTCCCTGATGCCCACGTTAAATTCAGGGAACCATTGTTATCTGCCAAGACCCGTCCTTGTTGAAAGGCAGCTGGATAGACTTAGTGGTAAACATATCCTGAGAAAGCTCAGGAAAAAAGTGCTGGATCTTCTGTATTAGGTGATGGTGGCATGATGGTGAATCACAGTGCAGTGCAGCTGGGGACAAAGCAAATGCTGTTCTCATGCTTAGGGAGGGGTTCCCAGTGGGAAAACACAGCCCTGTGAGACCTCCCCTCTAGTCTGTGTTACAGTTTTGGTCAAAGGAATACAGGCTGAGACAGGAGCAGACAGGATGGGCAGATGATGAGAGGAAAGGGAAGTCTGGCACTGAAACCTGGAGCACCCAGCTTGTTTAGCCACATGCAACCAAGGACAAAGAAGACAGGATTGCTGTAATGAATGCACCTTGGAGAGCACATTTAAACTAAAGCACGTGGTTGTATGGAGATGGTCTAGTACAGACAGGCTAGCAAAATACTTAGAGTGCAAAACTAGAAAGTGGGTTTCTGTCTGTTAGGGTAATGCAGCTTTACTGAGAATCTGAGGTATAAAGACAATGGATTTAAGCTGGAGCTTGAAAAGTGTGTAAGAAAGTGATGGTGCCTTGAACAGAAAGAGCTGAGACTCTGTTAGCCTGTAATCCCTTGAACAGGGAACAGCTGAAGTCCCTGATCTCACCATGTCACAGAACAAAAGCCAGCAACAAGCAAGGTAAACAAACATTCAGGGAACTTCCCATTCACTGCAGCATTCTCCTTGGGCACAAGGCAGGGCATTCCTACCCTGCAGTTCCCACACTCCATGATTTTAGTCATGACTGAATAAAAATAAGCTTGTTAATGCAGCTGAAAGCCCCAGCACAGCACCGAGGAGGCCAGAAGCTAGGGCTGACCTAAACCCCTCTCTCAGCCTTTGACATTGTGGTGATTCCTCTTGATTGCTTTGGGTTTTGCAAAGTAAAGAACAGTGAGTAGAAAAACCTCTGCTTATGATAACAAACCCTTAAAAAGCAGATGGGGATGTGGGGGCTGGTGTGTTTTGTGACATTTGAGTAGACCAGAGCAGGGAGAATCTGAGAAGCAGCTGGTCAGAGGCACTCATTGAAAAGGGAATGATCAGTCACAAGAAGACAAAAATAAGGGGGAGAGAGAAAAAAATAACTGGGGAATCCAAGACATTTATGTCCAATGAGAGATATGAGAAAAACAACCATATGAGACTGTGAGTGGATGAAAAAGTGGAAAATGCTGGAAGGGGATAATCCTTTTAAATAACTGGCTAGATTTTCTCTTGCCAAAAATTGTATAAATCTGGAGGCTCATGTTTAAAATGCACTGAATTTATACTAATATAAAGGTAGGATCAGAACCACTTACCCATAATCTTCTTCCCTCAAAATTACTTGTTAGGGTTTTGTCCTAGCATTTACATTTGCCTCCATCTTTAAAGCAGGAACAGTGTTCACACAGCCTGGTGAGACATTCTTTGGTGGGAAGGAGTAGAGGAAAGTGGCAAAAGTCATGTAGTGTCTTCAATATAGAGCACAGATTCTGGTGGATGAAGAGAATATTTCTAAAGGGAGGAGGAAAAGCTGGAAGCAATGTGACAATAGGCTCCAGTGTTGTTCCAGAGGTGAGAAAATTCTTTCAGTGAAAGACTTAATGAACTCAATCTGCCTATTGTACCTAAAAGAAGACTGAGAGATTATTTGATTTAAAGTGCCTCCACAGAGAGCTGCTGGTTACTGAAGGTATTTTTTTTTTTTAATCTAGGGGAGAGAATAACAAAAAACTGTGACAGAAAAACCAAACAGATTAAAATTAGTCAGTAAACATGAATGGTAACAATGAGCACAAATAGGTATTGTCAGAAGATACCAAGGGAAACAATATTTTTTTCCCTTTCTTGAGTGTTTTTCAAATCAAAGGTAGATGCCTTTCTGGAAGATTCAACTTAGCTGCATGCAAGCACTCACTGTTGGTCTTTCTACAGGATAGTTTCTCTAACTTCTGTTTCATAAGCTAAACAGATTGAGCTCTTTCAGCCTTTCACAGAAAGGCATTTTCTGCCACCCCCAAATAATGCTTGTCGTTCTTTTCCACACAATTTCCAAGTAGCATGCGATACACAGAAGGTCAGACTGGATGATCTAAAGTCCCTTCTGGCCTTTATATTCTCTGAATCTCTGCCTCTGTGAATTCATTAATGTTTGCAAGCTCCCAGAGAGCTGCCAAAGGCAAGCACTATAGAAATGCAAAGCATTGTTGTTACTGTGCATATTTCCCTTGAGCTTTACGTGGAGCTGGTTGAATATCGCAGGGTATGGTCTGTGTGTATTCCCTCAAATGAAACACCTGCATTTCTCACTCCTGCAGTGCCCTTTCCAAGTTGATTTTCTGCAGCTGTGCTAACAAACAAGTTTATTCCCAAGTTAGGATTCAGAAAAAGCAAATGTGAAGGGGCAAATCTCTGCCTGGAGCTCCAAGCAAAGAGCAGCATGTTGTTGTCCTGGCCCAGAAGCTCCATGCGAGGCAGAGATATTATTAGCATCATGCCTTGCTTTCTCTTTGTCTCCAGGTGCCCTGCACATGGCCTCTGCCTGGCTGCAGCAGAGCAGAACTGTGGGAAAGACAGATCTGGCCCTTGTTGGCTGCTTTTTCCCCATTCTCTAAGGGGAGAAGAGCTGTGAGGATGCTGCCTTATCCCCAGATTTCCAGGGCTGCAACAAATGTAGAGAGCGCCTCAGAATGATGCAGGAAATGTTTATTTACTCACATTTCACTCTTTAACTGTGTTCATTGGTGAATGCTTGTTGTATTGCCCATTATTCTTGGAGGGAAGTCTTTTTGGCCCTCAGAAATCCTGTGCTAGGACTTGCATTTATCTGGTTGGAGGATAGAAGCTGACCCTCCAGTCAGTGCTAGCAAACCCTCTTCAAGCCAGCCCAGTGAGCTGCTAATGGACAAGATACTGAGGAGGAATCCTATTTTACATATTTTATCTGTTATGTGTACAGAATTGCGTGGTTATTGTATAGGGTGTTGTATGTGTGCCTGAGTAGGTATGTAAGCAGGACAAATCCATCAAATAGTAATCAAATTATAATAAATAATTGCAGAAAATCACAGCCTGCTCCCAGACAGTTCATGAACTGAAAAAGTCTAGAGTCATCAGATGAGTGTGTTAGCTTTGCTTTTTTTCTGCTCTGTGTTTCTGGTATTATATGAACTGCTGAGTAGTATCTGAGTGCACTCCTCTACCTAGCTGGAAAAATGAGATTAAACTATGTGTCATAGACACCATGCTATGTGTCATAGACAATAATGGTGATTCTCCTGCAGCACATACCTTTTTAGCAGAACAGATGCCTCAGCTGTGAGCAGATTAAGAGTAGCTGGATTCTGCTCCCAGTTTCTCTCTAAAGATCAGACTGAGCCCAGCAGGGTGACAGAGTACAGCAGTGAGAGCAGGGTGGCACAAGGGTTTGCTCATGGTGGGGTTTAACATCCTGCGTGGTTCCACATGCGTCAGGATGAGCTTATTCTTACAGCAAGGGAATGTGATGAATTGTGTATGCTTAGCACTGAAAGTGGCCAAGTGGGGAATTTAAACTTCTTAGCTGTGTGTGATAGACCTAGCCAGGGAACAGCTGGTGGAGAGACTCTTTTAGCTCTAGGGGTAGCAGCTTGTGTACTTGGGGGTGCAATAGGATTAGATAGCGATTTCCATCCATTTCGAAATAACCTTGCTCAAGAGGGTCAGGAAGCTGGAACCCATAGCTCCCTGTTTGTTTCATTATGTTCTAATTAAAAAAAAAAAAAAAAAAAAAGCTTTTGGAATCAAATTTGACCTGAATATAACTCCATTGGCTCCTGCATTCTTACACTAGGGATTAATTTGGCCCTTTCTACTTTTATGTAATGAGCTGATTGCCACAGTATCTTATCCTTGTTATACAATCACCCTTGTCTGGCTGTGTCCCTGGAGCATTCTGTGTGTGTGTTTCTAGATCTAGGGTCTCACCTTCACTGACTGTGTGTTTAGCCCTAGAGCCTCCCCCTGACTTACTCTGATATGTGTCTGTGCACACTCACTCCAGCTTCAAACAGTGTGTACAGACAAGAATATATCTGTGGGAATTGAGGGGCTTTCTCCTTTGGCTGGCTGTGTCCCTGTGGTGTTTGCTTCTGCAGGAGATAGGGAAAGAGTGAGTGGTATTATGAGAGATTTCATTTAAACAAAAAGGAGCATAGGAAAATACATTCTTTATTATTATTCTGTAACAACAAGCCAGAAATATAATATACCTTTAAAAATTTTCTGTCTCATGCCAAAGAAACCTCCATTCAATCATTTTAGAAAATCTTGTCGCTCTCCCTCAAACAGTAACAAAAAAGAAAAAGGAATTACAGGTGCCATCTGTTCTCTGCAAGGGATGTGCCTACCTGTCCCACAGGTGGATGTGTGGGGAAGGGGAGCAGGGGGAGCAGGAGGGGTGTTCCTGGTGGCCCTGCCAGCCCAACATCACCCTGGCATGTGTTGGACCTGGCAGCCCCAGAAGACCCTTTCCTGAGGCACCTGCATGTGTCATTGGAGCAGCTGCCTGCAGCAGAGGGTGCATCCAGGGGGATTCCCCCCTTGCCCAGCCACGTCTGCAGGGACAACAGGAGCTGCTGTCCCCACACCAGAGGAACCCCTTGGCTGGGCACACAAGGAGCACTGGGTCTCATTCTGTATCCAGCATCCCACAGAGCTTTGTTTCTGCCTGATGAGGATGCTGTGCTCCCTGCAGTGCCTGTGGGCAGTGCAGCAGCTCAGTCACACCAAGGCAGCCTGATTTCCAGGTGTGCTGGGGAACAGAGAAAGAGCCTGTTTGCAAACAGTGCCATGAAGAGGGCACTTCGCAGTGAGCCCAGTTACTCTGCTCTGCATGCAAAAGGACAGGTCCTCATCCTGCCAGACAGAGTATTTGCTTTTCAGAGGGACTCCTCATAGCCAGCCTTCATGTTTCCCAGCAACACTCAGTTCTCCCCTTTCCTGTCTTCTCCTTTCCTGGGTGGGTTGCTAAACATAGCAGTCCCTTGTCTAGGGTTGAGATAAATCCAGACTTTCTGCTGTATAAATTAAAACAAAAAAAGGAAAGGATGGGCAAGGTCATCACCAGCCCCACAACACAGGATATAGAAAATATTATTAGCAACAAAGAAAAATTGGTCAGGGCAGGAGGAAGTCACAGGGAAGGTGCAGGGAAAGGAGGAATTCACACCCTCAACCCCTGCATTGCCCCCTACCTTCTTCCCATTCATTTCACCTCTAGTCTATTCCCTTAAAAACAGTCTCTCTCTTATCTCTCTCACACACACACACACACACACGCACACGCACACACACACACGCACATATATAGATCCCATTTGTTTTGTGCAATATGTCACCATTATTTGATGCAAGTAAAATATAGATCTATAAATATACCGCTCTGACTCAAGTCCCATTTCAAGTATGATTGCGGAGTCCAGTATGGTAAAGGGAGAGGTTCCCCTGAGAGGGAGGTTGGAGAGAGGTTTGGATCCAGCAGGAGTCTGGTCCTGGCTTGCTGGGAATGTGGAACAGCAATAACACGCATACGGAGTCTGCAGTGCACCAGTTCTGCCCTTCAGAGCGGGCTACACTTGGAGCAGATGGGATGGTTGGAGTGGCTGTACAGTGCGTGGGGGAAGAGTCCTTCCTCCTCACATTTCACCAGCCCCCCTCCTTTGCTTCCTCTTCCCCACTTCTTCCAGTGTGCTGGAAGCAGGGGGAAAGTGTGTGCTCACACTGGTGGGCGGGCTGATTGCTTCTCCCAGTTCTTCCATGGCAGCCTGGTCTTCTGCTTTCCTGAAGAACATCCTCCTCTGCCACATGCATCCCGTGTTTTAGCCCCATGCTAAAACAGTCCAGAGCACCCTGTCTCCTTGGCTCTGGTGACCCTGGGTAGACCAGGAGGGATTTTGCCACTCCAGGCTTTGATTAACGATGTTGTGTGCCCACGGGTTAGTACAGCCACTTCTCTGGGACCAGAAGGAGTGAGGAGCCAGTGTACATTACTTCCACAGGGATCCAGTCACAGCGAGCAGGAGGGCTGTGAGATGTCCGACAGCACTGGGATTCAGATGGAGCAGGTGGAAGAGGTGATGTGCCCTGGCAGGGTGCAACTGCAGAGCATGCAGGGCTCTGAACACAGGTTGCTAGTGAAACACCCTGCAAGGCTGGGCTGGCTGCCAGCTTGTTTCCTGATGGCAGGGATCACACCATCCACAGGCACAGTGGATGCACGACCTCCGGTGTCATCTTCCTCGCCCAGGAATACCCACTGTGACGGGTTAGAGCAGGTTACCATGGCAATGTGCGCTCTCCCCTGGAGACAGCATTTTATCCCACTTCCAGTGATACAAAATGAGTCCTTATGTTGAGTTCCTTTCATTTTTTTTTTTCCCCTCTCACTTTTTTTTTCTTTCTCTGTCAGGTCAGAATGAGCTAAGACTAATAGGAGGCAGTCTGAGGGCTTTAAAATCTGGTTGGGGGAAGTCACCCTGTGTGACAGTGGCAGTGTGCACAGCTGTGTGTGTGGGCACACTCAGGTGCAGCTGTGGGTGTCATTGGACCACCCCAGTGATGGCGAAGGGTACATGTGGGCTCTGCTGCCTTCTGTGCCAGACCCTTCCTGAGCTCTCCCACATGTGCCACACTGTGCTCCAGGTTCCAGCCTTCATCTCAAGACCCTCCATAGCTCTGTCCACTCTTTTTGGTCACCTCAGCTGCATCACCCTGTTCCACACACCGTGCCAGCCATGGCAGCTCCTGGGTTGACTATGTGTGACTTCTTCCCCTGACACCTTCCCCTAGGCTCACACTACTCAGCACGGCTTATGCTCCTGGTGAGCCACCTCCTCCTCCAGTCTTTCCTGATGACCCACTTCTGATCTGCCAATCAAACATTTCTAAATGGAGGCTTCATATCCTTACTCTCTCCATTTATTTGAAAAGACATAAAATAGATAAGAATACACCTTCTTTTTTTTTTTTTTTTGATGCTCTGTACTTATTTCCACAGACTGGTGCTATAATCTCAATAACTTTGCCTCTCTCCATCCTCTTCTGCCAGTTCCCACTGGCTCTGCTCTGTGGTTGAGATGTTTTTATTATTCCTCAGTGGCGAGTGCATATTTTTTTGTCTGAAGCAGAAGGTGACACACACTACTGTGATCAGGGTAAGGTAAAGTGGCTGGATGTATCCATGGCTGCATGCAGAGGGCAGGTCAGCATGGGCATGAGTGATAGCTCTGCATGTGCAGGTGGGGTGCCTGGATGCCTGGAACTGGGACTGGCTCTGTGTGTGCATGTTGGGATCAGAATGAGTCAGTGTGTGTGTGTGTGTGTGTGTGTGTGTACAGGAGGATGACTCTGTGCTGTGCACCTGCAGCAGATGATTTGTGTGTCAGCCCAAAGGTTTGGACTTGGCCAGGAGCAAAGAGAGGTACACTGTGCTCCCTGGCAGTGTTTTAGAGTGATACAGATATCTTTCCACCTCTAAAAGTGAGAAGGGAGATCTACCACTGACTGTTGCCCTACCATAGGGACCTTGCCTCCCTTCTGATGTAATCTTGGCAGCACTGATTTGTAGGGTAGGCAGCAGCTTCGTGTCACACAACAGCAGTGACCTAAGGGTGAGGCATGGACACTTCTGGTGTCCTGCTCCCCACATAAGGTTTCACACAGCTGCTCTCTGTTTGCACAGAACTCCTGACAGGACACAGGATGACTCAGGACCAAAGCTGAGAGGATGACACAGGGTCTCAGAAGGTGCCAGCTGCCTTTGCAGCAGGCATGTGAGGGAAGCTCTGTGCAAGGGCATGAGGCACAGCAAGCACTCGAGGTCTGACTCTACTTTATTTGTCTGGGAGGGCCCAAGGGTGAAAGGGCACAAAATGGGCCTGGGGCAGAGGAAAAGAAATTGAGCCAGGTGCCCTGACCCCCCAGAAGCATGTTGTACTACTTGGGTGAGTGGAGCAATAGCACAGTCTGTCTGGGAAGATGTATTTTGGGAGGACCCCATGCTTGACTGCTCTCAGGTACCTTTTTTCATCGCTGTCCCTTCCTTCCTAGAACAGTTTCACGCCACAGAAGAGATTTGTTTTTGTTCTTCGTGTTCACCTTCTGTGTCACCCATGAGTGGCTGCCTCTTCTTCAGCTCCCTGTGGTACTTGGCCATGAGGGAGGCATAGATGCAGCCATAGGCAGCTGCCACCACCATCATGATGCAAACGATGCCACAAACCACCCCTGCAATGATCACAGTGCCAATCGCCCGGCGCACGCTCACAGGCCTGTACCGCTGTTTCTGAGGGCATCCCACACTGGGCTCCACTTCTGTTTCTGGGCCTGATTTAGATTTGGAAGGAGCAGGACTTCCTTTAGTGCAAGGTGGGCCAGTATTGTCCAGCACTGTAGAGCTGTTCTCGTCATCCAGCTGTGAGCAGTAGTTGAACATCTCCATGGGCACCATCCGCATGTCCTTTCCTTTCAGCTCCTTGGGCAGGGTGCAGGCCAGCTGGTCGATTTTCCCACCTGTTCCAACAGAGATAACAGGAGTCAATCACAGCTCCATGCCCATACAGAGGCAGCAAGGTTAGATCCTCAGATAGGGTGAGTTCATGGGCCTCCATTCACACCTGCTAAAATATTTTCCCTGCAGAAGCTTCAACCATGTCATCTGGCCAGTATGCCTCTGCCTAGGCTGAGTTTGACATTAGAGCTCCTGGTGCCTATCTGAATAGGCCAAGACATGAAAGCCCTCTGAAACCATTTAAGTCAGCCTCATACTGTTTAGTGAGTTATGTAAGTCTCAGAGGAACCACTTTAGAAAAAGAGAAATTAAAGCAAAAATGTAGGACCCGGCTGTACCTTCTCAAAAAAACAACAGATACACATCCCATCTTCTGACAACTAATCCATCTCCGTGAAAATAGTGACAGATGTTGAAACAAATGCTTGAGTGAGTTTGTGCAATTTCCTTGAAAGGGAGGAAAAAAAGCAAAGTTATGTCTGCATGCTTTCCACTGACTTTGTGATATGGTAGTCAAGAAAAAAGAACAAATCCAAAAAATAAGTGCAAAGTGGCACTCGTATGCTTGTTTGAGTCTGCTCACACAAATGCATATTTCAGACTGCAGTGTAGCCATAGGCAGAGATAATCTCCTTGCAGCATGGCTGTGATCAGCAGGGATGTGACAGCTGACTGTTGCTATCTGCATGATTTGAGACCCTTTCCTATTCGTTTGCTCCAGAAACAGAGGGTCAGGCCTTCAATCCTCACTCCTGTAAAATGTGCCATCTTTCTTTGAGTTGCAGCTCCTGAAAGCATGTCATCCCATCAGCATTCCTGATAAGTGACATGTACCTTTCTAGTCTTCTGTGTTTCAAGGAAAATCTGGAAATGCAAACTTGTCAAAAACTGCTCCATTTGAAATGATGATTTCATAGCCAGTCTGATTTGGGGCCTGGCTTGTTAATTTGAGCTGTAGGTTGGTTTCTCCAATATGAGTTGCACTGTTTTTCCTAAGTGTCACTGTTTCCTAAGGTTCTTTTTTTTGGCAGCAAACCTGATGCTTTACAGCCAAATCTGACTTCTCATTCTCTCATCTTAAGAAAGAGAATGGGATGGTTATTTCCAAGTGTGAAAAGCATTTCTTCTATTTAGGCAGAAGGAGTAGGTGAACTCATAATCCTAAATTTTTAATTTTACTTGAGTAAAGTTCTTTCTTCTCTGAAGATTAAAAAATAAAAACCAGGCAATAGTTCAGATTAGAAACAAAACAATGAAATAGGAGATCTAGGGCTGCTGTGAACTTCACAGACTGGCAGTGTTGCTATATGAAGATGCAGTGGCACTAAATTGTAGCAGGGTCCTCATGCTCTTTGGCTGAGACCTGTCCATCAGGTCAGCCTGACCTGCCAGTTGTATCTGCTCCTATCATTTGTATCTGCTCCTGACAGTTGGATCTGCTCCTGTTTCTTCCCTGCCTGCCTCTTGCTTGCTATTCCTGGAAGACCAGCACTGTTCCACCTGCCTCCCCTCCCGCACGCGAGCACCTACCTCGGTAGGAGAACCACTCCATCCAGTGCTTGAAGTCTCGGAGGTTGCAGTCGCATTCCCAGGGGTTATCCCCAACCTGGAGATGCTGCAGGCTGGTCAGAGGCTCAAAGGTCACCCTGTCCAGGCTCTGCAGGCGATTGGACCTGAGGGAGAGGGAGCGGAGAGCAGGCAGGTCGTCAAAGATGCCTGAAGGGATCTGGGCCAAGCCGTTGATGGAGAGATCCAGCTGGCGCAGCAGGGCCGTGTGCTGGAGCAAGTCCTTGTCCAAGGCCCGGATGCTGTTGTTCCTCAGCTGGAGCTCTGTGAGGTTCCCCAGGTCACTGAAGATGTTCTGAGGGAGCTGGTCCAAGAAGTTGTTGGATAGATCCAACCTCTGTAGAGCAGAGAGGTTGGAAAACACTGCTCCTGGCAGGATGCTGAGTTTGTTGTTGAGAAAGAGGAAGGTCCTGGTGTTTGTGGGGATGTCTGAGGGAATGGAAGAGAGGCCCAAGCCACTACAGTCCACTTCCAGGTTGCCACTGTTGCACTTGCAGGAGGAAGGACAAGCAAAGAAGGACTCAGCAGCACATAGTGAGAGCCAGCAGCCAAGCACTGGAAGGTGAAAAGCAGGGAAGGAAAAGGACATGGATTAGATCAGTGCATTCCCAAACTCACCCACCACCGACTACAACACAACCCTCACTGCAGGGCTTATCATTGCAATGCCCTGCAGTGTAATGAGT
The DNA here is from genome assembly GCF_022539315.1 of Serinus canaria. Lineage (NCBI taxonomy): Eukaryota > Metazoa > Chordata > Aves > Passeriformes > Fringillidae > Serinus > Serinus canaria. The sequence goes on along the minus strand of NC_066314.1, from coordinate 66,675,863 downwards.
TTTCTCACAGCCTCATTCCTTTACCCCTGGCCTGCATCCTGACAGCATGACTTTCCTCTTAGCCTGTTTTTTTCAGAACAAGTAAGTAAATATCCTTCCAGTTTCACAACAAAGTCAGAACAGTGCATCCCAGTGGATTTTGCCAACAGATACTGGAACACTGGTGCCTGTCAGAGGATAATGGAGCAGAGAGTGGTGGGAGGTGTCACCTCTGACAGAGGACAGCTCTTTCTAAACAGTCAGGGTAGAGACAGGAGGGACAAGGTATAGATCCAGCAATTGTTCTTATTAAGAACTTTGGACACACTCTGGACTACAGTCAAATCATGGGGCAAACCCTGAATCATGGTCACCAACTGGGCAGACAACAGACGTGCAAAGAACAGTTTAAACCACATCTGACCAGAATGGCCCACAGCAATAGAATGAGGAAAAGAGATGTACATTGGTAACTGATAAAAGCAGTGTCAGGAAAAGGGTTAACACACACACACCCTTTCTCCTACACTATCTCAAGGTTGGACAAATCACAAATCAGCATTTTTTAGAGCTGCTGTGGATTCCAGACGTGGCTCCAGATCCTGCCAGTGGCACCAGGGCACTAGTTACCAACCTTCCGTGGGAGCCAGTGACTTTTCAAACTCTCATTTTTGTGACAAAAAAGCATTATCAGCAAGAAAGAAAGCTTTGTGCCTCTTGTCATTAGAGGAGTGGGAGTTATGTTTAAGCAGACTATGTAAAACATTTGCATCCTTCATCTTAGTTCCTTTTGTGGAATTGAGATCGCACAATGAATTCCACTATTCTTCAATGTGGGAAGCAAATTCAGCTCCCTCGCAGTTTTTAAGGTGACAAGTTTGAGCATTTGACTAAAACTGAAGCAGGTTTGTCTGTACATCATGCCTGTCCTCTCCCTTTCTCACTTTTCTTCAGAGAAGGCAGTCACTTGGGTTGGTAGAGTCTTTTGAGGGGTGCATGGTACCTAAAGGGGATGCATTGATTGTCTTGCCTTCCTGAACGGGCAGTCAAGTTCTTCTGTCCTGTTCCTTCAAGGAACCAACAAGCAGGTGGTTTACTTCTTAATCCTAAAGGAATTGTGAACAGACTGCCACAAGAGAGAGAGCGCCAAAGGAGATCTATGCTGTGGAGAAGCTCGGCCTGGAGCAGCTTTGCAGTCAGCCATGCTCTTCTCTTCCTCTCTTCCTTTGTGCCACTCTCTAGAGTTTAATCTGACCCCCATCCTATTTTTTTATAGCAGCTTTCTTTCTGTCAGCGTTGTGCCTTCATACTCAACCCTGTCATCCTGCACAGGGCAAGTTTTGTGTTCCCAGTGATCCTTGTGAGAATTGGCAGATTTGTGGACTAGTAGTCTAAGGAGAACTATTCCATTTGAATCCTAAGCTATAAGACTT